>NC_136527.1:121403939-121581439 GCF_053919585.1 Euprymna scolopes
AGCAATGTATTTAAAAACAAAAAATAGAATCCTATCCCAAGGAAATGAAACGAAAGTTCTTCCGTGTATTTATCATTTATTGTTTTTTTTTCATTAATTACTGCAATACTTGGTTTTCATTATTTCACTCATCACTGTCACAAAAAAAAACAAAATTAATAATAAAAATTAAGCCCAAAAATCAAACCCAAAGAAAACACCTCAAAACAAATGAAGATTTTTCGTTTCATTTTGATAACGAAAAAAAAAGAAAAGAAAACGAATAAAACTTTGGTTTTAAATAACAAAGCAATGAAACACGTTATCTAGCGGGGGTACCCAGCGTTGCTCGGGTATATACAGGTGGTGTATTTAGCATGGGCGAGGTGTTAAAAAAAGAGCATGGCAAATAAACAAGAAAATAAACGAGAAGCGAAGGGAAAAATCCGATAAATAACCTTGTTTAAATGTTAAAACTTTCACAAAAGTAAACAATCCATTACATGGGCGTGAACATGAAACCAGTAGGTTACGACCCGTCCCCAATATCCACTGTTCAGTGGTTTTTAATCTAGTTAACCCAATTCAAGAAAGAATGCTAGACACATATGCATGGTTGCTGAAGTCGATTAAAAAGGAACGAACATAGGGAAACACGTTATCATACATTTATAAACACTGAACTCCCCACAAAAAAAAAAAAAGAAATGAAAAATACAAGTAATGTGGATTACATTATCTAGGGTTACAATCAGGATTCGATTCTGGGGTTCGGGAAGGAGTGAGTCACTCTCTCGACAACAGCACGTTTCTTCCCTCTTCTCTTCCAATCGACCACACCTGGCCTCTTGCAACCAATGTCACAACGCACATAACCATATACCCCACACATTATTTATGTTGTTTAGTAGTTATAAATGCTTTATAATTATTTAAAATGCAATTGTATTTATGTAGTGGTAAGTGAAGACGATAATGTTAAGCTGCCACAGCATTCGTTAAATACAAGGATTAGTTTCATTCTGGAATAGGAAAATAACATGTATCATTCAATCATAAAAGTATAAACATGTTTTGAGGAATGGAAGATGAATACTATTTCTATGAGTTTACGGATCATTTATGAAGGGCCAAGTTTCAATATGTGTGTAAAATCACATCGTGTAGGTGGGGAGCGGTCGGAGAATTTAGTGATAAGGGGGAAAACTGGGAACTACTTCATCTGTAGGGGATTGCGAGACTTCCTCCATAGGATGTCCCCAAATAAAGACGAAACGTTGGTGAGCACATAACTTGGTTTGTTCCGTTTTATTTCTCCCTCTCTCTCTCTCTCTCTCTCTCTCTATATATATATATATATATATATATATATATATATGAGAGAGAGAGAGAGAAATAAAACGGAACAAACCAAGTTATGACTAAAATATATTTTATAAAGCCCCCCCCTCTTTGGGTTGAGCACTATCGTAAGTAATCTCACTCGCTACTTAATTTGGCTGAAAAAATGCGAAGCTCGCGGTTTGTTTACAAACAAACGTTTGAGCACTTTACGAGTGGCGGACGGATGTTTTTTTAAATAGACATTCGGACAGATTAGTTGCGGGCACCGCTTCCATGGTCAGGGGGTAGAACTGCCGACTGGCATCACGACGGTTCTAGGTTCGATCCTCGGCTTGGGATAGGTGTTAGTTTAGTGGCACTGATTAGTTGTGATACAACGAAACAGGACTGTATGTCGATGACTAAAATATTTTATATATATATATATATATATATATATATATATTTGTATATATATTCATATGTATAGAGTCTTTTTAGCTTAGTTTATTTTCGTATATACAAATATGATATTATTTTCATAAATATGTATGCTCAACTTAGAATTAATAAATTTACTAATTATTAAATAGAATATTTTGGTAGAAGATTCATGAATTAATTAAAATTGTTGGTGCGAATAGTTGGGTTTAATGACTTTGTTTGATAAAATTAAATATGGCGTAATGGAAACTATAAAGGTATCTGCAGCTTCTCTTCACATTTTCCAATTGTTACCATGTCAAATCACATTTCAATTCCTTTTGACGAATTTATTTTTGCTATTTCTTCTGATGAGTTAAGGGCATAATAGATTCACTGATTGATTTAGTGATTGATTTTGCGCTACAAAACAGATACTGTCAATAATTGTATAAGTCAACTGAATTAAAGGAATAAATTATAAGATGGTGAACATCATGAATTTTGGAATATAATTTTGTGTCATATATTTTCTATATTGCGTTGATATATAATAAGAAAATATGTTTCTACAGAAATATTTACATAAATAAACCAAGTGGTAAAATGAAACAAATGGTAAAATGAAACAAGTGGTAAAATGAAACAAATGGTAAAATGAAACAAGTGGTAAAATGAACCAAGTGGTAAAATTAACCAAGTGGTAAAATGAACCGAGTGGTAAAATGAACCGAGTGCTATAATGAACCAAGCGGTAAAATGAACCCAGTGGTAAAAAGAACCCAGTGGTAAAATGAACCGAGTGTTAAAATGAAACAAATGGTAAAATGAAACAAGTGGTAAAATGAACCAAGTGGTAAAATTAACCGAGTGGTAAAATGAACCAAGTGGTAAAATGAACCAAGCGGTAAAATGAACCCAGTGGTAAAATGAACCAAGTGGTAAAATGAACCAAGTGGTAAAATGAACCAAGCGGTAAAATGAACCAAGTGGTAAAATGAAACAAGCGATAAAATGAACCAGGTGGTAAAATGAACCAAGTGGTAAAATGAAACAAGTGGTAAAATGAAACAAGTGGTAAAATGAACCGAGTGGTAAAATGAACCGAGTGCTATAATGAACCAAGCGGTAAAATGAACCCAGTGGTAAAATGAAACAAGTGGTAAAATGAACCAAGTGGTAAAATTAACCGAGTGGTAAAATTAACCGAGTGGTAAAATGAACCAAGTGGTAAAATGAACCATGTGGTAAAATAAACCCAGTGGTAAAATGAACCAAGTGGTAAAATGAACCAAGCGGTAAAATGAACCAAGTGGTAAAATGAAACAAGCGGTAAAATGAACCAAGTGGTAAGATTAACCAAGTGGTAAAATGAACCAAGTGATAAAATAAACCAAGTGGTAAAATGAACCAAGCGGTAAAATGAACCAAGTGGTAAAATGAACCAAGCTGTAAAATGAACCAAGTGGTAAAATGAACAAAGTGGAAAAATGAAACAAATGGTAAAATTAAACAAGCGGTAAAATAAACCAGGTGGTAAAATGAAACAAATGGTAAAATGAAACAAGTGGCAAAACAAACCAGGTGGTAAAATAAACCAAATGGTAAAATGAAACAAGTGGTAAAATGAACCAAGTGGTAAAATTAAGCAAATGGTAAAATTAAACAAATGGAAAATGAAACAAATGGAAAATGTAACAAATGGTAAAATGAATCAAGTGGTAAAATGAACCAAGTGGTAAAATGAACAAAGTGGTAAAATGAACCGAGTGGTAAAATGAACCAAGTGGTAAAATGAACCCAGTGGTAAAATGAACCAAGCGGTAAAATGAACCAATCGGGAAAATGAACCAAATGGTAAAATGAACCAAGTGGTAAAATGAACCAAGTGGTAAAATGAAACAAGCGGTAAAATGAACCAAGTGGTAAAATGAACCAAGTGGTAAAATGAACCCAGTGGTAAAATGAACCAAGTGGTAAAATGAACCAAGCGGTAAAAATGAACCAATTGGTAAAATGAACCAAGTGGTAACATGAACCATGTGGTAAAATGAAACAAGCTGTAAAATGAACCAAGCGGTAAAATGAACCCAGTGGTAAAATGAACTAAGTGGTAAAATGACACAAGCCGTAAAATGTACCAAGTGGTAAAATGAACCAAGTGGTAAAATGAACCCAGTGGTAAAAAGAACCAAGTGGTAACATTAACCAAGTGGTAAAATGACACAAGTGGTAAAATGAAACAAGCGGTAAAATGAACCAAGTGGTAAAATGAAACAAGCGGTAAAATGAACCGAGTGGTAAAATGAACCAAGTGGTAAAATGAAACAAGTGGAAAAATAAACCAAATAAATCAATAAACTTGAATCAGTTTAAACTTATTCGGGTCTGTATTTCTTTTGCTCATTTCAACTAGTTATTCTTTTCCGAGAAATTTGCCATAAATGTTTTTTCCCCTTTTTTTCTTTCCTTTTTGTTGCCATGAAAAACGGATTTTGGTGACGAACCCAAAATTTCCTCAGTTCATTGCCTCATCCACAAACGTTAGCAAAATTGCCTTTTGTCTTTTATTACATTCTATGTTATGGCCGATGAAATAGTTCCTTAATGTATTTTGTTCATCTTGCTGATTTGGCTTCTGACTCGCAGTCGAATTCCGGGTAGAATTTGTGGTAGAGCAGCCATAGTTGTGTCAGAAATTTCGTGAAAATAGTGAATAATTCCATCCCATCTTTCCAAGCTTATAACTCCTCGAAAAATGCAATTCAAGCCCTAATTTTTTTTTCAATTAAAGGAGCAAGAACCAAGGTTTCATTAAAAAAAAAAAAAACGTGTTTTTTTTTTTAAATGTTTTAAACTTCGGACTTTACAGGTAAATTTCGAAAAAATAGTACATTTTTTTTGTTTTAAATTTGAATATATTATGTATTGACCTTTTCTCTTCATTTTGTGAGTAAATAATTATTTACTTTTCGGTGTCTAAATTAATTATTATTAGACATTTCAAAATGGGAGGCGTGAATTATTCGACCCTCTGTCTTTCCAAGCTTATAACTCCTCGAAAAATGTAATTCAAGCCCTAATTTTTTTTTTGCAATTAAAGGAGCAAGGACCAAGGTTCCATTAAAAAAAGAAAAAGAAAAAACAAATAACGTGGTTTAAAAAAAAAGGTTTTAAACTTCAAACTTTACAGGTAAAATTCTAAAACAACACTATATTTTTTTTTTAAATTTGAATATATTATTTATTGACCTTTTCTCTTCAATTTGTGAGTAAATTAATTATTTACTTTTCGGTGACTAAATTAATTAGTTACTTTTTAATAGACACTTAAAAATGGGGGGAGGGTGTGAATTTAAAAAAAAAAACGTTTGTCTAAAATATTATATTCGATTTATTGGAAAGAACATAAAATTTCACATTGACCCTGAAAATATCGTAAAAAAAGAATCAATAGAAAAATTTTGATATATTTTTAAATTTAAAAAATTGAAAAATATTGAGTTCGGAAAATTCATTACTGTTTAAAAAAATATATATTTCTATTACTTTTAAAACAACTGTAATAGTTTATTTTGGAAGTATAATCCATAAAGAAAATAAATAACCCACTTTTAACAGAGAAATTACGAGATTTTTATATTGTATTCGCACTTCGTGTTAGGGGTGTCAAAAATTCTGATACTGGGGTCTTGCAACACGTGTGACATCGTTTTTTGTGTGTGTGTTTTTTTTATTTATTTATTTTTTTTTTTTAGTAGGTAACTCTGTCCTCATCGCCAATCTGATGATCGGTGTAGTAAGTAATCGATACTTGCTAAATATCGATTATTACTGTCGTGAGGTCGGGAGATGGATAGCGATTAAGGAGAGAGAGAAAAACGAACATCCGAAATCATGTTTGGTAAATATACAGACTGATCATCCCCGGGTGTCACCAGGGGCCGTAACTCCTGTGACACCAGAGGTTATCTCCCTTTATCGTTTAAGACATTACAAAATTTGTTACGGAAATCACCCAAATAAAAGAATATCAAGAGCTTCCATTGAAAAAAAAATTAGAAGATAACTATAGTAACTTTAGCCATGTGAGCATTTGTAAAATAGATTTTTTTCTATTTTAAAACTAAAAATATGGTCCTGGATATAACCTTAAACTATATCCAATGGTGAGGCATTAGCTTGCGGGGTTTGGAGAGTGTGGAGCCACTGGAGCCACCCTTTAATTGCTATTGCTCCCAGGTCCACTCTGATCCGGAGTGGTAGTACCTGTTAGGGTTCCAACTATGGGTGGAATAGAAACTGACTTCCAAAAAAACAAGCATACTCTATTAAAAAAATTGTTCTTCAAAATCACTGGATTCGGCATTAAATAACCTGAAAAGGGTTGATATGCCGTAAAACAAAAACAAACAAACAAAAAACTAAAAAATATAATAAAGCTAAATTATTTATTATAAAGCCAAGTTTTTACAGTCAAGCGACAAACACCTTTTCATTTAATAATTAACTGTCAAATAAATATTTAAAATAAGAAGAAAAAGACAAAATTTTAGTCAATTGAATAAAGTCAAATCCAATTTTAACGACAAACTGCTTTTTAAAAAAAAAGCCAAATGCGCAAAATTTGGCCACAAAAACGCCAATCTGACATTCCGATTAAAATCAACTTCAAAAATAAGAATTTTGTTATTTTTTGTTTGTTTTCCTTTAAAATAATAAAAATATTATGATAAATAAAAATAATAATGTTACCCGTAATATTCGCATAAAATATCGCATCAATCTAAAAATGTCTTATTGAAATTTTCTCTTTTTTAATTTTCTGCGAACTAGTTCACTCAGAGCCATTTTGAAAACATCGTCACATCAATGACTGATTTTCGACAAACGAACAACTTATAAGTTTCTTTCTTCTCAGTAAGTATTTTATTGTTATTTGTTGTTTCTTTAAAATATATTCGATGATTTGTTAGATTATATTTTCATATCAAACTTGTTTTCTTAAGATTAATTTATGTTATTGAAGTTTTTTTGGGTTTTTTTTTGGCACTTATGGAGGACAGGAGCCAAAGTCATTATTTTCGTTTACACAAAGCCGATAACTCCGATTTCATCAAAAAATGTTTAATAAAACATTTTTGAATTACAGTAAAATTGTCACTGTAAAGAAATAGTTTTTTTCTTACGGTGAATTTTCGTTAAAATGTTCAAAAAAAAAAAATCCAATTTTACTTTAATTCAAAAATGTTTTAAAAATCAATCATTGAAATAAAATAATTATTAAAAATTTTCGTTAATTAAATGTTTTTTTCAAATTATATTTGGATACATTTTTATACAGTAAATGTTTTGGCTTTATGCAATTATTTTTTTTTTTATGTATTTTTAATAGTTGAGGAAATTATTCAAAATAAAATGTAAAAGTATTGCATAATAATTAAGGAAATTATTCAAAATAAAATGTAAAAGTATTGCATAATAATTAAGGAAATTATTCAAATTAAATGTAAAAGTATTGCATAATAGTTGAGAAAATTATTCAAAATAAAATGTAAAAGTATTGCATAATAGTTGAGGAAATTATTCAAAATAAAATGTAAAAGTATTTTTAATAGTTGATGAAATTATTCAAAATAAAATGTAAAAGTATTTTTAATAGTTGATGAAATTATTCAAAATAAAATGTAAAAGTATTGCATAAAAATTAAGAAAATTATTCAAAATAAAATGTAAAAGTATTGCATAATAGTTGAGGAAATTATTCAAAATAAAATGTAAAAGTATTGCATAAAAATTAAGAAAATTATTCAAAATAAAATGTAAAGGTATTGAATAATAGTTAAGGAAATTATTCAAAATAAAATGTAAAAGTATTGCATAATAGTTGAGGAAATTATTCAAAATAAAATGTAAAAGTATTGCATAATAATTAAGGAAAATATTCAAAATAAAATGTAAAAGTATTGCATAATAATTAAAGCAATTATTCAAAATAAAATGTAAAATTATTGCATAATAATTAAGGAAAATATTTAAAATAAAATGTAAAAGTATTGCATAATAATTAAGGAAATTATTCAAAATAAAATGTAAAGGTAGTGATTAATAGTTAAGGAAAGTATACAAAATAAAATGTAAAAGTATTGCATAATAATTATGGAAAATATTCAAAATAAAATGTAAAAGTATTGCATAATAATTAAGGAAATTATTCAAACTAAAATGCAAAAGTATTGCATAATAATTGAGGAAATTATTCAAAATAAAATGTAAAATTATTGCATAATAGTTGAGAAAATTATTCAAAATAAAATGTAAAAGTATTGCCTAATAATTAAGGAAATTATTCAAAATAAAATGTAAAAGTATTGCATAATAATTAAGGAAAATTATTCAAAATAAAATGTAAAAGTATTGCATAATAGTTGAGAAAATTATTCAAAATAAAATGTAAAATTATTGCATAATAGTTGAGAAAATTTTTCCAAATAAAATGTAAAAGTATTGCATAATAGTTAAGGAAATTATTCAAAATAAAATGTAAAAGTATTGCATAATAGTTGAGAAAATTATTCAAAATAAAATGTAAAAGTATTGCACAATAATTAAGGAAAATATTCAAAAAATATTGCATAATAATTAAGGAAATTATTCAAAATAAAATGTAAAGGTATTGCATAATAGTAAAGGAAATTATTCAAAATAAAATGTAAAAGTATTGCATAATAATTAAGGAAATAATTCAAAATAAAATGTAAAAGTATTGCATAATAATTAAGGAAATTATTCAAAATAAAATGTAAAAGTATTGCATAATAATTAAGGAAATTATTCAAAATAAAATGTAAAAGTATTGCATAATAATTAAGGAAAATATTCAAAATAAAATGTAAAAGTATTGTATAATAATTAAGGAAATTATTCAAAATAAAATGTAAAAGTATTGCATAATAGTTGAGAAAATTATTCAAAATAAAATGTAAAAGTATTGCATAATAATTAAGGAAATTATTCAGAATAAAATGTAAAATTATTGCATGATAATTAAGGAAATTATTCAAAACAAAATGTAAAAGTATTGCATAATAGTTGAGAAAATTATTCAAAATAAAATATGAAAGTATTGCATAATAATTAAGGAAAATATTCAAATTAAAATATGAAAATATTGCATAATAATTAAGAAAATTATTCAAAATAAAATGTAAAAGTATTGCATAATAGTTGAGAAAATTATTCAAAATAAAATGTAAAAGTATTGCATAATAATTAAGGAAAATATTCAAAATATAATGTAAAAGTATTGCATAATAATTAAGAAAAATATTCAAAATAAAATGTAAAAGTATTGCATAATAGTTGAAAAAATTATTACCAAATTAAATGTAAAAGTATTGCATAATAATTAAGGAAATTATTCAAAATAAAATGTAAAAGTATTGCATAATAAGTAAGGAAATTATTCAAAATAAAATGTAAAGGTATTGCATAATAATTAAGGAAATTATTCAAAATTAAATGTAAAGGTATTGCATAATAGTTGAGGAAATTTTGCAAAATAAGCAGTTTTTTCAACCACACTTTTTTCTTGTCACCGTTCACACATATTTTTTAATTTGCATTTGTGTTTTGTGCCAGCTATCATAAAGCTCATTCTGATATTTTCCCATGCGCTCACATGCTGTTCCAGAACTATCTGTCTCTCTATGACATTAGCTTCAGGAAATCTGGACCAAACACCAAAGGACACCACTCCAAAACTCACCACAGTTTTTATACCATAGATGAACGGCTATACAAATAAATAATATACATGATAATTAAGGAAATTATACAAAATAAAATGTAAAAGTATTGCATAATAATTAGAAAATTATTCAAAATAAAATGTAAAAGTATTGCATAATAATTAAGAAAATTATTCAAAATAAAATGTATAAGTATTGCATAATAATTAAGAAAATTATTCAAAATAAAATGTATAAGTATTGCATAATAGTTAAGGAAATTATTCAAAATGAAATGTAAAAGTATTGCATAATAATTAAGGAAATTATTCAAAATAAAATGTAAAAGTATTGCATGGTAATTAAGGAAATTATTCAAAATAAAATGTAAAAGTATTGCATAATAGTTAAGGAAATTATTCAAAATAAAATGTAAAGGTATTGCATAATAATTAAGGAAATTATTCAAAATAAAATGTAAAATTATTGCATAATAGTTGAGTAAATTTTTCAAAATAAAATGTAAAAGTATTGCATAATAATTAAGGAAAATATTCAAAATAAAATGTAAAAGTATTGCATGGTAATTAAGGAAAATATTCCAAATAAAATGTAAAAGTATTGTATAATAGTTTGGGAAATTATTCAAAATAAAATGTAAAAGTATTGCATAATAATTAAGAAAATTATTCAAAATAAAATGTATAAGTATTGCATAATAGTTAAGGAAATTATTCAAAATGAAATGTAAAAGTATTGCATAATAATTAAGGAAATTATTCAAAATAAAATGTAAAAGTATTGCATGGTAATTAAGGAAATTATTCAAAATAAAATGTAAAAGTATTGCATAATAGTTAAGGAAATTATTCAAAATAAAATGTAAAGGTATTGCATAATAATTAAGGAAATTATTCAAAATAAAATGTAAAATTATTGCATAATAGTTGAGTAAATTTTAAAAAAAAAATGTAAAAGTATTGCATAATAATTAAGGAAAATATTCAAAATAAAATGTAAAAGTATTGCATGGTAATTAAGGAAAATATTCCAAATAAAATGTAAAAGTATTGTATAATAGTTTAAGAAATTATTCAAAATAAAATGTAAAAATATTGCATAATAATTAAGGAAACTATTCAAAATAAAATATGAAAGTATTGCATAATAATTAAGGTAAATATTCAAAATAAAATGTAAAAGTATTGCATAATAATTAAGGAAAATATTCCAAATAAAATGTAAAAGTATTGCATAATAGTTGAAAAAATTATTACCAAATTAAATGTAAAAGTATTGCATAATAATTAAGGAAATTATTCAAAATAAAATGTAAAATTATTGCATAAAAATTGAGGAAAATATTCAAAATAAAATGTAAAAGTATTGCATAATAGTTAAGGAAATTATTCAAAATAAAATGTAAAATTATTGCATAATAATTAAGGAAAATATTCAAAATAAAATGTAAAAGTATTGCATAATAGTTAAGGAAATTATTCAAAATGAAATGTAAAAGTATTGCATAATAATTAAGGAAATTATTCAAAATAAAATGTAAAAGTATTGCATAATAATTAAGGAAAATATTCAAAATAAAATGTAAAAGTATTGCATAATAGTTAAGGAAATTATTCAAAATAAAATGTAAAAGTATTGCATAATAATTAAGGAAATTATTCAAAATAAAATGTAAAAGTATTGCATAATAATTAAGGAAACTATTCAAAATAAAATATGAAAGTATTGCATAATAATTAAAGCAATTATTCAAAATAAAATGTAAAATTATTGCATAATAATTAAGGAAACTATTCAAAATAAAATATGAAAGTATTGCATAATAATTAAGGTAAATATTCAAAATAAAATGTAAAAGTATTGCATAATAATTAAGGAAAATATTCCAAATAAAATGTAAAAGTATTGCATAATAGTTGAAAAAATTATTACCAAATTAAATGTAAAAGTATTGCATAATAATTAAGGAAATTAATCAAAATAAAATGTAAAATTATTGCATAAAAATTGAGGAAAATATTCAAAATAAAATGTAAAAGTATTGCATAATAATTAAGGAAAATATTCAAAATAAAATGTAAAAGTATTGCATAATAGTTAAGGAAATTATTCAAAATGAAATGTAAAAGTATTGCATAATAATTAAGGAAATTATTCAAAATAAAATGTAAAAGTATTGCATAATAATTAAGGAAAATATTCAAAATAAAATGTAAAAGTATTGCATAATAGTTAAGGAAATTATTCAAAATAAAATGTAAAAGTATTGCATAATAATTAAGGAAATTATTCAAAATAAAATGTAAAAGTATTGCATAATAATTAAGGAAATTATTCAAAATAAATGTAAAAGTATTGCATAATAATTAAGGAAAATATTCAAAATAAAATGTTAAAGTATTGCAGAATAGTTAAGGAAATTATTCAAAATGAAATGTAAAAGTATTGCATAAAAATTAAGGAAATTATTCAAAATAAAATGTAAAAGTATTGCATAATAATTAAGGAAAATATTCAAAATAAAATGTAAAAGTATTGCATAATAGTTAAGAAAATTATTCAAAATAAAATGTAAAAGTATTGCATAATAATTAAGGAAATTATTCAAAATAAAATGTAAAAGTATTGCATAATAATTAAGGAAATTATTCAAAATAAATGTAAAAGTATTGCATAATAATTAAGGAAAATATTCAAAATAAAATGTAAAAGTATTGCATAATAATTAAGAAAATTATTCAAAATAAAATGTAAAAGTATTGCATAATAGTTAAGGAAATTATTCAAAATAAAATGTAAAAGTATTGCATAATAATTAAGGAAATTATTCAAAATGAAATGTAAAATTATTGCATAATAGTTGAGTAAATTTTTCAAAATAAAATGTAAAAGTATTGCATAATAATTAAGGAAAATATTCAAAATAAAATGTAAAAGTATTGCATGGTAATTAAGGAAAATATTCCAAATAAAATGTAAAAGTATTGTATAATAGTTTGGGAAATTATTCAAAATAAAATGTAAAAGTATTGCATAATAATTAAGAAAATTATTCAAAATAAAATGTATAAGTATTGCATAATAGTTAAGGAAATTATTCAAAATGAAATGTAAAAGTATTGCATAATAATTAAGGAAATTATTCAAAATAAAATGTAAAAGTATTGCATGGTAATTAAGGAAATTATTCAAAATAAAATGTAAAAGTATTGCATAATAGTTAAGGAAATTATTCAAAATAAAATGTAAAGGTATTGCATAATAATTAAGGAAAATATTCAAAATAAAATGTAAAAGTATTGCATAATAATTAAGGAAATTATTCAAAATAAAATATGAAAGTATTGCATAATAATTAAGGTAAATATTCAAAATAAAATGTAAAAGTATTGCATAATAATTAAGGAAAATATTCCAAATAAAATGTAAAAGTATTGCATAATAGTTGAAAAAATTATTACCAAATTAAATGTAAAAGTATTGCATAATAATTAAGGAAATTATTCAAAATAAAATGTAAAATTATTGCATAAAAATTGAGGAAAATATTAAAAATTAAATGTAAAAGTATTGCATAATAATTAAGGAAATTATTCAAAATGAAATGTAAAAGTATTGCATAATAATTAAGGAAATTATTCAAAATAAAATGTAAAAGTATTGCATAATAATTAAGGAAAATATTCAAAATAAAATGTAAAAGTATTGCATAATAGTTAAGGAAATTATTCAAAATAAAATGTAAAAGTATTGCATAATAATTAAGGAAATTATTCAATATAAAATGTAAAAGTATTGCATGGTAATTAAGGAAATTATTCAAAATAAAATGTAAAAGTATTGCATAATAATTAAGGAAAATATTCAAAATAAAATGTAAAATTATTGCATAATAATTAAGGAAATTATTCAAAATAAATGTAAAAGTATTGCATAATAATTAAGGAAAATATTCAAAATAAAATGTTAAAGTATTGCATAATAGTTAAGGAAATTATTCAAAATGAAATGTAAAAGTATTGCATAAAAATTAAGGAAATTATTCAAAATAAAATGTAAAAGTATTGCATAATAATTAAAGAAAAAATACAAAATAAAATGTAAAAGTATTGCATAATAGTTAAGAAAATTATTCAAAATGAAATGTAAAAGTATTGCATAATAATTAAGGAAATTATTCAAAATAAAATGTAAAAGTATTGCATAATAATTAAGGAAATTATTCAAAATAAATGTAAAAGTATTGCATAATAATTAAGGAAAATATTCAAAATAAAATGTTAAAGTATTGCATAATAATTAAGAAAATTATTCAAAATAAAATGTAAAAGTATTGCATAATAGTTAAGGAAATTATTCAAAATGAAATGTAAAAGTATTGCATAATAATTAAGGAAATTATTCAAAATAAAATGTAAAAGTATTGCATGGTAATTAAGGAAATTATTCAAAATAAAATGTAAAAGTATTGAATAATAGTTAAGGAAATTATTCAAAATAAAATGTAAAAGTATTGCATAATAATTAAGGAAATTATTCAAAATAAAATGTAAAATTATTGCATAATAGTTGAGTAAATTTTTCAAAATAAAATGTAAAAGTATTGCATAATAATTAAGGAAAATATTCAAAATAAAATGTAAAAGTATTGCATAATAATTAAGGAAATTATTCAAAATAAAATGTAAAAGTATTGCATAATAATTAAGGAAAATATTCAAAATAAAATGTAAAAGTATTGTATAATAGTTTGGGAAATTATTCAAAATAAAATGTAAAAATATTGCCTAATAATTAAGGAAACTATTCAAAATAAAATATGAAAGTATTGCATAATAATTAAGGAAAATATTCCAAATAAAATGTAAAAGTATTGTATAATAGTTTGGGAAATTATTCAAAATAAAATGTAAAAATATTGCCTAATAATTAAGGAAACTATTCAAAATAAAATATGAAAGTATTGCATAATAATTAAGGTAAATATTCAAAATAAAATGTAAAAGTATTGCATAATAATTAAGGAAATTATTCAAAATAAAATGTAAAAGTATTGCATGATAATTAAGGAAATTATTCAAAATAAAATTTAAAAGTATTGCATAATAATTAAGGAAATTATTCAAAATAAAATGTAAAAGTATTGCATAATAATTAAGAAAATTATTCAAAATAAAATGTAAAAGTATTGCATAATAGTTGAGAAAATTATTCAAAATAAAATGTAAAAGTATTGCATAATAATTAAGGAAATTATTCAAAATAAAATGTAAAAGTATTGCATAATAATTAAGGAAAATATTCAAAATAAAATGTAAAAGTATTGCATAATAATTAAGGAAATTATTCAAAATAAAATGTAAAAGTATTGCATAATAGTTGAGAAAATTATTCAAAATAAAATGTAAAAGTACTGCATAATAATTAAGGAAATTATTCAAAATAAAATGTAAAAGTATTGCATAATAATTAAGGAAATTATTCAAAATAAAATGTAAAAGTATTGCATAATAATTAAGGAAATTATTCAAAATAAAATGTAAAATTATTGCATAATATTTGAGAAAATTATTCAAAATAAAATGTAAAAGTATTGCATAATAATTAAGGAAATTATTCAAAATAAAATGTAAAAGTATTGCATAATAAGTAAGGAAATTATTCAAAATAAAATGTAAAAGTATTGAATAATATTTGAGAAAATTATTCAAAATAAAATGTAAAAGTATTGCATAATAATTAAGGAAAATATTCAAAATAAAATGTAAAAGTATTGCATAATAATTAAGGAAATTATTCAAAATAAAATGTAAACGTATTGCATAATAGTTAAGGAAATTATTCAAATTTTGCAAAATAAGCAGTTTTTTCAACCACACTTTTTTCTTGTCACCGTTCACACATATTTTATAATTTGCATTTGTGTTTTGTGCCAGCTATCATAAAGCTCATTCTGATATTTTCCCATGCGCTCACATGCTGTTCCAGAACTATCTGTCTCTCTATGACATTAGCTTCAGGAAATCTGAACCAAACACCAAAGGACACCACTCCAAAACTCACCACAGTTTTTATACCATAGATGAACGGCTTGTCAGAAAAAACTTTAAAGAATATCAAATTTATATGACGTCATAAAAGCATTCAGAAGCGATTCAACTCTCCAGAAACAGTTTGTAAGTATCAAGCCCTTCTATAATAAAACTAAGAACTGTGCACATGAAATTCCATGTAAATATGGAAAATTGTACAAAGATGAATGAATGTCGCCCAATAAAAATTGAAAGAACATTAGAAAGCCATAATACATGGAGAGATACATCGGGTGTAGCTGGAGGGATAAGGGAAACGACTTACAATTATGAGATGAAGTAAAAATTATAGACAGACAAGATAAATGGAGAGTGAGACAACTCGAAGAAGCAGTACATATGCTTGGAGGCAATCCATTATAAAGTAGACCTGGTATGGAATTTAACACGATATGAAACCGTTAATTACAAAAAGATAATATATACAGTAACAAATTTAAAATATATATAGTAATAATAATTAGTAAAAAATAGTGATATTCACAACTAAAAATAAAAATAGGTTTAAGGCTATCAAAATCCATACTAGAATTGTCCGCTAGAACCTAACCCTAACCCATGGCCCAGTGGTGAGAGTACTTGAAACAAACAATTGTAAAAGGTGGAATGCTTAATTCTCAGTGTGGGCGACCAAAGGATACAACCACAAATTACTTAGGACTTCGATCCAGTCATAGCTGACAGGGCAAGAGCATACTACCCCTGTAAAGTAAATAAATGGGTTCCATTCGAAATTCTATCAATAATCCTGAGTTCAACAGAATCCATATAAAAAATTTTACCAAAAAAACAGAGACACTATATTTTACGGTTTTAAATGACCCAAATTGAGTATAACTACTTCATTTACTCACATAAATTTAATATACGAAAGTCGCCATATATATTTTATAAATTACTATATATATATATATATATATATATATATATATATATATATATTAAGTTCATAGGAAGGAACAACAACAAAATCAAGATAATTGATTTTGTTGTTGTTCCTTCTTATGAAACGGATTTTTAATTTAATTATAATTTGATTTTTAAATTTTAAATTATCAATCACATTACTTAATATTGAATTATCTCTAGGATATTTACCTATCGAGCTTATTATATATCTAAATTACAACGAGCACTTTCTCTTTCCTGTATTTTAATTAAACTAGTAATTTCACTGTTACATTGAAATACACTCAGCTCTTCAGACTATTGTTCTAATCTCCTTTAAATATATATATATATATATATATATATATATATATATATATATATATATATATATATATATATATATATATAGAGAGAGAGAGAGAGAGAGAGAGAGAGAGAGAGGGAATTAGACCTAGAGTCTAAAGAGCAATGTTTATTTAAATGCATTAATACTTTAAAATAACATAGTAATGTAGATATATAATAAACTCAATAAATATATTTATCCTAGACCTATATTAATATTAAGTGTAAAGATTGATAATTGTAAATTAAGAATCAGTTTCAAAAGGAAAAACAAACAAAATCGAATTGAGTGTACGATTGTTTCAGAAACCATATTCATTTTATTAAATTAAGTCTCATATATAATAATATACAAATCTCATATATAACTTAATATAAATTATAAAACAACAAGATGTACGATTGTTTCAGAAACCATATTCATTTTATTAAATTAAGTCTCATATATAATAATATACAAATCTCATATATAACTTAATATAAATTATAAAACAACAAAATGTACGATTGTTTCAGAAACCATATTCATTTTATTAAATTAAGTCTCATATCTAATAATATACAAATCTCATAACTTAATATAAATTATAAAACAACAAAATGTACGATTGTTTCAGAAACCATATTCATTTTATTAAATTAAGTCTCATATATAATAATATACAAATCTCATATATAACTTAATATAAATTATAAAACAACAAAATGTACGATTGTTTCAGAAACCATATTCATTTTATTAAATTAAGTCTCATATCTAATAATATACAAATCTCATAACTTAATATAAATTATAAAACAACAAAATAGAAAAGAAGCAGAAATATCTAAACTTAACAAAAAAAAAACAGTACCAGGTACCCCAAGATTGTCTTTAAAAGGTCACAAAGACGACTTATATATAAATCTTTTAATAAGACTCATTTGCCCCCTCAAAATCAGATATAGACTTAGTAATTAAAAATATTCTCGATAGAACTATCCCTAAAATTAAATCTATAACAAAATACACACTATGGCAATCTTCTAGCCAGGCCATTGAATGGTTTTCTAACATTCACAACAAAAGGAATGTTAAATTTCTTGTAAAAGTGAGAAATTACTGTAAGAAAAAAAATGTAGGGAAAAATTCAAGATGGCGCCCGACTCTCTCTTTAACACGGTAAGATATCCTCAACACGGAACAAGAAGCAACAGCCACACGATTCCCCAGCCAACTCAATCGTCACTCCCCACGTCTTTCCCCTCACCCGCTTTTATCGTCGTTCTAGGTCGGCTAAATTTGCATATTCCGAGAATTCGTGTGACTTTGCGAGACATCATACTTTACAAAAGACGGCGGTCGCCATCTTGGTCCCTCTTTTCTATTTTGGTCGGTAACGCTGAGCTGGTCTCGAGGTAAGTCTTTTTCCCCTCATCCGTCTCTCCCACGTACCCACACAACACGCAAACACGCGGGCGCTTATCTCCTGGATGCACGTTACACTCCCCCCTGATCTGATGATCACATAGAGAGCACTGGGGGGGGTGGCCTTTTAGTGCGTGTGCTTCTGCGAAGAGGTACATTCACTGTTTCAGATTCGGGCTCTGGATCTGGTTCCGCCTTATCAGATGAAGTATCGCTATCAGTCTCTGGAAGGGGCTCACTGAATCCGTGCATCGGCAGCTCATCGCTAGACGCTTCACTGCTTTCTTCTGTAGTTGTATGACGCACCTCGGTAGCTGGGCGAAGATCTCGCACATGTCGTGGGGTTCCATCGACCAAAACAGACTGCTGGCTAATCACTCCAGATATGTGTCCTCGCTTAAACTTGTCGGTGCACCGATTTCCTGGAGGCCGCACCCACACTGGATCTCCCACTTCATATCTGTTATATGTTCCCTTGTCGGTTGGCTGCGTAGTGTTGATTCCCTTCACTCCAACTTGGTACGTGTAAATAGCATTCGCAGGTGCGGTTGAAGGGGACGTCCCGTCTTTTGGCGTAATGTTGTACCAATATGTTGCTTCCGCAATAGTACATCGCTTCCTGGCAGCAATTCTCTTGATGCTGCAATGGCTTCTTTCAGCAATGCCATTTCCTGATGGCACATGCGCACATCGCAACCGTAGACGGACGCCCCACTCATCTAACAACTGCCGGACTTGCTGGCTACAAAACGCTGCATCATTGTCAGTCAGGAGCTCTTCCGGCGCACCTCGCTCAAAAAAAATGGATGATAGGTGGCGAACAACATTTGCTGAATCCTGTCTGGTCATCTGCCGCCACACCGCAAATCTCGTAGGCCCGCAATCAATGAGAGTTAGAAAGGGCTTGCCACTGTAATGGGTAATATCCATGGCCAGCCGCTGCCACACACTCTCAACTTCCAAGCGACCCTTCTGCCATCGCTCTGGTGCAGGATCAATAGACTGGCAAGCCTCACAATTTCTGACGATCTGTCTGACATCCATCTTGGTCACTGCTGGGTATGCACGCCTCACAAAATAAAGGGTCCTCTTGATACCCGGATGTCCGCTCTGTGCATGAATTTTTTGTATTTGACATGGGTCGATTGCAACTGCACAAGATCGAGCAGTAATCTCCATTCCCATCTTCGCGGCTTCATACCATTTGTGAGGTACACGGGTCAGTTGGTCAGCACGATTACAATGTGATGGCACCAGAGTGACGCTCAGTGATAGCCCATACTCAGATACCAGGTTTTTTAGCGTGTCTAGCCTTCTCCGTATTAACATTTCGCTTGCTGCCTTGGTACGGATTCGTGTCCATCCTGAAAGTGTGTCAGACACCCAGTGGTAGACACAGAGAGAATCTGTGTACAAGGTCAACTTCTTAGACTGCCACTGCAGGGCCAGATTTACCCCCTTTACAACAGCGTCCAGCTCTGCCAGGTTGATATGCTGAGAATCTGTTACGGGCCGCAGCCAACATGCATCCTCGAACACGTTTCCTCCTTGCTCCAACGATACTCCCAACGCCAAAGAACTGGCATCAACCCACACACCTACGTTGTCTCTGTTAACACACCACCGCCCACAGGCAGGGTCCTTCTTG
Source organism: Euprymna scolopes (assembly GCF_053919585.1). Classification (NCBI taxonomy): domain Eukaryota; kingdom Metazoa; phylum Mollusca; class Cephalopoda; order Sepiida; family Sepiolidae; genus Euprymna; species Euprymna scolopes. Next base: position 121,423,800 of record NC_136527.1, read on the forward strand.
TTCACTCTCTCCAGTGTCTCCTTAATCATCAGAGTTAGTAGGACATCATCGGATATGTCATCCCAACCCGTGGTTGTTAAATTTGCTCTGCGTTTAATCACACCAACAGCTGCGCGGAGCCAGCCACAGACCGGTAAGTGACCAACAAGTTTTCCACACCAAGAAAAAACGGTCCGCCTTGTAACGAGGTTGGGGATGCTTGGAATTTCACTGCCACGCCTCCATTGTAGGGTGCCATCCTCTTCATAAACATCCAATCCCAATACACATGCTCCTTCCCTTAAACGTTCGGGATTCTTGCATTCCAGACCAAACTGAGCCAACTTTTCTTTGACACACGACGCAGACTGTACATCTTCATTGACGTATACGTCATCAATGTAAGCTGACGTTGAGTCCCTCATGGGCTTTTCTTGGGACAATACTGTGTTGACAATAGTCTGCATGATCTGTGGTGCCACATTTAGGCCGAAGCCAAGGCGTGTAAGGCAGTACCTCTGCCCCTGGAACCAAACTGTCTGGAACGGCCACAACGTCTCATCAACTCGCACCTGTAAATAGGCTTTTCGTAAATCCAATATTGAGACATTAGTGCCTTTCTGACGCCATTCCCTCAACTTACTGGCGCATACGTCAGCATCGGCAGTGTAGGCTTCAATATGCTTGTTAAGCTCCCTATAGTCCAGCACGGGCCGTACTTTCGACTTGTTATGCTGGACTACTGCCATCAAGGGTATTAGACCCTTCGGAGGCCCAAGCTTGTCCTCAGGGTAGGGGATTAACCAGCCATCTTGGATCCACGCCTTTAGTTCCCTTTCATATTCTGCTCGGGCCTCACTGGGTATAGGGTACTCTGCAACCCCATTCTTGAGTTTAGTCGGTGCCATTCCCTCGGTCCACTTCCAAGATGCAATCCAGGCCCTCTTGCGCGAGTCGTAGTCCACTGTAAAATCCGGCCGATCGATATGGAGCGCTGCACACACTGGGGCCTCTAAGAATCGCACCTTTCCATCCCGATGAATTGCGACTCCCCCCAGCGCCTTGATGGCATCGTATCCGAGCAACAGGTCAAACCCCAGGAGATTTCCTTGGGTCACGAGCACATTGATCTTAGTGGCTGCACCGGTGTCCGTGTAGATCTTGACAGTTCCAGCTCCACAGCATGTCTGGGTCTCGCCTCCTATCGTGGTGACTTTGATCTTCCTCTTAGTCCAACTTGGACACAGCCTGGTGCTCACTATAGTATGCGAACAGCCTGAGTCGAGAAGTGCTGAGCAGGGTATCCTGTTTACGTAGACGGTTATTACTGGTTGCGCCTTGTTCAAATTTTGCTCGGGGAGCAGGGCGGCGCTGACGTCCTCTCCCCTGATACGTTTCCCGCGCAGTTTTGGGCTAGATGCCCCAAACCGCCACACTTAAAACAGCGTACACGCCCCCTGTTGGTGCAATTCCTTGCAAAATGTCCGCGTCGGCCGCAGCGAAAACATTTCCCATTGCTTGCAGGGTTCTGATTCGGAATCTCCCGAGCGCCAATCTGGCCTGTCTGTGTCGCCATCACAACTGGTTCCCCCAGGTCCTCCTCATCTTTGATGATGGCTCGAGCACGTTCGATCAAGTGTTCCATGGTCGTTGTTGAAACGCTGGTTGAGGCTCTCAGTAGCTGCTTCACCCGAGTGGGAAGGCCCGCCACAAACGCGTACGCAAGCGTCCGCTCCGACACCCCTCCACCGAACAGAACTGCGAGTTTCTTTAACTCAGCAAAGAAAACGTCCACGCTTTCCTCCGGTAGAAGTTTTCGGGAAGCAAATTTTTCATAGGCCATACAAGGATCCATGGCAAATGCCTTGTACAGCGCAGCTTTAATTGCGGTGACATCTCCCTTTTCGGCAGCACTGAGTTGCTGATATACACTCAAGGCACCCCCAGCCAATCTCAGGGGAATTACAGTGTGTACCCTTTTCACCTCACAAAGGTCGCACGTCAGCTCGACCCTTTCAACCCAGTCGACGATGGACATGGACCCGTCAAACTCGGGTATGAGCTTTAAGTCAAATTTCGACTCGGTCATAGTCCTAGAGGCCAAATGGCCGGAATAGCTTGTAAAAGTGAGAAATTACTGTAAGAAAAAAAATGTAGGGAAAAATTCAAGATGGCGCCCGACTCTCTCTTTAACACGGTAAGATATCCTCAACACGGCACAAGAAGCAACAGCCACATTTCTTTCTTTCGACATAGAATCATATTAACAATCTATATCACCAATCCTTTTAAGTAAGTCCCTTTTAATGGCAGAGAAAATAAGAGCTATAACTCCAGACAAAACCAAACTAATACTATTGGCTAGAAAGTTTATAATAACCTTTGACAACAAATTTTGGACGAGAAATTCATCTCAACATTTTAATGGTTCGACTGACTCAGATTAGTTCACTAATCTACTGGACCTTTCCTCTTGGGTGAAGTTCATAAAATATTCCATAAACAATTCCGATTAAAAGGGAGGGGCTTTACAGAGACTATACACTACTAACTCAACAAATAAAAATTACGAAAAAGCAATTAAATCCCTACATAAACTTTTTTAAAATGATGGACTTACTATAAAAATCGCCCCTAATAGAAAATAGTTAATTTCTTTGATTAAACCTTACAAACTCTGCTTTTGAACCTTATCACAAACTCAACCAATATGTCCATAATGAATCAAACCACCTTAAGTCAGTATTAAAATAAATAGTCCCTAATATCTCTTTAAGAATATCCAAATTATCTTCTAACAAATCTATATTTAATAAAAACACAAAATACTACAATTATGCCCTTAAAAACTCCAGATATAAAACACAAATAAAATACCAAAATAAAATGGATAAAAACACAAATTACATACAAAACTACAATAATTATAATAAACCTAGCAAAAAGCATAATAACCTATAATATGGTAATGTCAACCCACAAAAAATTACAAAATATCACCACTATTATCATTATTTTTATATATATTATAAATATTAATGCATTTCATATTATCAGAACTATTACCATCACAAAAAATAAATATTTTATCACTAAAATAAGTACAATTTTAAAGTTATCACCTTTAGATCATTAAAAGCTTTTCATTTAATTTTATTTTTCAAGTTATCTCTCTTAGATTTTAGAATCATCATCCATTTATAAGACAGTGAAATATCTCATCGACCCAGCGTTTTTAAATTTAAAATAAATTCTAAATAATCACTAATAATAATAGTTAATAGTTGTGTTTTTAATAATAATTAATAATCACTTCAGCCATACATGGCCAAAATACAGCACCATGCCTGCATATCTACTGACAAACTTTAAAACAAATTTCGTAATTGTTAAATTTGCAGGTTGAAACAAGTAACGTAGAAAGCAATACAAATGACAACTCAACAAACGAAGGTAGATCAAATAAGAAGTGTATTAGGAAAAGGTATATTTACAGGATATTTACATAATGGTGTCAAATAAGAGAGTCTTTGCTGGAGAAACATATCTGCTCTCGGCGGCCTTCGGTGGCTTCTGGTGAACACACACTCAGACTAACCGAGTCTTCCTACTTATGTGTAATTACTATCAACATATGCAAATGAATGTATGCCACCACAACACTCTCCTCCCAAGATTTGAAGTCGCACAGATTTCAATATCTTTTTCTCTTGGAATTTAACATTAATGGTTCATTAACCTTTCTTTTTCTACCTGATCTTCGGGGTTCAGGTGTATATTGAGGTGGTTCCAAATTAAAGGATTCGTATATGATGTCCATTGTTTCCTCCTCTTCGACTGCTGTTATATAATCACCATCTTGAATGTGGCGTTTTTTTATTTGGTTCAGGTGCCTTTTATGTATATTTTGTGGACCTTTAATCATGTATATACAATCACCAATGCGTTTATCCACGACTCCACATTCCCAGTAAGAAGTGTTATTCCTGTAGCACTTGAAATATACTCGATCTCCCGAGTTATATTTCTTTCTTATCATGTGTGTAGTGTTTCGGACAATTGCCTGTCTTGGCAATAGTTTATCAAACGCTGATTTCACCTTTCTGGCAAACATTAAATCAGCTGGTGATATGTTTGACGGGGTATTAGGGTGCAGTGTTATCCTATATACTTGCAAAAATTGTTGCAAAGCTTTTTCTGTTGGTATCCCAATGGATTTTTTCAATGCTCGTTTTAATGTGTCCACGAACCTCTCCGTGAGACCGTTCGACCTTGGATGATACGGCGGAGTAGTGATATGCTTTACTTGGAACGTGTCACAAAATTCCTTAAAGTCTGTGGATGTGAATTGAGTTCCATTGTCAGTGACCAGTGTGTCTGGTACACCAAATCGTGCAAATAACTTGTGTAGGAATCCTATTGAGTTGTTTGTTGTTGGATTCCTGCAACGCATTACCTCAGGCCATTTTCTATAACTATCTACTACAATTAAGTAATTTTCTCCTACTGGATCAGCGAAGTCCATGTGGATTCTCGACCATGGGTGGTCGGTTTTTGGCCAAGGTTTGTGTACTATAGGTAGGGATTTTGCCACTAACTGGCATCCTTCACATCTATTTATTGTTGTAGCTATGTCGACGTCCATGTTACGCCAGTATACATAGTTTCTCATTAGAGACTTCATCTGATTTATCCCCGGATGTCCTGTGTGGAAGTCTTTCAAAATCCTCTTCTGCAACGTTTTAGGTATTACTACTCTCTCGCTATATAATAACACATCGTTACATATGGAAAAAATTTCCTGAACCTTTTTTTTTATTTATAATTTTTTCTTTTAGATCATTTATATATTCATCTTTATCGGCTTCTCTTTTAATATCCGACAATGTTACCGGTAGTTCTTTAATGATGTTTGCTACCATATTTTTCACTTCGACGTTTGTTCGAATTGCTGCAATCACTGATTCTTCCAAATTATGTTTCTGTGGTATCAGTCTTGAAAGTCCATCCGCATGGCAAATCTTTTTCGATGCTAGAGGTTGTAGCTGGAAATCGTAATTCAGTAGGATCGTACTCCAGCGCAGCAATCTATTTGCAGTGTATACAGGCAATCCTTTTTTGCATCTGTAGATTGTGACTAATGGTTTATGGTCGGTTTCAAGAATAAAATGTTTACCATATAAATATCGGTCGAATTTAGTCACTGCAAAGATTATACTCAACACTTCTTTTTCAATCTGTGAATACGCCTTCCCTGCTGGAAGCAGTGTTTTCGAAGCTCAAGCTATTGGCTTTCTAGATTCATTAGCCATGATATGCTGAATGCATGCTCCTATGCCATAGGAACTAGCGTCACTAGTGACAACTATATTTAATTTTGTGTCATAGTGAGTTAGAAATAATTCAGATGTTAGTGCGCTCTTTATTTTGTCAAAAGCAGTTTGACATTCTTGCGTCCAGTCCCAAGGTGTGTCCTTTTTTAGCAGCTCATTTAAGGGAGCTCGCAAATTATGCATCCCTTCATTAAAAGATTGGTAATAATTTGCGAGTCCTAAGAAACTCTGAAAGATTGTTACGTTATTAGGTGCTGGCATGTTTTTTATTGCCGCAGATCTTTCTGGGTCTGGACGTTGCCCATGTTTATTTATAATATGTCCAAGATACTAAATTTCGCTCATACAAAAGTCGCATTTATTTTCTTTTACTTTAAACCCGAATTCTTGTATTCGAGTGAATACCTGTTTTAAATGCTCCTTATGTTCTTCTAGGGATTTGCTCCTGATAACAATGTCGTCCAGGTATGCACATGCGCACTCAATACCACTTAGCATGGTGTCCATCGCTTGTTGAAAAATGGCAGGCGCTACTTTAAGGCTTGCATTCACTAACATCCGTGGGCTTAGAACTAATTTAGCTGATGTTGAAGCATTTCTCCTAACAAATACCCTGAATAACTTAGTACTAAGCGAGACTAACCTACACTCCTCCATCCCCTCTAACTACTTTAACATGCCTGGCTATCTCCCACTCTGCCATAAGGACTCTGACAGACATATGCACGGACTTGGAGTATACATTCGTAATACCCTCCCCCTGACTAGAGAAACAAACCTAGAAATGGACGATCAAGCCTTTATGTGCTTTAGACTAAACATACAACACAACATTAGCTACCTTTATTTTCTCTACCGCTCTCCCTCGACCCAGGACTGCACCATAATAAACAAAGTCTCTGACAGTATAGACACAGCACTCTCCCTCGACACTAGCGCCCAAGTCCATGTATTTGGTGACTTTAATGTTCACCACAAAAACTGGCTAGGATTCTTTACTTACACAGATGCAGCGGGCACCACAACACATAGTTTTGCTATATCTCACTCCCTATCATAAATGGTTACGTTTCCAACCCGTTTCCCTGACCAGCAAGAACAACAAGCATCACTTCTAGATTTGTTTCTGACTACAGTTCCCGAGGATTGTACAACAAATGCTGACGGCGCACTCGGGTACGCTGAACATGCAGTGATAATGGTAAAAATCGCCCTAAATTCTAGACCCAAAACTGAAGAGCCAGTGCTCAAAACAACGAGATATTATAAAAAGGCTGACTGGGAAGCCATCAGAGATCTTATAAGAGATGCCCCATGGGGAAATATTTTTTCTCTTCCTGCTGAACAGTGCACAAATGAGACCACTGAATGGTTCAAAACAGCAATGGAAGCACATATTCCCATGCGGAAATTTTATAGCAAGCCCCACTCTCCCCAGTGGTTTACTTCTACTTGCGCAACTGCCATTGCTCAAAGGCAGCATGCATACCACAGATTTAACCGACATAAGTCCAGTTCAAACAAACAGAAGTACATAGAAGCTAGAAATAACGTTAAGAAAGAAATAGCGACAGCCAAGAGAGAATTTACTGAAACCACTAAAAAATGCATCAAAGCAAAAAAATTAGGAACTCGTGACTTCTGGAAAATCTACAACAGTGTAGTAAATAATGGGCAATCAACAATTCCCCCACTAACCAACAATCACGAGGTTGTTTGCTCAGCAACCGACAAAGCTAATATGCTTGCCAGCCGGTTTGCCTCGAACTCCACACTGGACCCTTCCAACCACCTCCTGCCTGACTTTCCTTTGCAGACAGACGCCACGCTAGACGATCTAAAAATCACCCCTGCTCAGGTACATGCTATCATAAAAATTCTTGACTCTTCAAAAGCATGTGGACCTGATCTCATCCCAGCTGTGCTATTAAAAAGTGCTCAGCCGAAGTAGCTCCAGTTCTCTCCAAACTCTACAACAAATGTCTTAATGAATCATGCTTTCCGGGCTGTTGGAAAACCGCTTCTGTGGTACCAATATTCAAGAATTCTGGCGAAAGAACTGACCCATCAAATTATCACCCCATTAGCCTCCTCCCACTTTTTGCCAAAATATTTGAGACCATAATTAACCATGCTCTAGTCCGGCACCTTACAGATGCTAAACTTCTGACTGACAAACAATATGGATTTAGACAAGCCCGTTCCACGGCTGACATCCTCACTGTAATCTCTGAATGTATATACCATTCACTGGACAAAGCAGGGGAGGGCAGAGCGGTAGCTCTAGATATATCTAAGGCTTTTGACAGGGTATGGCACAAGGGTCTCCTCAGGAAAATTAAATCATACGGTATCACTGGTAGAATACTTAGCATAATTAAATCCTTAGATAAGAGAAAAATCCAGGTTGTCCTCGACGGTTGAACATCTAAACAGTATGATATAAATGCGGGAGTGCCCCAGGGATCTATCCTTGGACCTCTATTGTTCCTGATATTTATTAATGACCTCCCCGACAAAACTGCCTCTGAGATGGGTATATATGCTGATGACACTACACTCTATAACAGGCATGATAGGAAAACAAATGAACACATATCTAAAGAAATCGCAAAAACACTCCAATCTGTAGTGGAATGGGGGCATAAATGGATGGTCACATTCAATGCTGCCAAGACTAAACTGGTTTCCTTCAATAATTACAAGAAACCTTCTCTGTCACCAATAGCAATGGCCAGTGACTCCCTGTCTGAGAGTACATCTTTCAAACTGCTTGGCCTAACGTTCACAGGAAACATGAGCTGAAACAATTATATTGAAAACATTGCCAGGGCCGCTGCAAAAAAGGTAGGCTCTCTCTACCGTGCTAGAAAACTATTGACACTTGAAAGTGTCCAATATCTCTATAAGGCCACCATTCGCCCATGTATGGAGTATTGTTGTCACATCTGGGCTGGTGCGTATACTACTAGTCTCTCGCACCTAGACAAGGTTAAAAAAAGAGTCGCCAATCTGATAGGCCCTGAACTGGCATCTAAGCTTAAGCCTCTGTCCCATCGATGAAATGTTGCATTCCTCTGCTTGTTCTACAAGTATTTTAATGGTGAATGCTCTGACGAACTGCAGACACTTGTGCCCCCAAGACATAGACACCCTCGACAAACCCGACAGGCAGCTAAATCCCACCGCCACACAGTAGAGATCCCTAGATGTAAAAGATCTTTCTACTCCAGTAGTTTCTTCTCCAGAACCGCTAGACTCTGGAATTCCATTCCAGGATCCTGCTTCCCTAACTGTACTGACATGCAGAAGTTCAAGTGCAATGTGAACCGACATCTTGCTGCCCAAATCCCTACATAGTGCCCCAGTAGTTGCTGACCCTGATAGCAGCCCCCTACACCAAAGTGGCAATGTGCCTTGTTTGGGGTGAAAATGAAATAAAAAAAAAATTAAAAAAAAAAACGGTTGAATTTGTGCATAGTATTTTTGAGCAATTCTCCTCGAGCGGTATTTTATTCTTGGAGAAGATATTACCACCATTAAACTTTGTGAATATTTCCCCTGGGCTTGGTAGAGGGTAATGGTAATCTTGTAATATGGAGTTTAGACCTGTTGAAAAGACTGCGCACACTCTGATTTCATCATTCTTTTTCTTTACATATACGGTGGGGGCTACCCAGTCACTATGGTCTATTTTTAATTGTATTACTGTCTGTTCGATTCTGTCTAATTCTTTATTAATCTTTTCCAACCCAGCAAATGGAACGTTTCGCTTTGTTCTAAAAAGTGGGCTGGTGTTTTCTTTAAGTTCGAACGAGGCCTTAAATTTATTGCAACATCAGGGAATAATTTTGTTAAGTCCTCTTTCATATTTTCTGTTATTGAATGTATTAATTGGCTTATCCCAGAGTCCAAATTTCTCAATTAAACCTATTCCAAACAGGTTTTCGCTATTTTTCAGTATGAACATTTTTAATTTATTCCCCTTTAACTTGTTTTCTCATTAAAACTGTTTTACTATTTTTTAACATTTTTTTTTCAACCGACATTTCCAGAAAAACGGGATTTAAACTGCATTTAAACTTTAATAAATCCAAAACAATTCATGAATCGGACACCTAATCGCCTTAAAAAGGTAAAATCTCTATTTTAAACAAACGTTTTAAATTGGAAAAAAAAATTCAGACAAACATTAAAAAGGGGGGGGGGTAAAATATTTATACTTTTTTTCATCTAAAAATTAATAGAATTAATAACTTCTCCATCAAATTTTACCACCAGACACCGTCCGAGCTGATTTACTTGTTTTCATCATGGTTGGTTTACCCAACTTTTTCCATGTATTAAAGTTTATTATAGAAATATCGGATCCTGAATCCAGTTGTTGGCGGTTTAAATATTTCCGCTTTTATGTATTTTCGCCGATTTTTGTCTAATTTTTCATTTGATTTTGTTTGCTGTACTCTCTTTCTAATGAAATCTTTATATCGCTTTTGTGTCCGACTTTCTTGCAAATGTAGCATTTTTTCTTCTTATAAGGGAAATCCGATTCCCACTGTCTTTCTGCGCATCTCTTACAGTTATATCTAGGAAGAGACTTGTTATATTCTTTACTATACTTATAATCGTTCCGTTTTGACTGCTTTTATTTGTATAGTTCTTGGTTGGTGTGTATGGTTTTCTAACCTTCCTTACATATGCCACTCTGGATTCTTCTATCTTTTTTGAATCCATTTTTAGTGTAATGGCCCTTTCACAATCCTCTGCTAATTTCTGAAGTGTTAAATCTTGCTCAGATTCCAGCTTAGACAACACTCGTCTGCATATTTCTGCATTTTTCGTGGAGACTAACCCTTGTGCGAAGATTAGGCATTTGAAATCTTCTACTGTTAGTTCCGCTAGCTTAAAATTATCACAGTTTTTATTGACAACTGATGCGTATGTCAAATAATCTAGGTTGTTCATCTTCCTTAGATTTATACTCAATCATCTCTTATGAAAAAGAGATATATTCGGATTAAATAATACTTTTAGTAATTTTACAGCTTCCATGAAATCTAATTCCGTAGTTTTTTAAGGTAGTATATAATCTACGAACTTTCTGTGTTCTCTTACACCTAACTTCCTGAGTAAAAAGCTCACTTTCTGGCTATTTGGCCAACTTTTGCAGTCCAGTTGAAAGACATCCGCGTATCTCGTATAGTATGCTTCAAAAGTCTTTTCTTCCTCCGGCACATAATTAAATGTGTCCATGCGATTAAATATAGTTGTATGCGAGAAATTAGTACTGTCGACATTTTCTCGATTAGACTTTAATAGTTCTAGTGTTTTAGCAAAACGTTCATTTTGCCTTTCTCCATATTCAAATTGTAATTTCTTCTGCCTTTCTTCTTGTTCAAGTTGTAATTTCTTCTGCCTTTCTTCTTGTTCCATTTGCCATTTCAATAATTTCTCCTCTCTACGTGCATCTAGCTTGGATTGCGCCTTTTGTTGCGTCTGCAAAAATTGCATTAACATTCTAGATAAATCTTTAATTTTTTTTGTATCTTTCAGTAGCAGTAATAAAAAATTGTCACATGCAACACAATATCCGTTCATAGTTCATTGTTCATAGTTCCTGTTTTCAATAGTAATATCGCTGCTCGAATAATATTTTCTCACTTCGCTATCGAGTCAAGCTCATCCAACCACAACATACGAACTGAGGCTTTTGCTGAAACCACAAAATACGATTTACTTTTCCGTTTTAGGCATTTCCTAATAAATAAAAGCCGAACATAAGTACAACTCTTTCCATAGAAAAAAAAAGTTTTTCAACTCGAGTCACAATTGAAAAAAATAAAAATGTATGGACTACATTAAAATTTGTTTTTGCGTGACGTTTTACTCTCTTATATCCGTTATCCAGTGACAACTTTAGTTTAAAAAAATCTTTCCTTGATTTTTGTTTTACTGTGGTATTTTTTTTTTTTGAATACTGAAGAGAAAAATTTGGTTTACCAAAAAGTCTTTAGTTAGTATTTACAGCAATTTAGGAAATCCACTGGTGAACTTTTTTTTCTTCGTATGTTACTTCCTTGTAATTTAGTAATACGAATCTGTTCTTTGTAATTTAGTAATACGAATCTGTTTGTCGTTTTACAAAAATTCACTTTTACAGTTTGTTATTTTTTTTAAGATGGATTTCCCGCGAAACGGCATAAATCGTTGCTTTTTTTTGCCACGTTCAAGTTTTTTTTCTTTGAGACTGCAATTAAAGGTTTTGGTTTGTCTCTTTTTTTCCGACTAGTATTATAGTAAATAAAATACTATTAATCGAGGTTACTTTTTTTTTTAACCTGAATGTAGTTTTTGTTCTTGGAATTTGGGAAACAACCGTTTCTTTCTTTTAGTGTTGTACTTCGCGAGGAAAATATTTTACACTTTTCCAATGTTCGCTGAATTATTCATTTTTTCCGCTTGAGTCGAACTTCTCTTTAGCGTAAAATCCGTTTTTTTCTGACTATTTGGTTCGTCAAAACTTATATTCCTTAGAAAAGTCAACCATCGCGTTGTACTTTTTTTTAGTGAGTTATTTCCATTTCTTCGTTAAACTGTTATATTTGACGTTCATCCTCGTCGTCACTGTTAAGTTTGCAGGTTGAAAAAAAGTAATGTAGAAAGCAATACAAATGACGACTCAACAAACGAAGGTAGATCAAATAAGAAGTGTATTAGGAAAGGTATATTTACAGGATATTTACATAATGGTGTCAAATAAGAGAGTCTTTGCTGGAGAAACATATCTGCTCTCGGCGGCCTTCGGTGGCTTCTGGTGAACACACACTCAGACTAACTGAGTCTTCCTATTTATGTGTAATTACTATCCAAATATGCAAGCATCGACTTTTTTGGCCAAATTTATATATATATATTAATAAAAATTAGCTCAAATATGTAAAAAAGAAATCGTTTTTATATATATATATGAGTTAATTTTTATTCATATATATATATATGAATAAAAATTAACTCAAATATATAAAAAAAGAAATCGTTTGCGTAAAATTTTTTTATTTCTTACAAATAAAATTGTTTCACATGTTCATTGATTTAACTTCTACAGACATTTTGTTTTTCTTACAAATAAATCATTTATACCTGATTTTTCTTTCAGATTATATGATTAAAAGTTCACTTAAATTTGTTTAAAACTGATTCATAAAATTTTCAATCTTTAATACACACATATATATGTATTAATATACATATATATGTGTGTATATTAATACATTATATATATATGTATTAATATACATATATATGTGTGTATATTAATGCATTATATATATATGTATTAATATACATATATATATATTAATACATTATATATATATTTCAATCTTTATACTCAATATATATATGTATTAATATACATATATATATATTAATACATTATATATATATTTCAATCTTTATACTCAATATATATATGTATTAATATACATATATATATATATATTAATACATTATATATATATTTCAATCTTTATACTCAATATATATATGTATTAATATACATATATATATGTGTGTATATTAATACATTATATATATATATGTATTAATATACATATATATATTAATATATTATATATATATTTCAATCTTTATACTCAATATATATATGTATTAATATACATATATATGTGTGTATATTAATACATTATATATATATATGTATTAATATACATATATATATATATTAATACATTATATATATATTTCAATCTTTATACTCAATATATATATGAATTAATATATATATATATATATATTAATACATTATATATATATATTTCAATCTTTATACTCAATATATATATATGTATTAATATACATATATATGTGTGTATATTAATACATTATATATATATATTAATAAAAACATTGAGTTAAAAAGGAAAGCGTTTGTGTAACACATTTTTATATTACAAATAAAATTGTTTCACGTATTCATTGCTTTAACTTCTACAGACATTTTATTTTTGTTAAAAATTACTCTGATGAAATAAAATCATTTATTCATGATTTTCTTTCCAGATTTCTAGTGCAGAAATTAGATTGTCCGTCCACCGATTTTGATGAATACGACGAAACATCACTGGAGATGCTGTAATTTGTGCATAAATATTTTGTGGCTAGAATTGGATAAACTCCAGCTACACCTCTCCTAGGTTGTTAAATAGCAGTGTGCTCAAGTAGAAATTTCAGAACTGAAACTGGAAACAAAGCCAAAGTAAGAAGAGAGCACATACAGGATCTGCTATTCCTAAATGGTCACTCATCTGCTAATGCACAGGTTTATTGTTGCTTAACTTCGGTGATCTAACAATATATATGTGTGTATATGATATATACAATATAGAATATATTGTACAAATAAACATTAAATAGTTTGGATTCTTTTGATATGTGCCTTCTATTCAGGGAAAAGGCGCAAATTTTTCCAAGAAAATATAAATCAAAAATCGATGCCAGGATAGAAAAGTAACAAATGAACACCGTTTGAATTTTATAAAATCAAACATTCAAAAATTCTAATGGAAATAAAAAATTGATTTTCATAAAACTTTCAAAGAATTCGAATATACAATTATATGCACAGGATGAAACACACTCAAATAAAAGTATTAGAATTAATAATTAATTACTAAATACTAATAATTAATGATACTTAAGCGAACAGGAAAGATTTTTAACAATTTACTCAGTTAAAGTTTCTAGTTTTGGCATTTTGAATTTTGAATAACAACACGTATTCAACTCTAATTGATGTGAAATTTTTCACTCGGTATTTTAAAAAAGCCAATTTAAGAAAGTAAGATAATTGAAATAAAAAAGAACGTGAGTGTGGATATAATCGTTTTGTCAGATACGATTGATTAAAACATATGAACTCACACTGGAAAAAAGCCACATTTTTGTAAAGTGTTTGAATATTCTTGTGTATCATAAACTTTAGTTACCATTATGAGAACTCACACTGGGGAAACGCCACATTCTTGCAATGTGTGTGGATATTCTTGTTCTGCAAAATCAACTTTAGTTAACCATATGAGAACTCATACTGGGGAAAAGCCATATTCTTGTAAAGTGTGTGGATATTCTTACTCTCATAAATCGAGTTTAGTGCGCCATATGAAATTTCATTCTGGGAAAAATCCACATTCTTGTAAAGTGTGTGGATATTCTTGTTGTGCAAAATCAACGCTAGTGATCCATATGAGAACTCACACTGGAGAAAAGCCACATTCTTGTAAAGTGTGTGGATATTCTTCTGCTAAAAAATCAAACTTAATGACCCATATGAGAACTCACACTGGGGAAAAGCCATATTCCTGTCAAGTGTGTGGATATTCTAGCTCTCAAAAATCGAATTTAGTCGGCCATATGAAAACTCATTCTTGGGAAAAGCCATATTCTTGTCAAGTTTGTGGATATTCTTGTTCTGCAAAATCAACTTTAGTTAACCATATGAGAACTCATACTGGGGAAAAGCCATATTCTTGTAAAGTTTGTGAATATTCTAGCTCTCAAAAATCGAGTTTAGTGAGCCATATGAAAACTCATTCTGGGGAAAAGCCACATTCTTGTAAAGTGTGTGGATATTCTTGTTTTGCAAAATCAACTTTAGTGATCCATATGAGAACTCACACTGGAGAAAAGCCACATTCTTGTAAAGTGTGTGGATATTCTTGTTCTAAAAAATCAGACTTAGTTAGGCATATGAGAACTCACACTGGGGAAAAGCCATATTGTTGTCAAGTGTGTGGATATTCTTGCTCTCAAAAATCGAGGTTAGTGAGCCATATGAGAACTCATACTGGTGAGAAGCCACATTCTTGTCAAGTGTGTGGATTTTCTTGTTCTCAGAAATTAACGTTAGTGAACCATATGAGAACTCATACTGGGGAAAAGGCATATTCTTGTCAAGTGTGTGGATATTCTAGCTCTCGAAAATCGAGTTTAGTGAACCATATGAAAACTCATTCTGGGGAAAAGCCACATTCTTGTGAAGTGTGTGGATATTCTTGTTCTGCAAAATCAACGTTAGTGAACCATATGAGAACTCACACTGGGGAAAAGCCACATACTTGTCAAGTGTGTCAATATTCCTGTCCTGAAAAAGCAAATTTAGTGCAACATATGAGAACTCACACTTCAACATAAACTTCAGCAGAAAATAGACAGACTCCGAAAGGAAACTGCCCAAATATATGCATTCCTATCCTGTGAAACCCCAGGCAAAAAAATAAATAAGAAGGTGAATAAGTTAAAAACTTATTATTCCCTTCATGACCAAGCACATCTAAGAGCTAAGTTGGCAGAACATCAGGCTGAGATAAAAGCCTTATAACTGCACAAATAAAAAATAAAACAAAAAAACTTCGAAGCAAAAAGGATAAATTAACTGGTATTACGTCATTCCTTCAAAAACAGCACACGGAAGGAAGGATACAGACCCCAAACATAAAGATCAAGCGAGGAATATTCCAGGGAGACAGCCTCTCAGCTCCTTTTCTGCCTCACAATGGATCCACTATGTAAGCTACTTAAGCGATCCAATGTTGGATAAAATTTCAGCATGGGCAGAAAGAAGGAAGAAAATAAGAGTAAATCATCTATTCTTTATAGACGACTTGAAACTCTATTAAGAATCCGAGAAACAACTTGTCTCTCTGATAGGCATTGTCAAAAATTATACAGAGGACATCTGCATAGAATTGGGATTCGACAAATGCGCTAAATGCGCCATAAAGAAAGGAAGACAGGATCAGAACATCTTAATCTTGACAATGGCTCTATTGAAGACCTTGAAGAGGATGCTGTCTATAAATACCTGGGAGTAGAGGAGAATGAGACACTTGAACATGGAAAGATGAGAGAAAAAGTGCAGGGAGAATACTTCAAGCGACTTAAAAAAATTCTCTCATCAGAACTATCAGCAAAAAACAAAATTACTGCCATCAATCAATTGGCAATACCCGTTGTCTCTTATGGATTTGGCATAATCAATTGGCCACAACTGCATCAATAGCCTTGATGTAAAAACTCAGAAAATGCTGACCCTTCATGACGTCATTTACAAACATCAGTGAATGGACAGGCTGTACTTACCATGGAGAGAAGATGATTTAGGCCTCACTGAAATAAACCACACATACCGAGCTTTAGTGGTAAGCATAAGCCAATATATTAAATGTTCTTCTGACCCCAAAATAAAAATGGTGAATGAAGATCACACCAAATGTTTGCCCCAGCAGACGTCACTTACAAAGCTCGGTGAAAATTTCAGTGGTAACACACTGGACAACATAATAGAAGAATATGACAACCCAGCAACCCTAATCGCCCGAAAGAAGAGAAAGGAGTATAAAAAAGGGAAGTGAAGACAAGACTAGAAGGATGCCAACAACAAAAGAGAGCAGGCAGGTTCATGGAAGAACTGAACCAGAGCTACATTGACAAGGAGGCCTCACTACAATGGCTTAAAAGTGAAGAACGATTAATTATAGCTGCGCAAAACCAAGGCTTACTCACAAATGGATTTAAGAAAATGGCTGGTCTACAAAACCCTGACCAATGCAGATTCTGTCACTCAGCTTTGAAAGCCCAAGCCACCTAATGTCTGAATGCAAGATCCTTCTAGCCGATGGTCATTACACTGCCCATCACAACAAAATATGTACATACTTATACTGGAAGATCTGTGGAGAGATGCAACTAGATAGGTCATCGAACATCTGGGAACATGAACCACCACCGATAACATCAAATGGAAAAGTGACAGTGTTCTACGACAAAAACGTATAGATACATAAAAGACAAGGCCATCAAGCCAGATATAGTAATATGGAACAAGCAGGAAAGGACTGTTCTTATTATCGACGTCACAGAACGGGAAAAAGATAACAAAATATCAGGACCTAAAAATGATCTAAAAACGACATGGTCTTTGAAAGAAATAAACATTATACCAGTTGTGACAGGAGCAACTGGCCTTATAAAAAAGAACCTTCAAAAATACTTAGAGGCAATCCCTGGAAAACCAAGCTGTAAGGAAATACAGATAGCAGCCATAAAGGGAACAGTGTCTATTCTTAAAAGAGCCCTCCGATATAAATTTAAACTCTAACAGAATCAAGTGTTAGCTTCAAACTTACAAAAGTAAAATAAAAGAACGAAAAGCATTATTCATGTCAAGTGTGTGGTACAGCATTTTCCCAGAAAATTAATGTAAAAACACATGTTCACGCACTGGTGAAAAGCCTCTATCCTGTGAAGTTTGCAGTTCAACATTTTCCTCGAACAGCAATTTAAAAAGACATGTTTTAAAACACACTGACTGCAAATCGAAAGCATATTTGTGTCACTCCATGAAATAATGCAACAGCTCCCCAGAGATCACTCCCAACAGTCTCAATACAATTTAAATTTGGGCAAAAATGCCAACAGTATGTGCCACTTGAACATGTGACTTACTATTCCCAAAAATGAGGACACCAACATGGCTAACCAATATCGACCAATCTGCTGTCTTAAAACAAACTACAAGCTCTTAACAGGGATAATCGCTGAGGCAACATACTGCCATCTTACTGCTTCAAATGACCAAACGGTGAACATCATTGAAAAAAGAAAACAATGTTGTTGAAAAACAAATAAAACAAATAAAAATTGTTCAGTCCTTTGAGGTTTTTATTAATTTTTATTGTTTGTTTTGAAAATTACTCTGTCTCCGTCCCAATGCATGGCGGAAACCAATCTAACGAGTCAAATTATGCAAAAGTGCCTTTATATCATTTTGTTATTATGATAGTGCATAGCAGTGTCAGAAATTTCGTGAAAATAGTGAATAATTCCACCCCATCTTTCCAAGCTTATAACACCTCGAAAAATGTAATTCAAGCCCTAATTTTTTTTTCAATTAAAGGAGTAAGGACCAAGGTTTTATGCCAGAAAATTACGCACCATTTCAGTCACTCAAATTAAGAGATCTTTTTATGTGCCTAAAAGAAGAATCACATACTTGACAAGAATAACTAGTAAATTCAAACTGTTGATCTTTTTATTTTGTTAAAAGAAGCACATACTTGACAGGAATAACTAGTAAATTCAAACTAGGCACGCCTAAACTGGGGAGGGGGGCAGGTAAGTACTTTTTGACGGACCGTCTTTTTAAAAATCTACCAAAAATCAGGTAATTATCGAATCAATACGAAATTTTCAGCGATTATTAAGAGAAGAATGAACTTTATAACAGTGTACTTATTTTTCATAAACGATATTTATATATATATATTTTTTGCTTACAACCCCCCCTTGTTTTGAAGTGGGAACAAATATGCTTAAAATAATCATCTGAAACTAGACAAAACATATTCCGTTGTTGTAAGGGACAGGATTATAGATTAAAAAAAACACTTGTTTACATACCTTATTTTGACGTCTGAATATCAGAAGTTTGATTGTGTTTAATTATTCCGCTTTTGACTTTTGGAGTGTGAAATTCGGTGAATATGTTAAGTAAAATAATTAATTTAAGCTAAGCAAAAAAAAAATAAATAAATATTTATACGAAAAAAGCCATTTTAAAATCTTTGATAAATAAATTAATAATTTTTTTTTAGCGAGCCGAATAATGCATGACCATTATTAAACAGGGAATTCTTTGAAGAATCGATACAAAAAAAATCGATAAATATTGTGCCCTTTGTGTTAAAAAATATCATCAGTTTTTCGATCCCATTTGATAAGGTTTGCTGCCTTTCGAATACGGTGGATCATACGCGCTGAAATAATTTTGTTGAATCTCCATGACTGCCAAAACCGGTGCAAGCGTGAATCAGTACAATTTATGTTGGTCAACACTCACATAGAAACGAGACGTTTCTCTTTTCATTGCGAGACAAAATTATGGATGGTAAATAAAAATTTATTTTTATTATTACACGTGTTTATTTTTATTTTACCGAAATTATAGCGGACATTTGTTTGTCCGTCTGCCATAAACGAAACTTTATAGTGAAAAATTAATTTTAAACTAGAAACAGTACTTTTTTTTATACTGCGAAAAATACGCACCGTAAAAAAATGGTTAAACCTTAGGTGAAAGTGCAGAATAGTTGAACCCCCCCATGTTAAGAATGGCATTCTAAATAAAGTTATTATTTTAGTATGGCCCGTACACTTGCAGTGTCAAAATTACACAAAAGGAAGCTTAGAATAAATTATTGTCAAATTGCCGATGTTGTCCAACGTAGCACTTGTTTTTCTAAAGTTGATTTAAATTGGTTTTCGGGTGTGTTATGACTGAATATCACACTTAAAATTGTGAATTATGCGTGAATCTCTTGAAAAACCTGTCAGAAAGAAGCCCCCCCCCCATTTTGGGGAGCCTGAGCCCCCACACACACACACACGTGTACACATTAAAAACCAAACTCATCAAAATGGTCACCCATCTGGTACTGGCCAGCCTCGGGGTTGCTTATGTAGTCAAAAAACCCTACAGTTCTTCCTCGTTCAATGAAGGAGAAATCTTTCTAAACTGGGTCAATTTTAATTTTTATTCTGCTTTACCCCCCCCATTTTTGGGAGCCTACCCCCACACATACACATTAAAAACCAAACTCATACAAATGGTCACCCATCTGCTATTGGCCAGCCTCAGCGTTAATAATACATTGAAATTTTCGTCACTGAAAATAAGTTTTTTTTGGCCTGTTTGGTCCTCCATAGTTTGCTTTTTATTAAACACAAACGTAAATATTGTCGGTCTGGACTCTAGATTGATGCGAATTAACTGGTTGCCTATATGAATAAGTGGAATTATTTGAAATCCAGGTACTTATATTATAATATTTTTGCATATATTCATAGAAAATCACCCTAAATCTTAGTTAGACTAAAAATAAACAACTTAATTCTTTCAAAAACCTTTTTTTTAAATATTTATATACGCTTTTTGTGCAAGACAAAAAATGTCAATTGTTAACTTTTGGGGAAATTTTAACATTTAAAATTTAATTAAAAATAGTAGAAAAAGTTTTACATTATTCAGCTTTATATGATAAAATTCAGGGTTTTATCTTTCTGGAAAAAAAAAATTACTCAGAAATCATGGATTTTAATAAATGTAATTTCGTTTTAAAAAACAACAACTTCTTTTTCGGCCATTTTTGGCGGTGCCTAATTAAAAGTAATATATATGTGTGTGTGTGTGTGTGTGCGTGTGTATGCACAGGCATGGTCGACACCCATAGAAATGTTTTATTTCAATAAACAAAATTTATAGAACAAAAAAATAAAAATAAAACTTAGTTTAGATTCACTGTTAATGCAAGGACCATTTTATTAAGGAGTTTCTTGCCTCAAACAATTATTCTGAAAGTCCAGACTTAGAAGATGTCTTCCTTTTATGCGAAAGTCCATTGCAAATGTGACCCAAAGGTTTTCAATTTCGTTTATATCCGGGGACTGATTTGGCTATGGAAGTTTATTAACCATATCCTGGCAAAACCAATGTTGTGTCACCATGACAGAGTTACAAGTATGCTATATATCATTCATTTTACGACTTGTTTCATCTTACCACTTGTTTCATTTTTCCACTTGGTTTATTTTACCGCTTGTTTCATTTTACCGCTTGTTTCATTTTACCACTTGGTTCATTTTACCGCTTGTTTCATTTTACCGCTTGTTTCATTTTACCACTTGTTTCATTTTACCACTTGGTTTATTTTACCACTTGTTTCATTTTACCGCTTGTTTCATTTTACCGCTTGTTTCATTTTACCGCTTGTTTCATTTTACCGCTTGTTTCATTTTACCACTCGGTTCATTTTACCACTTGTTTCATTTTACCGCTTGTTTCATTTTACCACTTGTTTCATCTTACCACTTGGTTTATTTTTCCACTTGTTTCATTTTACCGCTTGTTTCATTTTACCGCTTGTTTCATTTTACCACTTGTTTCATCTTACCACTCGTTTCATTTTACCGCTTGTTTCATTTTACCGCTTGTTTCATTTTACCACTTGTTTCATCTTACCACTTGGTTTATTTTTCCACTTGGTTTATTTTTCCACTTGTTTTATTTTACCACTTGTTTCATTTTACCACTTGGTTTATTTTACCACTTGGTTCATTTTACCACTTGGTTCATTTTACCACTTGGTTCATTTTACCGCTTGTGTCATTTTACCACTTAGTTCATTTTACCACTGGGTTCATTTTACCACTTGGTTCATTTTACCACTTGGTTCATTTTACAACTTGGTTCATTTTATCACTTGGATCATTTTTCCACTTGGTTCATCTTACCACTTGGTTCATTTTACCGCTTGTTTCATTTTACCACTTGGTTCATTTTACCGCGTGGTTCATTTTACCACTTGGTTCATTTTACCGCTTGGTTCATTTTACCGCTTGGTTCATTTTACCGCTTGGTTCATTTTACCACTTGGTTCATTTTACCACTTGTTTCATTTTACCATTTGTTTCATTTTAACACTCGGTTCATTTTAACACTGGGTTCTTTTTACCACTGGGTTCATTTTACCGCTTGGTTCATTATAGCATTTGGTTCATTTTACCACTCGGTTCATTTTACCATTTGGTTCATTTTACCGCTTGGTTCATTTTACCGCTTGGTTCATTTTACCACTTGGTTCATTTTACCACTTGGTTCATTTTACCACTTGGTTCATCTTACCACTTGGTTCATCTTACCGCTTGGTTCATTTTACCGCTTGGTTCATTTTACCGCTTGGTTCATTTTACCGCTTGGTTCCTCTTACCACTTGTTTCATCTTACCACTTGGTTCATCTTACCACTTGTTTCATTTTACCACTTGGTTCATCTTTCCACTTGGTTCATCTTTCCACTTGTTTCATCTTACCACTTGTTTCATTTTACCACTTGTTTCATTTTACCACTTGTTTCATTTTACCACTTGGTTCATTTTACCGTTTGTTTCATTTTACCACTTGTTTCATTTTACCACTTGGTTTATTTATATAAATATTTCTGTAGAAACATATTTTCTTATTATATATCAATTCTTTTTTAGAAAGCTCAATGTAATTACAACGCAATATAGAAAATATATGACACAAAATTATATTCCAAAATTCATGATGTTCACCATCTTATAATTTATTCCTTTAATTCAGTTGACTTATACAATTATTGACAGTATCTGTTTTGTAGCGCAAAATCAATCACTAAATCAATCAGTGAATCTATTATGCCCTTAACTCATCAGAAGAAATAGCAAAAATAAATTCGTCAAAAGGAATTGAAATGTGATTTGACATGGTAACAATTGGAAAATGTGAAGAGAAGCTGCAGATACCTTTATAGTTTCAATTACGCCATATTTAATTTTATCAAACAAAGTCATTAAACCTAACTATTCGCACCAACAATTTTAATTAATTCATGAATCTTCTACCAAAATATTCTATTTAATAATTAGTAAATTTATTAATTCTAAGTTGAGCATACATATTTATGAAAATAATATCATATTTGTATATACGAAAATAAACTAAGCTAAAAAGACTCTATACATATGAATATATATACAAATATATATATATATATATATATATATATATATATAAAATATTTTAGTCATCGACATACAGTCCTGTTTCGTTGTATCACAACTAATCAGTGCCACTAAACTAACACCTATCTCAAGCCGAGGATCGAACCTAGAACCGTCGTGATGCCAGTCGGCAGTTCTACCCCCTGACCATGGAAGCGGTGCCCGCAACTAATCTGTCCGAATGTCTATTTAAATAAACATCCGTCCGCCACTCGTAAAGTGCTCAAACGTTTGTTTGTAAACAAACCGCGAGCTTCGCATTTTTTCAGCCAAATTAAGTAGCGAGTGAGATTACTTACGATAGTGCTCAACCCAAAGAGGGGGGCTTTATAAAATATATTTTAGTCATAACTTGGTTTGTTCCGTTTTATTTCTCTCTCTCTCTCTCTCTGTATATATATATATATATATATATATATATATATATATAGAGAGAGAGAGAGAGAGAGAGAGAGGGAGAAATAAAACGGAACAAACCAAGTTATGTGCTCACCAACGTTTCGTCTTTATTTGGGGACATCCTATGGAGGAAGTCTCGCAATCCCCTACAGATGAAGTAGTTCCCAGTTTTCCCCCTTATCACTAAATTCTCCGACCGCTCCCCACCTACACGATGTGATTTTACACACATATTGAAACTTGGCCCTTCATAAATGATCCGTAAACTCATAGAAATAGTATTCATCTTCCATTCCTCAAAACATGTTTATACTTTTATGATTGAATGATACATGTTATTTTCCTATTCCAGAATGAAACTAATCCTTGTATTTAACGAATGCTGTGGCAGCTTAACATTATCGTCTTCACTTACCACTACATAAATACAATTGCATTTTAAATAATTATAAAGCATTTATAACTACTAAACAACATAAATAATGTGTGGGGTATATGGTTATGTGCGTTGTGACATTGGTTGCAAGAGGCCAGGTGTGGTCGATTGGAAGAGAAGAGGGAAGAAACGTGCTGTTGTCGAGAGAGTGACTCACTCCTTCCCGAACCCCAGAATCGAATCCTGATTGTAACCCTAGATAATGTAATCCACATTACTTGTATTTTTCATTTCTTTTTTTTTTTTGGTGGGGAGTTCAGTGTTTATAAATGTATGATAACGTGTTTCCCTATGTTCGTTCCTTTTTAATCGACTTCAGCAACCATGCATATGTGTCTAGCATTCTTTCTTGAATTGGGTTAACTAGATTAAAAACCACTGAACAGTGGATATTGGGGACGGGTCGTAACCTACTGGTTTCATGTTCACGCCCATGTAATGGATTGTTTACTTTTGTGAAAGTTTTAACATTTAAACAAGGTTATTTATCGGATTTTTCCCTTCGCTTCTCGTTTATTTTCTTGTTTATTTGCCATGCTCTTTTTTTAACACCTCGCCCATGCTAAATACACCACCTGTATATACCCGAGCAACGCTGGGTACCCCCGCTAGATAATGTGTTTCATTGCTTTGTTATTTAAAACCAAAGTTTTATTCGTTTTCTTTTCTTTTTTTTTTCGTTATCAAAATGAAACGAAAAATCTTCATTTGTTTTGAGGTGTTTTCTTTGGGTTTGATTTTTGGGCTTAATTTTTATTATTAATTTTGTTTTTTTTTGTGACAGTGATGAGTGAAATAATGAAAACCAAGTATTGCAGTAATTAATGAAAAAAAAACAATAAATGATAAATACACGGAAGAACTTTCGTTTCATTTCCTTGGGATAGGATTCTATTTTTTGTTCTTAAATACATTGCTGCTTCTTAATTACACTTTGAGACTTACTATTCACCAGTCAACATTATCACAGCTTCTACAGCTAAATAGATGTTTGTTTTTCACCTCTCTACATCTGGCTGCCTAGTCTGTATATTTTTTGTACCCCCTATCACTGCTATTTTAGTTTATTTTTTTATTTTTTATGGCCGAAACCACAGCTCTCCACCCATTCTTGACATTCTGATAGCTGTTCTTACCATGAGGAGTACAAGTGTCTATTCCGAAAGCCATTCGTAAGGTTAGGGGTTGGGCAGCGACAACAACAACAACAACAACAACAACCGTATTTCAATTTTTTTTTTCGAAGGGGTGCACGCTTCCACCGGGCAACGCCGGTAAGCGAGTATTGCTAGTGTAAAAAAGGGAGAAAGAAAGACAAAATGTAAGCCAATTAAAAAAGCCAAATATGCTTAAAAGACAAATATGTTTAAAGGCCAAACTGCTTTTTAAAAGGCCAAATTCGCAAAATCTGGCCATAAAAAGGCCATCTAGCATTCAGATTAAAATTAATTCAAAGAATACGAATGGTGTCATTTTTTTTTTGTTTTCCTTGTTTGTTATCCTTTAAAATATTAAAATATTGCGATAAATAAAAAAATAATTTAATACGTAATATTCACCAAAAACATTGGATCCATCGAAAAATGTTCCTATTTTTTTTTTTTAATTTCTGCGAATTAGCTCTTTCGTTGCCATTTTGAAACCGTGAAACTCGTCACTAACATCGCCACGATATTTTGATGAACGAACAACCTATAAGTTTCTTTCTTCCCAGTAAGTATTTTGTATTATTTGTTGTTTCTTTAAAACATATTCGATGCTTCGTTAAATTATATTTTCATCGATTTTATTTTAATTGATTTCATCAAATTTATTTTCTTAAAAATTAATTTAGGTTTTTGAAGTTTTATTTTTTGAAAAATTAATGATTATTTCTTTAAAACAAAATCACGTAAAAATGTAATGTGTTTATTTACACCACGTTCAAATTAAGGTTATGTGTTTTCTCCAAACGAGTTTCTTTTGGTTAGGAACAAGAAATTAATATATATATATATATATATATATATATATATATATATATATATATATATATATATACACACATATATCTATATATATATACACACATATATCTATATATATATACACATATATCTATATATATATACACATATATCTATATATATACACATATATCTATATATATATACACATATATCTATATATATACATATATCTATATATATACATATATCTATATATATACATATATCTATATATATATACATATATCTATATATATATATACATATATCTATATATATATACATATATCTATGTATATATACATATATCTATATATATACATATATCTATATATATACATATATCTATATATATACATATATATATACATATATATGTATATACATATATACATATATATATACATATATATGTATATACATATATACATATATATATATATATACATATATATGTATATACATATATACATATATATATACATATATATATATACATATATATATATATACATATATATACATATATATATATATATACATATATATATACATATATATACATACATATATATATACATATATATACATATATATATACATACATATATATATATATACATATATATATACATATATGTATATATATATATACATATATGTATATATATACATATATATATATATATATATAATACAATATATTTTTATGATTGACAATATTAAACGTGGCACTCTTGCAATCATCATCATTTTGCTGAGAGAGATAACTATATTACTAAGAGATGCGTCCATTTTTATGCGAGAATTTAGAACACTAATAAGCAACGTTTATTTTCTTATTATGTTTTTTTTGTGATATTAAAACGTTTTCATATGAGAATTTGGGACAATATTGTAAAAAAGGGCAATAATGCGACGATATTTTAATTTTTCTTTAAAATACATTCAAATAATTTTTCAACAACTTTATAAAGTTTTATAGCATTAATAAAACATAGTAAAACATTAGTAAATATTAATTAAAAAAATGTGACGATATTGTATTTTTTATTAAAAATACATTCCAATAATTGTAAGAAACATACATTTTAAACTCCTTTTTAATGTAACAAAGTTTTACAACATTAATAAAACATAGTAAAACATTAGTAAATATTAATTAAAAAATAAAAATGTGACGATATTGTATTTTTTATTAAAAATACATTCCAATAATTGTAAGAAAAATACATTTTAAACTCCTTTTTAATGTAACAAAGTTTTACAACATTAATAAAACATAGTAAAACATTAGTAAATATTAATTAAAAAATAAAAATGTGCCGATATTGTATTTTTTATTAAAATACATTATAATAATTTTAAGAAAAAATACATTTTCAACTACTTTTTTAATGTAACAAAGTTTTCTAACATTAATAAAATATAGTAAAACATTAGTAAATATTAATTAAAAAATAAAAATGTGACGATATTGTATTTTTTATTAAAAATACATTCAAATAATTGTAAGAAAAATACATTTTCAACTACTTCTTTTTAATGTAACAAAGTTTTATAACATTAATAAAATATGGTAAAACATTAGTACTATTAAATAAAAAAATGTGACGATATTGTATTTTTATTAAAAATACATTCAAATAATGATAAGAAAAATACATTTTCAACTACTTTTTTAATGTAACAAAGTTTTTTTTTTTTTTTTTTACAAAGGCATCACCACATTATCAAGGCCCAGAGGCCACTCAAGGATAAGGGTTAAAGAGTGTACAGTAGAAGTTGGTCAATATAGTAATCATTAGTAATGAAAATTTGGTAAATTTAATAACTTATATGGAACGGCTCATCAAGAACTTATTTACCTTAGACTTGAACACAACCATATTGTAGTCAGCCGGAAAGCAGGAAAACGGAAGACAATTCCACAGGCGTGCAGTTCTAAGAAAGAAGCTTTGTTCATGGAATCTATGTTTAGGTTTAGGCACAGATAAAGAGTGGGGGAAATTATTGATAGTGTTTACAGCTAGACGAGTGTTTCTTGTGAAAGTTTGGCGAGGGGGGACCATAGATTGAAGCTCAGTTGAACACTTTCCATGAAAATAACGATACATCAGAGACAAACTCGCAACATCTCTTCTGTGAGATAGAGGTTGTAAGGAGGAGTGACATTAATAAAATATGGTAAAACATTAGTAAATATTAATTAAAAAAATGTGAGGATATTGTATTTTTATTAAAAATACATACAAATAATTGCAAGAAAAATACATTTTCAACTACTTTTTTAATGTAACAAAGTTTTATAACATTAATAAAATATAGTAAAACATTAGTAAATATTAATTAAAAAATAAAAAGGTGCCGATATTGTATTTTTTATTAAAAATACATTCAAATAATTGTAAGAAAAAATACATTTTCAACTACTTTTTTAATGTAACAAAGTTTTATAACATTAATAAAATATAGTAAAACATTAGTAAATATTAATTAAAAAAATGTGAGGATATTGTATTTTTATTAAAAATACATACAAATAATTGCAAGAAAAATACATTTTCAACTACTTTTTTAATGTAACAAAGTTTTATAACATTAATAAAATATAGTAAAACATTAGTAAATATTAATTAAAAAATAAAAAGGTGCCGATATTGTATTTTTATTAAAAATACATTCAAATAATTATAAGAAAAATACATTTTCAACTACTTTTTTAATGTAACAAAGTTTTATGACATTAATAAAATATGGTAAAACATTAGTAAATATTAATTAAAAAAATGTGAGGATATTGTATTTTTATTAAAAATACATACAAATAATTGCAAGAAAAATACATTTTCAACTACTTTTTTAATGTAACAAAGTTTTATAACATTAATAAAACATAGTAAAACATTAGTAAATATTAATTAAAAAATAAAAATGTGACGATATTGTATTTTTTATTAAAAAATACATTCAAATAATTGTAAGAAAAATACATTTTCAACTACTTTTTTTAATGTAACAAAGTATTATAACATTAATAAAATATAGTAAAACATTAGTAAATATTAATTAAAAAATAAAAAGGTGACGATATTGTATTTTTTATTAAAAAATACATACAAATAATTGCAAGAAAAATACATTTTCAACTACTTTTTTAATGTAACAAAGTATTATAACATTAATAAAATATAGTAAAACATTAGTAAATATTAATTAAAAAATAAAAAGGTGACGATATTGTATTTTTTATTAAAAAATACATTCAAATAATTGTAAGAAAAATACATTTTCAACTACTTTTTTTAATGTAACAAAGTATTATAACATTAATAAAACATAGTAAAACATTAGTAAATATTAATTAAAAAATAAAAAGGTGACGATATTGTATTTTTTATTAAAAAATACATTCAAATAATTGTAAGAAAAATACATTTTCAACTACTTTTTTTAATGTAACAAAGTATTATAACATTAATAAAATATAGTAAAACATTAGTAAATATTAATTAAAAAATAAAAAGGTGACGATATTGTATTTTTTATTAAAAAATACATTCAAATAATTGTAAGAAAAATACATTTTCAACTACTTTTTTTAATGTAACAAAGTATTAGAACATTAATAAAATATAGTAAAACATTAGTAAATATTAATTAAAAAATAAAAAGGTGACGATATTGTATTTTTTATTAAAAAATACATTCAAATAATTGTAAGAAAAATACATTTTCAACTACTTTTTTTAATGTAACAAAGTATTATAACATTAATAAAACATAGTAAAACATTAGTAAATATTAATTAAAAAATAAAAAGGTGACGATATTGTATTTTTTATTAAAAAATACATTCAAATAATTGTAAGAAAAATACATTTTCAACTACTTTTTTTAATGTAACAAAGTATTATAACATTAATAAAATATAGTAAAACATTAGTAAATATTAATTAAAAAATAAAAAGGTGACGATATTGTATTTTTTATTAAAAAATACATTCAAATAATTGTAAGAAAAATACATTTTCAACTACTTTTTTTAATGTAACAAAGTATTATAACATTAATAAAACATAGTAAAACATTAGTAAATATTAATTAAAAAATAAAAAGGTGACGATATTGTATTTTTTATTAAAAAATACATTCAAATAATTGTAAGAAAAATACATTTTCAACTACTTTTTTTAATGTAACAAAGTATTATAACATTAATAAAATATAGTAAAACATTAGTAAATATTAATTAAAAAATAAAAAGGTGACGATATTGTATTTTTTATTAAAAAATACATTCAAATAATTGTAAGAAAAATACATTTTCAACTACTTTTTTTAATGTAACAAAGTATTATAACATTAATAAAATATAGTAAAACATTAGGAAATATTAATTAAAAAATAAAAATGTGACGATATTGTATTTTTTATTAAAAATACATTCAAATACTTTTAAGAAAAAATACATTTTCAACTACTTTTTTTAATGTAACAAAGTTTTATAACATTAATAAAATATAGTAAAACATTAGGAAATATTAATTAAAAAATAAAAATGTGAGGATATTGTATTTTTTATTAAAAATACATTCCAATAATTGTAAGAAAAATACATTTTCAACTACTTTTTTTAATGTAACAAAGTATTATAACATTAATAAAATATAGTAAAACATTAGGAAATATTAATTAAAAAATAAAAAGGTGACGATATTGTATTTTTTATTAAAAGTACATTCAAATACTTGTAAGAAAAAATAATTTTTCAACTACTTTTTTAATGTAACAAAGTTTTATAACATTAATAAAACAGCAAAACAGTAGTAAATATTAAATAAAAATATTAAAATGCGACAATATTGTAATTTGGTCCTTGTTTATATAAAGTCGACAGATCGTTTTTTTAATATGATTTCAGACCAAATAAACTGTATTACTTCATTGTAATGTTGAAAATAGTAAAACGTACAAAAATTAAAAAATTACGAACATTTGAATAAAACAACTACTATCGCGTTTTTTTCACTATTGTCTAAAACAGATTTCTACAAATGCACTTGCTCACAACTCCATCCTTGTCACTGACTATTTGACAAAGATGAGTATCTAGATAGTTCCTCATCCTTCCTATTCTCCAGACTTTGCTCCTCGTGAGTTTTATGTTTTCACAAAAACCAAGAAAAACTATAGAGATTGTCGTTATGAGACAATGGAGGAGATGAAAAAAAAAACAAATGAAAATGATGCTTACATAACATGACTTCCATGGCGCATTCCAAAATTTGTTAGAATGGCACAAATGCTTTGCAGCCGGAGGAGATTACTTTGGAGGAGCCTAAATTTTCTTGTGTGCACTATCGATAAAAAAAACGCCTGGAAACTTATTGAAGGCCATTCATAAATTGAGCAGATACAATTTATATGAGATCATTGAATGAGATGAGATGAATAATTTTTATATTTATTTGTTTTGCAGACTTATCCTCATCCACATATTTGTGGTTAACTGTGATAGGATATGAATGCTAAGTGTCTTAGCTGTATTCTCAGTAGTAACTGCCTTTCATAGTTGTCGTCTCACCATGTTTTGGCTAACTAATCCTCTGGTCGGCTTTGGGTACAATCGGCGATGTTCATAGAGTTTTATTGCTTCTAATCACCGCATGTCATGGGCCCCAATGTGACCAAAGTTTGATTTTTTTTGGTCTTATAAATTCATGTTCTTCGGTTTTGTCTGGTCTTCCATAATCATGTCTGTATAGAATGATATATTCTTTCTTATTATTGGAATCTTCTAAGTTGAATAATTTGTATATTTATTTATGTATTTATTTATGTGGTCTTCCATAATCAGGTCTGTATAGAATTATATATTCTTTTTTATTATTGGAATATTTTAAGTTGAATAAGTTGTATATTTATTTATTTATGTGGTCTTCCATAATCAGGTTTGTATAGAATGATATATTCTTTCTTATTATTGGAATATTCTAAGTTGTATAATGTGTATATTTATTTATGTATTTATTTATGTGGTCTTCCATAATCAGGTTTGTATAGAATTATATATTCTTTTTTATTATTGGAATATTCTAAGTTGTATAATTTGTATATTTATTTATTTATCTTGCAGGATAATATCACCATTTCCGGGTCCTGAAATAATTCACCAAAACGATGTTAACCAACAATACAACAACGATGAGGATAAGAATCTACAAAAAACTAAATCAGAAAACACCATTAAAATACTTAGAAAATGCAGCATTTATGTACGTGTGGGCTTATTAGATTTAATACTTCCTTAAACCCTTTATAAGACGAAGACAGTTGGGTTTTCTGCACCAGACATATCTGCCATCAATACGTGATGTGCTAATGGAGAGGTATAGCATATGCCCATGTCTACGTAATTTTCTAGACGGTTGTAGAAACACGTTATTTGAAGCAGCCTTTGTAATGTGATCAAATATTGGTTTGTGAATTTAATACTTTTCAAATTACATCATTAGATATTTATTAGAAAATAAGCCCATTTTAAGAAAATGTCAATATTTTTTTAAAATTTTGCATCTGTACAAAGATTTGTTTTCCTGGATAATGCGATAAATAGTGATTAAAACAACATATTAATACATTTATAAAGAATCTTGTTTCAGGAACAATTTTACAGAAAAAATGAACGTACACAGTAAAGAAAAGCCATATTTTTGTGAAGTATGTAGATATTATTGTTCTAAAAAATCAACTTTAGTGAAACATATGACAACTCACACTCAAGAGAAACCACATTCTTGTGAAGTGTGTGGATATTCTTTTTCTTTTAAATCACATTTAATGACACATATGAGGAGTCACACTGGGGAAAAGCCACATTCTTGTGAAGTGTGTGGATATTCTTGTTCTAAAAAATCATCGTTAGTGACACATATGAGAACTCACACTGGGGAAAAACCATATTTTTGTGAAGTGTGTAGATATTCTTGTTCTACAAAATCATCGTTAGTGACACATATGAGAACTCACACTGGGGAAAAACCATATTTTTGTGATGTATGTGGATATTCTTGTTCTCAAAATTCATCATTAGTGACACATATGAGGTCGCACACTGGGGAAAAGCCACATTCTTGTGATGTGTGTGGTTATTCTTTTTCTCAAAAATCAAATTTAGTGGTGCATATGAGAACTCACACTGGGGAAAAGCCACATTCTTGTGATTTATGTAGATATTCTTGTTCTGAAAAATCAAAATTAGTGAAGCATATGAGAATTCACACTGAAGATACGAACCATTCTTGTGAAGTGTGTGGATATTCTTGTGCTAAAAAATCAAGATTGGTGAAACATATGACAACTCACACTGGAGAAAAGCCAAATTCTTGTGAAATGTGTGGATATTCTTGTTTTTCCAAATCTTCGTTAGTGACACATATGAGAACTCATACAGGAAAAAATCCATATTCTTGTAAAATCTGTGAATATTCCTGTTTTGATAAATCAAGTTTAATGATGCATATTAGAACTCACACTGAATGCTTGCCAGGGGATAGAACTTGAATGCCTACTTGGAAGAGAATTGAATGTCTACTAGAGAGCACTTGAATGCCTACTGGAGAGAACTTGTATCACTACTAGACATTATTCTCGAGGGTCTAAGGTGTTTAGAGGTTTGTTAGAACAATCTGACACGAGGATATTTTACCGGGGAGTAAACCCTGACGAAATATTCATAATCACAGTATTCGTTACCCAAATAAAATTCCCTCACTTTTGGTAACCCATCTTACATTTCACAAAAAATGAAGCACCTTCCCGAAGTGATGTTACCTCAACTAATAGCATCAAGCTGAATACTCACCCAGATAAGATGAATTCTTGTCCTGGTATCCAATAAAACGCAGAGACCAAAACGAAAGATATAATATAACATATTAAAATGGGCACTTCTGTATGACAGTGACATATTAGGAACAGAAACTAGATATTGACCCCTGTTCTTCAGAAGAGAAACTCCGTCTAGTGGTCATTATTAAGGGAACACAAATATATATGATAACAAAATAAATACAACACAAGTATTAAAATCGAAACATTGTATAAAAAATGTATCAAAATATAATTTTTATTGTAAAGTTGTATAAAAATGTATCAAAGTATAATTTTTATGGTAAAGTTGTATAAAAATGTATCAAAATATAATTTTTATGGAAAGTTTGTATAAAAATGTATGAAAATATAATTTTTATGGTAAAGTTATATAAAAATGTATGAAAATATAATTTTTATGGAAAAGTTTGTATGAAAATGTATCAAAATATAATTTTTATGGTAAGTTGTATAAAAATGTATCCAACTATAATTTTTATGGAAAGTTGTATAAAAATGTATCAAAATATAATTTTTATGGAAAAGGTTGTATAAAAATATATCAAAATATAATTTTTTATTGTAAGGTTGTATAAAAATGTATCAAAATATAATTTTTATTGTAAAGTTGTATAAAAATGTATCAAACTATAATGTTTATGGTAAGTTTTATAAAAATGTATCAAAATATAATTTTATGGTAAGGTTGTATTATAATGTATCAAAATATATTTTATATGGTAAGTTGTATAAAAATGTATCAAAATATAATTTTTATGGTAGGTTGTATTATAATGTATCAAAATATATTTTATATGGTAAGTTTTATAAAAATGTATCAAAATATAATTTTTATTGTAAGGTTGTATAAAAATGTATCAAAATATAATTTTTATGGTAAAGTTTTATAAAAATGTATCAAAATATATTTTTTATGATAAGTTGTATAAAAATGTATCAAAATATAATTTTTATGGTAAGTTGTATAAAAATGTATCAAAATATAATTTTTTAATGTAAGGTTGTATTATAATGTATCAAAATATAATTTTTATTGTAAGGTTGTATAAAAATGTATCAAAATATAATTTTTTATTATAAGGTTTTATAAAAATGTATCAAAATATATTTTATATGGTAAGTTGTATAAAAATGTATCAAAATATATTTTATATTGTAAGGTTGTATAAAAATGTATCAAAATATAATTTTTTAATGTAAGGTTGTATAAAAATGTATCAAAATATAATTTTTTATTGTAAGGTTGTATAAAAATGTATCGAAATATAATTTTTATTGTAAGGTTGTATAAAAATGTATCAAACTATAATTTTTATGGTAAGGTTGTATAAAAATATATCAAAATATTATTTTATTGTAAGTTGTATAAAAATGTATCAAAATATAATGTTTATTGAAAGTTTAATAAAAATGTATCAAAATATAATTTTTTATTGTAAGGTTGTATAAAAATGTATCAAAATATAATTTTCTATGGTAAGGTTGTATAAAAATGTATCAAAATATATTTTTTATGGTAAGTTGTATAAAAATGTATCAAAATATAATTTTTATGGTAAGGTTGTATAAAAATGTATCAAAATATATTTTTTATGGTAAGTTTTATAAAAATTTATCAAAATATAATTTTTATGGTAAGGTTGTATAAAAATGTATCAAAATATAATTTTTTATGGTAAGGTTGTATAAAAAAAAAATTCAAAATATAATTTTTATTGTAAGGTGTATAAAAATGTATCAAAATATAATTTTTTAATGGAAGGTTGTATAAAAATGTATCAAAATATACTTTTTATTGTAAGGTTGTATAAAAATGTATCAAAATATACTTTTTATTGTAAGGTTGTATAAAAATGTATCAAAATATAATTGTTTATTGTAAGGTTGTATAAAAATGTATCAAAATATAAATTTTTTTTGGTAAGGTTGTATAAAAATGTATCAAACTATAATTTTTATGGTAAGTTGTATAAAAATGTATCAAAATATAATTTTTATTGTAAGGTTGTATAAAAATATATCAAAATATAATTTTTGTTGTAAGGTTGTATAAAAATATATCAAAATATAATTTTATGGTAAGGTTGTATAAAAAATGTATCAAAATATAATTTTTATGGTAAGTTGTATAAAAATGTATCAAAATATAATTTTTATTGTAAGGTTGTATAAAAATATATCAAAATATAATTTTTGTGGTAAGGTTGTATAAAAATGTATCAAAATATAATTTTTATTGTAAGTTGTATAAAAAATGTATCAAAATATAATTTTTATGGTAAGTTGTATAAAAAAATAATGAAGTTTTTACTTTCTTTATGATTTACCGACCAACCCCCAAACCACAGTTCTAATGTTTGTAATTCAGAGCCAACCTTTTTTCCTTAGTAGAGAAAAAGTATCATCTTTTCAACACGTGATGAAGGTGACAGGAGGTGCAGCGACTGAAACGTTGTGCAAACACACCCAAGATAGGAATAATAGTCCGATTTATCAAAATAACACAGGTATTCACATCCCATGTAAATTATTCAGAATTGTAAATTCATTTTGTTTACAAACAAATGTTACAGGAAGAAATACTAATTATATTTTGTTTACAAACAAATATTAGATGACAAAATACTAATTATATTTTGTTTACAAACAAATATTACATGAAAAAATACTAATTATATTTTGTTTACAAACAAATATTACATGAAAAAATACTAATTATATTTTGTTTACAAACAAATATTACATAAAGAAATACTAATTATATTAGTATTTCTAAGCGGGATAATTAAACTCAATCAAAGTTCTGATATTCAGACGTCAAAATAAGGTATGCAAACAATTTTTTTTTAAATCTTTTAAATATTTTGTCCCTTACAACACAATATGTTGTGTTCAGTATCAGATGATTATTTTAAGCATATTTGTACCCCCTCAAAACAAGGGGGGTGTAAGCAAAAAGATATATATATATATATATATCGTTTATGAAAAATAAGTACATTGTTTTAAAGTTCATTCTTCTCTTAATAATCGCTGAAAATTTCGTATTGATCGGTTAATTACCTGATTTTTGGTAGATTTTTAAAAAGACGGTCCGTCAAAAAGTACTTACCTGCACCCCCAGTTTTGGCGGTGCCTATATGAGTTTCATCATCCCAGGCATAAGCTCCTTCTGTCAGAATGAGGTAACTAATAGTCAATAACTGAGAGGCGCTGCTGGATTTTTCTGTGATTTTTTTTCTGTGATATTATTTATTTATTTGTTTTATTTTTCGTGTGCGTCAGATGACTCCCTTTTATTACTTTTATAAAGAAACAAAATATATGAGGTAATCTCGAATATGAACTGATTGTTAACAGCACGAAAACGGGATTAAACGAACGTTATTGATTGGTGCATTTTTGGTGGAAAAAGATTAAAAAAAAAACGAGTTGTAATTCGAAGGAGGAAATGTGAACACGTGTTGACGGATGGAAAGAAGAAATCTTTATTGAGGCAAAATGAAAAGGGGGGCACAATCAAAGGGAGATAATGAAAAGATGAGTTATCGGACTTTCAACAACTTTCATTCGAGGAATTACAGGGAAGAAAAAAAATATCGGGATCAATTCGTTTTTTCTTTTGTGTTCAAAACAGAAAATTTGTTTTGTTTGTAAAGATTTCTTTAGTAAATTGATACAACTTTTGTTTTTGTTTTGTGTGTCCAATTGTGAAATAAAATATAAGAAAATATTTAAAAAAAATCAAAGTTAAAAGATTAAAAACGCGATTTAAACGTGAAATGATTTAAAAAGAAATTTTACTGCTAAAGCTTGTCATTGTTTTTTAATTCATTTATTTTGTAATTTCTTTCTTTTTTATTGGAAAATAAAAATTGCGCCCGCCTCTTTTTTTGACACGGTAAGTTTGGGAAAAGGAGTTTTAAAAAAACTAGACAAAATACTGTTAGAAACGTACCTAATATATGTCAGCCTATGTTATGGTAACATATATTGAACAAGTTTCTAACAGTATTTTGTCTAGTTTTTTTTATTATTATTATTTATAACTCTTTTCCCCAATACACTGGTAAACATTGTAAAAATCTCGTAATTTCTCTGTTAAAAGTGGGTTATTTATTTTATTTACACCTAGAAGAATATGTTGTCTATAAATAAAAAAAACTTGACTGAACAGCAAGTGTTTAAAAAGCTTATACTTACACCTAGAAGAATATGCTGTCTATAAATAAAAAAAACTTGAGTGAACAATTCTTTAAAAAAAACTTGTATTTAAACCTTACAATTTACGGTTAAAAAAGTAAGACATTCATCTTGTCTTGATGAAAATGTAAACAAATTTATTGATAAAAATTTTGAAAAAAAAAACATGATTAAAATAAATTTTTTAAAAATTCAGTTTTTTTATGTTTTTGCTATTTTTTTATTATTTGTATTCGCCTGTGTACTTTATATCCGTTGATTAGCTTGTAGTGCAAATATATTAAATCAGAAGTAAATTGCTTGCAAAGACAAAATATATTATACTTTATTGAACATCATCGTTTAACCAGTAAATGATACGTTACAGTAATAAAATATTTATATCTCTGGATTATGAAAGTTAATACTGAAAGTATTGTAGCCAAGAAAATATAAGATCTCTTAGGAGTCTGATCTAGGCGGAAAAATTGTTACTTCAAATGTTACAATTTTTGCGATTTCAAATTTATCATCCTAACACTACTATATATAATTAATTACTTCTCTAAAAACACGTCTATTTACCTAAGTGACGGCCACAGCATTTTTATTCTTGCTGACAATAACAACGAAACAAAGAAACTAAAGGATCATTTTCAAACAAACTTCGTATTAATCGAGCGTATAAATTTTTCAAAGAAATTATAAATATATTATCACTGTTATTTTATATAGACAAAAAAAAATTAAAAGCAACGATAAAATCGTTATAACAAATCGGAAAAGTAAATTATTTGCAAAAACATAATATATTATACTTTATTGAACATAATCGTTTAACCAGTAAATGATACGTTACAGTAATTAAATATTTATATCTCTGGATTATGAAAGTTAATATTGAAAGTATTGTAGCAAAGAAAATATCAGATCTATTATGAGTCTGATCGAGAAAATCGTTATAAGTTCAACATATTTGTCTTCAGCACTTCATGTTTTTCTTCCATATGTAAATACGAATATCATTTAAAGTTAACTTTTGTCTAAATGTGATTTGTCTCTTTTTTTTTCTTCCTTTGAAGATTGTAA
Organism: Euprymna scolopes; assembly: GCF_053919585.1. NCBI lineage: Eukaryota > Metazoa > Mollusca > Cephalopoda > Sepiida > Sepiolidae > Euprymna > Euprymna scolopes. Next base: position 121,462,762 of record NC_136527.1, read on the forward strand.
TGCCAGGTATGGGGCAGCCAAACCAGCTGCCAACATTGCCCCGCTTTTTTATTGAAACCAACCGAGAGCTCTTTTTAGTATCCTCGCTGTTCCCTTAAGTGCAATTGTCTGAATCTCTTTTGCACTTGGTTCACCAGGAATATTAGTTAGGTAGGACTTCAGGTTCTTCTTCATAAGTCCTGTGGCACCTATGATAACTGGTATGATCGATATCCCCTTTAGGTTCCAGTTTCTTTTCATATCATACATGAGACCTTGGTATTTGGTCTGTTTCTCTCTTTCAGCTCTGTTAAGACCGCCCTCATAAGGAACACTCACTTCAATCAAGGTTGCAACTCTCTCTGACTTATTCCATATAACTATGTCAGGTTTCACAGCAGCATTTTCAAGGTAGGTGGCTGTAGGGATTACATGGTCGTAATGTATGTTATATAAATCATTTCCAACTGTTTTTTCAGGTTGATGTTCCCAGGACTTGCTGCTACATTGGATGTTTAATTTTTTACAGATGATCCAGTGGAGGTACTTGCATACTCCATCATGTCTCGCTGTATAGTAGCCGTCCCCTAGAAGAACTTTGCAACTTGATATCAGATGACCAACACTTTCCAATTCTGTGTGGCAGAATCTGCATTTATTGTCATTACTGATCCCTGCCATCTTCTTGAATGCATTGCTCATCAATCCCTGGCCTTGGGCAGCCATTATGACCCTTTCCTGATCGTGGTGGAGGGGCCCTCTTTTGAACCAGTCCAAAGAACCTTCTTTATCTATGTGTTCCCGAGAATGTTCCCCCAGAAAATACTTTGCACGCTGATGTTGTTCCCATTCTTTAAGGTTCATCTGTTGAAAGGTCTCGGTATATTTCTGCCGGCTCTTTCTTGCTATTTCTGTGGCACACTTGTTTGGTGTTTCGTCCTCATCTGAGAGACAACTCTGACCAAAATGTTTGGCCAGCTGGGTGACTGATGTTGTTCTGCTGGCTCTTGTCTCTTGTTGTTCATATACTATTGAGAGGGTGTCATTCTTGGAGCTTCTCAGATACAGACCGGTGCTCACAATAGTTGCCCTATGTTGATGATTAATCTCTGAGAGTCCCAGACCTCCTTCTCCCCTGGGCACATACAGCCTTGGTAGACACTGATTTCTATATATTATTTTATGAAGCGTTAGTAGCTTCCGTGTCTTTACATCTAGCCGGTTGATGTATTTTTGTGGCCAGTCAATGATACCAAAGCTGTATGTTATTACTGGCATAGCAAACTGGTTTATGGCAGTAATTTTATTTTTATTGGTGAGCTGGGTTTTGCATATTTTCCTCACCCGGCGTACATATTCTTTACTAATCTTCTCCCTCATCGTGGCATGTTGTATGTTCTCGTTTTCCTCAATGCCAAGGTACTTGTAAGGCTCATGCTCTTCTAGATCCCTGATGTCGATGTTTTCATTAAGCTGCATATTTTCTGTGTGGGTCTCCTTCCCAGCTCTGAGTGTACATTTGGCACATTTATCCAGGCAAAACTTCGTTCCAATGTCACTGGAGAATGTGTGTACTACCTGCAGAAGGTGGTGCAGATCGGTGTCAGAGCTAGCATACAGCTTAAGGTCATCCATGAAGAGCAGATGGTTTATTCTCTTGCTTGGATCTCGATGGCGTCCCTGACTCAAGTTGTAGGCGCTCTGATTTTTATTCAGGAGCTTGCTTAGTGGGTCTATTGCAATACAGAAGAGTAAGGGAGATAAGCTATCACTTTGGAATATTCCCCTTTTGATTTTTACTTCAGGGATGATGGTTTTTCCTCCATTGTGATTTAATGATATTGTAGTTTTCCACATCTGAAGGTGAGAAGCCATTGTTTTTCTAATTACCGGGTGGACTTTGTATAACTCAAGGCACCGAAGTAGCCATGAGTGTGGCACACTGTCAAATGCCTTCTGGTAATCAATCCATGCCATGCTCAGGTTTTTGTGTCTCTTACTACAGTCTTCTAGGACGGTCTTCTTGATTAATAGCTTAATTAATTAATTTGTCTCCCGTATGTGTTTGCATATGTCGCAACATATGTGCCTTCTGTGAAAAAAACAACATTCTATACAAGAATATGGTTTCTCTCCTGTATGTGTTCGCATATGTCGCAACAAAGATGACTTCATTGAAAAAGAAGAACCACATACCTCACAAGAATGTGTTTTTTCACCTGTATGTGTTCGCATATGATTCACCAAATGTGAATGACATCTAAAAGAAGAACCACATACTTCACAAGAATGTGGTTTGTGTCCTGTATGTGTAAACAGATGTTGCATTAAAGATGACTTTCGTGCAAAAGAAGCACCACATACTTCACAAGAATGTTGTTTATCTCTTTTTTTTCATTTTTCTTTAACTTTTTTCTTCTAGGGGATGGGACATCCAACCAGATGTCTGACATTTACCCCTATTTTAGTGAGTCCAACCAAGTTTGTCTCTTGTATGTGTTTGCATATGTCGCAACAAAGATGACTTCTGTGTAAAAGAAGAACTACATACTTCACAAGAATGTGGTTTGTCCCCTGTATGTGTTCGCATATGTCGCAACAAAGATGACTTCTCTGTAAAAGAAGAACCACATACTTCACAAGAATATGGTTTCTCTCCTGTATGTGTTCGCATATGTCGCAACAAATATGACTTTCGTGCAAAAGAAGAACCACATACTTCACAAGAATGTGGTTTTTCACCTGTATGTGTTCGCATATGATTCACCAAACGTGAATTACATCTAAAAGAATTACCACAAACTTCACAAGAATGTGGTTTGTCTCCTGTATGTGTAAACATATGTTGCAATAAATTTGACTTCCGTGCAAAAGAAGAACTACATACTTCACAAGAATGTGGTTTGTCTCCTGTATGTGTTCGCATATGTCTCAACAAAGATGACTTCCATGTAAAAGAATTACCACATACTTCACAAGAATGTGGTTTATCACCTGTATGTGTACACATATGATGCAACAAAGATGATTTCTGTATAAAATAAGAACCACATACTTCACAAGAATGTGGTTTGTCTCCTGTGTGTTTTCGCATATGTCGCAGTAAATGTGACTTCTGTGTAAAAGAATAATCACATATTTCACACAAATGTGGTTTTTCTCCTGTATGTGTAAACATATGTCGCAATAAACTTGTCTTATGTGTAAAAGAAGAACCACATACTTCACAATAATGTGGCTTGTCTCCCGTATGTATCAACATATGTTGCCACAAATGTGGTTTCTGTGTGAAAGAAGAACCACATACTTCACAAGAATGTGGTTTTTCTCCTGTATGTGTTCGTATATGGTTTAACAAATGTGAATTAAATCTAAAAGAAGAACCACATATTTCACAATAATGCGGTTTGTCTCTTTTTTTCCATATTTCCTTAACTTTTTCTTCTAGGGGATGGGACATCCAACCAGATGTCTGACATTTCCCCCTATTTTAATGAGTCGAACCAAGAGATCTTTTCAGAATTCTAGCCGTCCCTTTCAGTGCAATCGTTTGTATTTCACTTGCACTTGAAATATGTTATGAGTTTCTTACATCATCAACGGAAAATGAAGATCCATCCTAATCAAATAAATGATTTCTGTTGATTGCTGCAAACTCTGAAAATATAAAATGAATATATGAAATAGATTTCATGCGATATTATTTAATTTTTTAAACATATACTTATAAAAATGTGAACAAATTAGTTATTATATCTGAGATGAGTTGTGAATGTTTGTGTTATTTTGATTAATCGGACTATTATTCTTATGTTTGTGTTATTAGCACAACGTTTCGGTCGCTATACCCTGTAACCTTCTTCAGGTGTTGAAAGCATGATACTTTTTCTCTACTAAAAAAGAATGGGTTGGCTCTGCATTACAGGAAGTGTAATCGTGGGTCTGTAAATCATAAAAAAAGGTCAAACATCATTATTGTTGAAAAACAAAATATAATTATTAATTCTTCATGCAATATTTGTTATGTCTGGAAAAACACAATATAATTAGTACTTTTCCATGTAATACTTTTTTGTAAAACCATAAATATAATTAGTACTTCAACATACAAGACTTGTTTGTAAACAAAAGATAACAATTACTTCTTGATGTAATATTTGTTTGTAAACAAAATGAATTTAAAATTTTTAATATTTGTGATGAGATGTGAATGCCTGTGTTATTTTGATTAATAGGACGTTTATTCTTATCTTGAGTGTTTTAAGCACGACGTAAGTAAAAGATAAATTATATTTGCTTAAGTAAAAAATTCATTATATTTGCTAACGTAAAACATTAATTATATTTGCTAAAGTAACAGATTAATTATATTTGCTAAAGTAAAAAATTATTATATTTGCTCAAGTAAAAGATTAATTATATTTGCTAAAGTAAAAATTTATATTTGCTAAAGTAAAATTTTTTACTTATATTTGCTAAAGTACAAATAGTTTAATAATATTTGATAAAGTACAAGATTAATAATATTTGCTAAAGTAAAAGATTAATAATATTTGCTAAAGTAAAAAATTACTTTTATTTGCTAAAGTAAAAGATTATTAATATTTGCTAAAGTAAAATATTAATAATATTTGCTAAAGTAAAAGATTAATTATATTTGCTAAAGTAAAAGATTAATTATATTTGTTAAAGTAAAAGATTAATTATATTTGCTAAAGTAAAAGATTAATACATATTTGCTAAAGTAAAAGATTAATACATATTTGCTAAAGTAAAAGATTAATTATATTTGTTAAAGTAAAAGATTAATAATATTTGCTAAAGTAAAAGATTAATTATATTTGCTAAAGTAAAAGATTAATAATATTTGCTAAATTAAAAGATTAATTATATTTGTTAAAGTAAAAGATTAATTATATTTGCTAAAGTAAAAGATAAATTATATTTGCTAAATTAAAAGATTAATTATATTTGATGAAGTAAAAGATTAATTATATTTGTTAAAGTAAAAGTTTAATTATATTTTATAACGTTAAAGATTAATTATATTTGCTAAAGTAAAACATTAATTATATTTGCTAAAGTAAAAGATAAATTATATTTGATAAAGTAAAACATTAATTATATTTGATAAAGTAAAACATTAATTATATTTGCAAAAGTAAAAGATAAATTATATTTGCTAAAGTAAAAGATTAATTATATTTGCTAAAGTAAAAGATTAATTATATTTGCTAAAGTAAAAGATTAATAATATTTGATAAAGTAAAACATTAATTATATTTGATAAAGTAAAAGATTGATTATATTTGCAAAGATAAAAGATAAATTATATTTGCTAAAGTAAAAGATTAATTATATTTGCTAAAGTAAAAGATAAATTATATTTGCCAAAGTAAAACATTAATTATATTTGCTAAAGTAAAACATTAATTATATTTGATAAAGTAAAAGATTAATCATATTTGATACAGGAAAAGATTAATAATATTTGCTAAAGTAAAAGATCAATTATATTGGCTAGAGTAAAAGATTAATTATATTTGTTAAATTAAAAGATTAATTATATTTGTAAAAGTAAAACATTAATTATATTTGCTAAAGTAAAGGATTAATTATATTTGCAAAAGTAACAGATTAATAATATTTGCTAACATAAAATATTAATTATATTTGCTAAAGCAAAAGATTATTTATATTTTGTAAAGTAAAAAATTATTATATTTGCTAAAGTAAAAGATTAATTATATTTGCTAAAGTAAAAGATTAATTATATTTGCTAAAGTAAAAGATTAATTATATTTGTTAAAGTAATAGATTATTTATATTTGTTAAAGTATAAGATCATTTATATTTGCTAAAGTAAAAGATTAATTATATTTGCTAAAGTAAAAGATTAATTATTTTTGATAAAGTAAAAGATTAATTATATTTGCTACAGTAAAAGATTAATTATATTTGCTACAGTAAAAGATTAATTATATTTGATAAAGTAAAAGATTAATTATATTTGTTAAAGTAAAAACGTAATTATACTTGCTAAAGTTAAAGATTAATTATATTTGCAAAAGTAAAAGATTAATTATATTTGCTAAAGTAAAAGGTTAATTATATTTGCTAAAGTAAAAGTTTAATTATATTTTCTAAAGTAAAAGATTAATAATATTTGCTAAAGTAAAAGATAAATTATATTTGCTAAAGTAAAAGATTAATAATATTTGCTTAAGTAAAAGATAATAATATTTGCTAAACTAAAATATTAATTATATTCGCTAAAGTAAAATATTAATTATATTTGCTAAAGTAAAAGATTAATAATATTTGCTAAAGTAAAAGATTAATTATATTTGTTAAAGTAAAAGATTAATTATATTTGCTAAAGTAAAAGATTAATTATATTTGTTAAAGTAAAAGATTAATTATATTTGCTAAAGTAAAATATTAATTATATTTGCTAAAATAAAAGATTAATTATATTTGCTAAAGTAAAAGATTAATTATATTTGCTAAAGTAAAAGATCAATTATATTTGTTAAAGTAAAAGATTAATAATATTTGCTAAAGTAAAAGATTAATTATATTTGATAAAGTAAAAGATTAATAATATTTGCTAAAGTAAAAGATAAATTATATTTGCTAAAGTAAAAGATTTATTATCTTTGATGAAGTAAAAGATAAATTATATTTGCTAAAGTAAAAGATTAATTATATTTGCTAAAGTAAAAGATAAATTATATTTGCTAAAGTAAAAGATTAATTATATTTGCTAAACTAAAATATTATTATATTTGCTAAAGTAAAAGATTAATTATCTTTGCTAAAGTAAAAGATTAATTATCTTTGCTAAAGTAAAAGATTAATTATATTTGCTAAAGTAAAAGATTAATTATATTTGATAAAGTAAAACATTAATTATATTTGATAAAGTAAAAGATTAATTATATTTGCTAAAGTAAAAGATTAATTATATTTGCTAAAGTAAAAGATTAATTATATTTGCTAAAGTATAAGGTTAATTATATTTGCTAAAGTAAAAGATTTATTATATTTGCTAAAGTAAAATATTAATTATATTTGCTAAAGTAAAACATTAATTATATTTGCTAAAGTAAAAGATAAATTACATTTGATAAAGGAAAAGATTAATAATATTTGCTAAAGTAAAAGATTAATTATATTTGCTAAAGTAAAAGATTAATTATATTTGTTAAAGTAAAACATTAATTATATTTGCTAAAGTAAAGGATTAATTATATTTACAAAAGTAACAGATCAATACTATTTGCTAACGTAAAATATTAATTATATTTGCTAAAGCAAAAGATTATTTATATTTGTTAAAGTAAAAAATTATTATATTTGCTAAAGTAAAAGATTAATTATATTTTTTAAAGTAAAAGATTATTTATATTTTTAAAGTAAAAGATTAATTATATTTGCTTAAGTAAAAGATTAATTATATTTGCTTAAGTAAAAGATTAATTATATTTGATAAAGTAAAAGATTAATTATATTTGATAAAGTAAAAGATTAATCATATTTGTTAAAGTAAAAACGTAATTATACTTGCTACAGTAAAAGATTAATTATATTTGCTAAAGTAAAAGATTAATTATATTTGATAAAGTAAAACATTAATTATATTTGTTAAAGTAAAAGATTATTTATATTTGTTAAAGTAAAAGATTATTTATATTTGATAAAGTAAAAGATTAATTATATTTGCTAAAGTAAAAGATCAATTATATTTGCTACACTAAAACATTAATTATATTTGATAAAGTAAAAGATTAATTATATTTGCTAATATAAAAGAATAATTATATTTGCTAAAGTAAAGGATTAATTATATTTGCTAAAGTAGAAGATTAATTATATTTGCTAAAGTAAAACATTAATTATATTTGATAAGTAAAAGATTAAATATATTTGATAAAGGAAAAGATTAATTATATTTGCTAAAGTAAAAGATTAATTATATTTGCTAAAGTAAAAGATGATTAATATTTGCTAAAGTAAAATATTAATAATATTTGCTAAAGTAAAAGATTAATTATATTTGTTAAAGTAAAAGATTAATTATATTTGCTAAAGTAAAAGATTAATTATATTTGTTAAAGTAAAAGATTAATTATATTTGCTAAAGTAAAAAATTAATTATATTTGCTACAGTAAAAGATTAATTATATTTGCTAAAGTAAAAGATTAATTATATTTGCTAAAGTAAAAGATTAATTATATTTGCTAAAGTAAAAGATTAATTATATTTGCTAAAGTAAAAGATCAATTATATTTGTTAAAGTAAAAGATTAATAATATTTGCTAAAGTAAAAGATTAATTATATTTGATAAAGTAAAAGATTAATAATATTTGCTAAAGTAAAAGATAAATTATATTTGCTAAAGTAAAATATTTATTATCTTTGATGAAGTAAAAGATAAATTATATTTGCTAAAGTAAAAGATTAATTATATTTGCTAAAGTAAAAGATAAATTATATTTGCTAAAGTAAAAGATTAATTATATTTGCTAAACTAAAATATTATTATATTTGCTAAAGTAAAAGATTAATTATCTTTGCTAAAGTAAAAGATTAATTATCTTTGCTAAAGTAAAAGATTAATTATATTTGCTAAAGTAAAAGATAAATTTTATTTGCTAAAGTAAAAGATTAATTATATTTGATAAAGTAAAAGATTAATTATATTCGTTAAAGTAAAAGAGTAATTATATTTGCTAAAGTAAAAAATTAATTATATTTGCTAAAGTAAAATATTAATTATATTTGCTAATGTAAAAGATTAATTATATTTCTTAAAGTAAAACAGTAATTATATTTGCTAAAGTAAAATTTTTAAAATTATATTTGTTAAAGTAAAAGATTAATTATATTTGCTAAAGTAAAAGATTATTTATATTTGCTTAAGTAAAAGAGTAATAATATTTTCTAAACTAAAAGATTAATAATATTTGCTTAAGTAAAAGATTAATTATATTTTCTTCAGTAAAAGATTCATTTTATTTGCTAAAGTAAAAGATTAGTAATATGTTTTAAACTAAAAGATAAATAATATTTGCTAAATAAAAGATTAATTATATTTGCTAAAGTAAAAGATTAATTATATTTGTGTTAGTAAAAGATTAATTATATTTGCTAAAGTAAAAATTAATATTATTTTTTCTAAAGTAAAAATTAATTATATTTGCTAAAGTAAAAAAATTTTAATTATATTTGCTAAAGTAAAAAATTTTTATTATATTTTCTAACGTAAAAATATTTTAATAATAGTTGAAGTAAAATTAATTATATTTTCTAAAGGAAAATTTTTAATTATATTTGCTAATTATTCTAGAGTTAATGTTCTATCGATTTTATATATTATAAAGTTTCGATTTCAAAAATAAAAAAAATATATCCATAGGACTTGGGTGCGTCAGCTTAAATTGAAACTGAAAATATGAAACCAAAACTAATGAAGAATATTTGATAAAATTATTTATAAAAAATACATTACTGGAGTGCTATACTCAAAACCGAAACCAAAACTTATGAAGAATATTTGATAAAATTATTCATTACAAGAAATGGAAGTCTGTAACAATTAAACAACAGTAACCCGGATGTAAGGATGACAGAGAAAATAACACACATGCTATCGTATTAATATATAGATAATAATAATAGTAATAATAATAATAATAATAATAATAATAATAATAATTTCAGCTGACCACAGGGTGAATATAAAAGAAAAGGAGAAACGGAGCAAATACACAGAGCCAGAGAGCTGAAAGGGATATGGAAGATGAAGAAAATCAAAATAATTCCTATAATAGTAGGAGCACTAGGAACAATCCCGAAAAACTTTGAAAAAAGAATGGGAGAAATTGGAATCAAAGGAATAACTAAAAAAATACAACAAACAACAATAATGAAAACAGCTGAAATATTAAGAAAAACCCTTGAATGTGGAGCATAACACAGACGAACCAAAAGTGTAGACCAGACAAACTTCTACAGAGACAAAACATGAAGTGCTATATGGAACCAAGAACATTGAAGCAGCATACATATACATTCTCTAACTCCATACCCATACCCCATTACCACATAACTGTTCCCCCCCACCCGAAAAAAAGTAAAAGATTAATTATATTTTCTAAAGTAAAATATTAATAATGTTTGCTAAAGTAAAAAATTAATTATATTTGCTAAAATAAAAGATTAATTATATTTGCTAAAGTAAAATATTAATGATATTTGATAATGTAACAGATTAATTATATTTGCTAAAGTAAAAGATTAATTATATTTGCTAAATTAAAAGATTAATTATATTTACTAAAGTAAAAATAAATTATATTAACTAAAGTAAAAAATTAATTATATTTACTAAAGTAAAAAATTAATTATATTTGCTAAAGTAAAAGATTAATAATATTTGCTAAAGTAAAAGATTAATAATATTTGCTAAAGTAAAGGATTAATAATATTTGCTAAAGTAAAAGATTAATTATATTTGCAAAAGTAAAACATCATTTATATTTGCTAAAGTAAAAGACTAATTATATTTGATAGAGTAAAAGATTAATTATATTTGCTAAAGTAAAAGATTAATTATATTTGCTAAAGTAAAAAATTAATTATATTTGCTACAGTAAAAGATTAATAATATTTGCTACAGTAAAAGATTAATTATATTTGATAAAGTAAAACATTAATTATATTTGATAAAGTAAAAGATTAATTATATTTGATAAAGTAACAGATTAATTATATTAACTAAAGTAAAACATTAATTATATTTGCTAAAGTAAAAGATTAATTATATTTGCTGAAGTAAAAGATTAATTATATTTGCTGAAGTAAAAGATTAATTATATTTGATAAAGTAAAAGATTAATTATAGTTGCTAAAGTAAAAGATTAATTATATTTACTAACGTAAAACATTAATTATATTTGCTAAAGTAAAAGATTAATTATATTTGCTAAAGTAAAAGATTAATTATATTTGCTAACGTAAAAGATTAATAATATTTGCTAAAGTAAAAGATTAATAATATTTACTACAGTAAAAGATTAATTATATTTTCTAAAGTAAAAGATTAATAATGTTTGCTAAAGTAAAGGAGTAATTATATTTGCTTAAGTAAAAGATTAATTATATTTGCTAAAGTAAAAAATTAATTATATTTGTTAAAGTAAAAGATTAATAATGTTTGCTAAAGTAAATGAGTAATTATATTTGCTAAAGTAAAAGATTAATTATATTTGCTAATGTAAAAGATTATTAATATTTGCTAAAGTAAAAGATTAATTATATTTGCTAAAGTAACAGATTAATAATATTTGCTAAAGTAAAAGATTAATTATATTTTCTAAAGTAAAAAATTAATAATGTTTGCTAAAGTAAAAAATTAATTATATTTGCTAAAGTAAAAGATTAATTATATTTGCTAAAGTAAAATATTAATTATATTTGCTAAAGTAAAATATTAATTATATTTGATAAAGTAACAGATTAATCGTATTTGCTAAAGTAAAAAATTAATTATATTTGCTTAATTAAAAGATTAATTATATTTACTAAAGTAAAAAATTTATTATATTTACTAAAGTAAAAGATTAATTATATTTGCTAAAGTAAAAAATTAATTATATTTACTAAAGTAAAAGATTAATTATATTTACTAAAGTAAAAGATTAATTATATTTGCTAAAGTAAATAATTTATTATATTTGCTAAAGTAAAAGATTAATTATATTTGCTAAAGTAAAAGATTAATAATATTTGCTAAAGTAAAGGAGTAATTATATTTGCTAAAGTAAAAGATTAATTATATTTGCTAAAGTAAAAGATTAATTATATCTGCTAAAGTAAAAGATTAATTATATTTGCTAAAGTAAAAGATAAATTATATTTGCTAAAGTAAAAGATTAATTATATTTGCTAAAGTAAAAGATTAATTATATTTGCTAAAGTAAAAGATAAATTATATTTGCTAAAGTAAAAGATTAATTATATTTGCTAAAGTAAAAGATTAATTATATTTTATAAAGTAAATGATTAATTATATTTGCTAAAGTAAAAGATTAATTATATTTGCTAAAGTAAAAGATTATTTGTATTTGCTTAAGTAAAAGATTAATAATATTTTCTAAACTAAAAGATTAATAATATTTGCTAAATAAAAGATTAATTATATTTGCTAAAGTAAAAGAATTATTATATTTGTGTACGTAAAAGATTAATTATATTTGCTAAAGTAAAAATTAATATTATTTTTTCTAAAGTAAAACATTTTATTTGCTAAAGTAAAAAATTTTTTTATTATATTTGCTAAAGTAAAAATTTTTTATTATATTTGCTAACGTAAAAATATTTTAATAATAGTTGAAGTAAAATTTTTGATTATATTTGCTAAAGTAAAATTTTTAATTATATTTGCTAATTATTCTAGAGTTAATGTTCTATCGATTTTATATATTATAAAGTTTCGATTTCAAAAATAAAAAAAACTATATATCCATAGGACTTGGGTGCATCAGATTAAATTGAAACTGCAAATATGAAACCAAAACTTATGAAGAATATTTGATAAAATTATTTATAAAAAATACATTACTGGAGTGCGTTCAGCTATACTCAAAACCGAAACCAAAACTTATGAAGATTTTTTGATAAAATTATTTATTACAAGAAATGGAAATCTGTAACAATTAAACAACAGTAACCCGGATGTAAGGATGGCACAGAAAATAATACACATGATATCGTTTTAATATATAGATGATAATAATAATAATAATAATAATAATAATAATAATAATACGAGATGCCGTAATAATCAAGAAAGAAAAATCCTGTCAATTCTAGCTGATCACAGGGTGAATATGAAATAATAATAATAATAATAATATTAATAATAATAATAATAATAATAATAATAATAATAATAATTTCAGCTGACCACAGGGTGAATATAAAAGAAAAGGAGAAACGGAGCAAATACACAGAGCTAGCCAGAGAGCTGAAAGGGATATGGAAGATGAAGAAAATCAAAATAATATAATAGTAGGAGCACTAGGAACAATCCTCAAAAACTTTGAAAAAAGAATGGGAGAAATTGGAATCAAAGGAATAACTAAAAAAATACAACAAACAACAATAATGAAAACAGCTGAAATATTAAGAAAAACCCTTGAATGTGGAGCATAACACAGATGAACCAAAAGTGTAGACCAGACAAACTTCTACAGAGACAAAACATGAAGTGCTACATGGAACCAAGAACATTGAAGCACCATACATATACATTCTCTAACTCCATACCCATACCCCATTACCACATCACTGTTCCCCCCCCAAAAGAGTGAAACGAAATAGTCAAGTAGTCAAGGAAGAAAGAAAGATCTAGGAGTGAGCACTTACAAGACCTCCACTCTGTAAGTGCGAAAAGAACTGGAACCTTGGTGAGGCTTATTGCCACTCAAATTCCAGTAAATACCAATGGGCACTGCCAATGAGAAATCAATGGAAAGCAGCTGTTGCGATAATGCAAATTTATTTGCAAATGTTATCGAACGTGGAGAGTACTAGAAAATCTGGGGATACTTGTTGTCACTCAGCTTCCAGGGGACACCACAGGTTGTATTCAATATCTTTAATAACCCGTGTGAAAGTTCCTTATGACCCACAATAATAACTCCTGACACAGTTCGAAAGTGCTTAACTTTAAAAAACTCAGATCTTTCAGACCGTGTTTATAATGCAGTGCATAAAGGCGCTGATTCAATGCATGTATGCAAGTTAATTCACAAGAGCCCACCATCATATAATAATATTTTTTCAGATACTCTTTCGTAGGGACCCCCACCTCAGAAAGAAAACGGGAACTTGTGTATTACTGTTAGTTGGACAATATATTTGTTTTCATTTTTAAAGAACCTCTTTTAAAGGGGAGTCAATTCAAGATCACCCTATTCAAAAGATTTGTGTAACTTTTAGTTAAAGAAAAACTTATTTAGAAAAGCATTCGGACATGTGGAGGGAATTTGTTTGTAAAGTCGAACAGAATGAAGAAAGAAAGCAACCACGTGTCTGCGTGTGTTGTCTTACCTGCTGGGAGGATCACAGGGAGGGAAATAACTTTTAGTTAAAGAAAAACTTATTTAGAAAAGCATTCGGACATGTGGAGGGAATTTGTTTGTAAAGTCGAACAGAATGAAGAAAGAAAGCGACCATGTGTCTGCGTGTGTTGTCTTACCTGCTGGGAGGATCACAGGGAGGGAAATAACTTTTAGTTAAAGAAAAACTTATTTAGAAAAGCATTCGGACATGTGGAGGGAATTTGTTTGTAAAGTCGAACAGAATGAAGAAAGAAAGCGACCACGTGTCTGTGTGTGTTGTCTTACCTGCTGGGAGGATCACAGGGAGGGCAGAAATTAAAAATGGCGACTGTGGTTTTTGTAAGATTATTGAGCAATGACGTCAGGCCTCACGTGACTGTTTTCTGGCCAATGATTCGCTAATGACGAACGCTTGGACAATAAAAAGTATGTTCAGAAGATCGAGGACAGTGTGTATCAACTGCATCAGTGTGATTAGAAGTTCAACGTGTGTGTTAATCAACTGCCATAGTTGCGAAACGAGTTCATTGTTAAAAATGTTTTTGAGGATTTGTAAAAAGCAAAACATTTCAATTAATAATAAATATATTTAAAAGAAATCACATACAATATTATGTGTTGGTCTAGACAGTTGTACATGTTTAATATGCAGGAAACTTATTTTTGTAATTAACCATTGACTGCTAAAACATTTTTAGACTGACGTGCAATTCTTTGTCATGAAACAATTGTAACCAAACTAATTACATAAGTTCTGTTGTACAAGTAGTTTAGAATTTTAGTGACATATATATATTGGCTTTTTTTAAGTTCTGTTGTACAAGTAGTTTAGAATTTTAGAAATTAAAAAAAGAGTTGTCGGTACATTGCTCTAAAAAATTATACCATCAAAAAAATAGATCAATTAAAAATTGTCTATTAGAAATACGCCATCTTCACGCACACAAAATACATTTCTGTTATACAAAAAAAAACGAAATAAAACCAAAAATATTTTTGTAAATCTTTACTATCTAACCCAGCATAGTTTTCCCCTAAATCTTCAATTTGTATCTTTTGGAGGTTTTTATATTTCAACAGCCTTAAAATATACGAACTGAAGTAATTAAACAATAATAAATATTTTAGGTTTTAGAGTAGGAGATCACTTTCCTATATAAATTAAACATAAAAGGAACACTGACTTCATGGCCAGTTAGTGATCAACCAGGCATGTAATTAGTTGCAATTTCTTATTTTGTAGCAATTAGTGAGGGGGGGGGGGGCTAATATATGTTTTGGCTTTTTTACGTTTCTTAAGGAGTATAAAAGCCCATTTGTTGTTAACTATTCGACAATTTTCACCAACTAATTTATTAAACAAAAGATACCATAATTTTTACTCGTACATTTTTTGTTGTTGTTCTGTTTTAAATAAAAAGAACATTCACCAATGTTGAGTTGAATGTAATAGTCAAAGAAGCAAGCGCCCATGTGTTTGTGCTTTGGGTGGCTGTACAACTCACCTTCTGAGAGAGATTAAAGATCGCAGCTGTGTCAGTTTTTTTTTTAAATAAAAAGCCTGTTGGTGAGAGGCAGGCTGGAAGTTGAGAGAGAAAATTGTAAGGATGAGGAAATACAGTGATGAAGTCTATCTGTAAACTTTTTTTTATCAAGGCCAAGAGACCATTCGAAGATAATGATTAACAAGTGTACAGTAGTCAATGAGAAATATCATGGTAATCGTCAGTAGTTGAAATCGGTAAATTTGTTAACTAAGTGGAATGGCTCATCAAGAACTTGTTTATGTTGGACTTGAAGACGCCCATATTGTAGTCAGCTGGAAAGCAGGCAAACAGAAGACAGTTCCACAGGCATGCAGTTCTAAGAAAGAAACTTTGTTTATGGAATCTACGTTTAGGTTTAGGTACAGACAAAAAGTAGGGTAAATCACTGATAGTGTTTTCAGCTAGATGGGTGTTTCTCATGAAAGTTTGGCAAGGAGGAACCACAGATCGGAACCCAGACGAGCACCTGTCATGGAATATATAACAAATGATTGTTACCAAAGGCAACATTAGTAACTCTTCTACTTATTTGAATACACTTGTTTTGTGCTTTAACTTATTTTGAAGTGTTTATTTACTTTTAAAAAATCGTACAGAGTCTTATGTTAAAATTAGATACATTGGCTGACATAAAACAGCCATCTAGGAAGTTCCGATAATCATTCGAAAATCAATAATTAAACCACCAAATAAATGTCACATGTTTTTTATGCGTAACAATTTTTCTCGTACCTTTGGCTTATTAAATTGTTAAGAGGAAGTACAGAATAGTTAACAACACTTAGGATCTAATCCCCATCGAAAAAAAAACGTAAGAAAGCAAAAACTGATATGAGCGCCACTCTCTTCCCCTCCAACAACAAAAAATTGCAGATATTATTGACTGATAACTGGTCATGAAGTGGGTGCTCATTTTACGTTAAATTTATATAAGAAAGTGATTACCCACCCCCATAACTTCAATATTTATGATTTCTAAAATTCTTTTTGCGGATATTTTAAAGCTGTAAAAACGTAGGGGTACTAGTGCATAAAATGATCCGGATGTAAATAATAACGTTATTATTTAAAAAGCCATTCTTAACATGGGGAGGGGAGGGTGTTTTTGTATCTATTCTATACTTAAACCTTACAATTGAATAAAAAAAACATATCATAAAACTTTAATTAAACTTGGAAATACGATTTAAAAAAATAGCGCTCATCACTCTCTGCACGGTGGTAGTGCAGAGAGTGATCCGCGCTATCAACGTAAGTGCCAAAATAAAGGCAACTTTTTATAAAAGGATTAAATTACGCTAAGTTTTACAACTATTTTTCTATATTAAATTTCTACTAATTGGTGATGGCCAATAAATGCGTTTATTTTATGTAAATTTATCAAAGAAAGTGATCCCCATTCCAAAGTTTAAAATATTGGAGAAAACATTAAAAATAAAACGGAATACTCTAGTGAAATAATAGGTTATGTAGACAATATATATATATATATATATATATATATATATATATATATATATATATATATATACATATATACATTTATATATATATATATACATTTTATATATATATATACATTTATATATATATATATATATATATATTAAGTAATGTGATTGATTTATATATCTAAATTACAACGAGCATTTTCTCTTTCCTGTATTTTAATTAAATTAGTAATTTAACTGTTACATTGAAATACACTCAGCTCTTTAGACTATTGTTCTAATCTCCTTTAAATTATATATATATATATATATATATATATATATTTATACATTTTTTTATATATTATATATATACATTTTTGTATATATATATATATATATATACATTTTTGTATATATATATATATATATATATACATTTTTGTATATATATATATATATACATATATATATATATATATATATATACATTTTTGTATATATATATATATATACATATATATATATATATATATATACATTTTTGTATATATATATATATATACATATATATATATATATATATATATATATATATATATATATATATATATATATATATATATATATATATATACATTCATTTTAGTGATGGCCAAAAAATGTGTTTATTTTAAGTGATCCCTATTCTAAAGTTAAAATATTGGAGAAAACATAAAAATCAAACGGAATTCTCTAGCGAAATAATAGGTTATGTAGACTATATATATATATATATATATATATATATATATATATATATATATATATATATACAAAAATGTAAATGTCAGGTTAAATAATATAATTATAGTAGCTTTCTTGGTGCTTCTTTAAGATAGACTCGATAGATCCATTTTTTAAATTATGTCGTTTTAAGCAAAAACATTATTACGTATTTAACTAAAATATAAAAAATAGTAATATTTTTTTTTAAATTACAAAAATTTTACAAGTGAAAATTATTTATAGGTAAAAGTAACTTTTTTAAAAACAGTTGGATAAAATTGCATTTTTCTTAGATGTCCTACAGTAGACAATGAAGATTTCAATGTTTAGATTAAATCAACATTTATACTTTATAGTGATAGACTTTTTTTTTTTAAACATAAAATTGCATTTTTCTTAGATGTCCTACAGTAGACAATGAAGATTTCAACGTTTAGATTAAATCAACATTTATACTTTATAGTGATAGACTTTTTTTTTTAAACATAAAATTGCATTTTTCTTAGATGTCCTACAGTAGACAATGAAGATTTCAACGTTTAGATTAAATCAACATTTATACTTTATAGTGATAGACTTTTTTTTTTAAACATAAAATTGCATTTTTCTTAGATGTCCTACAGTAGACAATGAAGATTTCAACGTTTAGATTAAATCAACATTTATACTTTATAGTGATAGACTTTTTTTTTTTAAACATAAAATTGCATTTTTCTTAGATGTCCTACAGTAGACAATGAAGATTTCAACGTTTAGATTAAATCAACATTTATACTTTATAGTGATAGACTTTTTTTTTTTAAACATAAAATTGCATTTTTCTTAGATGTCCTACAGTAGACAATGAAGATTTCAACGTTTAGATTAAATCAACATTTATACTTTATAGTGATAGACTTTTTTTTTAAACATAAAATTGCATTTTTTTAGATGTCCTACAGTAGACAATGAAGATTTCAACGTTTAGATTAAATCAACATTTATACTTTATAGTGATAGACTTTTTTTTTTAAACATAAAATTGCATTTTTCTTAGATGTCCTACAGTAGACAATGAAGATTTCAACGTTTAGATTAAATCAACATTTATACTTTATAGTGATAGACTTTTTTTTTTTAAACATAAAATTGCATTTTTCTTAGATGTCCTACAGTAGACAATGAAGATTTCAACGTTTAGATTAAATCAACATTCATACTTTATAGTGATAGACTTTTTTTTTTTTAAACATAAAATTGCATTTTTCTTAGATGTCCTACAGTAGACAATGAAGATTTCAACGTTTAGATTAAATCAACATTTATACTTTATAGTGATAGACTTTTTTTTTTAAACATAAAATTGCATTTTTCTTAGATGTCCTACAGTAGACAATGAAGATTTCAACGTTTAGATTAAATCAACATTTATACTTTATAGTGATAGACTTTTTTTTTAAACATAAAATTGCATTTTTCTTAGATGTCCTACAGTAGACAATGAAGATTTCAACGTTTAGATTAAATCAACATTTATACTTTATAGTGATAGACTTTTTTTTTTTAAACATAAAATTGCATTTTTCTTAGATGTCCTACAGTAGACAATGAAGATTTCAACGTTTAGATTAAATCAACATTTATACTTTATAGTGATAGACTTTTTTTTTTAAACATAAAATTGCATTTTTCTTAGATGTCCTACAGTAGACAATGAAGATTTCAACGTTTAGATTAAATCAACATTTATACTGTATAGTGATAGACTTTTTTTTTTAAACATAAAATTGCATTTTTCTTAGATGTCCTACAGTAGACAATGAAGATTTCAACGTTTAGATTAAATCAACATTTATACTTTATAGTGATAGACTTTTTTTTTAAACATAAAATTGCATTTTTCTTAGATGTCCTACAGTAGACAATGAAGATTTCAACGTTTAGATTAAATCAACATTTATACTTTATAGTGATAGACTTTTTTTTTTAAACATAAAATTGCATTTTTCTTAGATGTCCTACAGTAGACAATGAAGATTTCAACGTTTAGATTAAATCAACATTTATACTTTATAGTGATAGACTTTTTTTTTTAAACATAAAATTGCATTTTTCTTAGATGTCCTACAGTAGACAATGAAGATTTCAACGTTTAGATTAAATCAACATTTATACTTTATAGTGATAGACTTTTTTTTTTAAACATAAAATTGCATTTTTCTTAGATGTCCTACAGTAGACAATGAAGATTTCAACGTTTAGATTAAATCAACATTTATACTTTATAGTGATAGACTTTTTTTTTTAAACATAAAATTGCATTTTTCTTAGATGTCCTACAGTAGACAATGAAGATTTCAACGTTTAGATTAAATCAACATTTATACTTTATAGTGATAGACTTTTTTTTTTAAACATAAAATTGCATTTTTCTTAGATGTCCTACAGTAGACAATGAAGATTTCAACGTTTAGATTAAATCAACATTTATACTTTATAGTGATAGACTTTTTTTTTTAAACATAAAATTGCATTTTTCTTAGATGTCCTACAGTAGACAATGAAGATTTCAACGTTTAGATTAAATCAACATTTATACTTTATAGTGATAGACTTTTTTTTTTAAACATAAAATTGCATTTTTCTTAGATGTCCTACAGTAGACAATGAAGATTTCAACGTTTAGATTAAATCAACATTTATACTTTATAGTGATAGACTTTTTTTTTTTAAACATAAAATTGCATTTTTCTTAGATGTCCTACAGTAGACAATGAAGATTTCAACGTTTAGATTAAATCAACATTTATACTTTATAGTGATAGACTTTTTTTTTTTAAACATAAAATTGCATTTTTCTTAGATGTCCTACAGTAGACAATGAAAATTTCAACGTTTAGATTAAATCAACATTTATACTTTATAGTGATAGACTTTTTTTTTTAAACATAAAATTGCATTTTTCTTAGATGTCCTACAGTAGACAATGAAGATTTCAACGTTTAGATTAAATCAACATTTATACTTTATAGTGATAGACTTTTTTTTTTAAACATAAAATTGCATTTTTCTTAGATGTCCTACAGTAGACAATGAAGATTTCAACGTTTAGATTAAATCAACATTCATACTTTATAGTGATAGACTTTTTTTTTTTAAACATAAAATTGCATTTTTCTTAGATGTCCTACAGTAGACAATGAAGATTTCAACGTTTAGATTAAATCAACATTTATACTTTATAGTGATAGACTTTTTTTTTTAAACATAAAATTGCATTTTTCTTAGATGTCCTACAGTAGACAATGAAGATTTCAACGTTTAGATTAAATCAACATTTATACTTTATAGTGATAGACTTTTTTTTTTAAACATAAAATTGCATTTTTCTTAGATGTCCTACAGTAGACAATGAAGATTTCAACGTTTAGATTAAATCAACATTTATACTTTATAGTGATAGACTTTTTTTTTTAAACATAAAATTGCATTTTTCTTAGATGTCCT
This sequence comes from Euprymna scolopes, assembly GCF_053919585.1. NCBI lineage: Eukaryota > Metazoa > Mollusca > Cephalopoda > Sepiida > Sepiolidae > Euprymna > Euprymna scolopes. Next base: position 121,484,106 of record NC_136527.1, read on the forward strand.
ACAGTAGACAATGAAGATTTCAACGTTTAGATTAAATCAACATTTATACTTTATAGTGATAGACTTTTTTTTTTAACTAAAAATACAAAAGCAGTTGTTCAATTCAATGAGTTTTCGTAATTTTTTATGTTTTTTTTTTTGAATTGCAATAAAAATAAATGTTTAAAATTGTTTTCAAAGTTATTGAATTTTTAAATTGTTTAAAAGTAAAAGAAAAAAAAACTTACCTTTCATTTCAGGAATTAAAAAAAAAAAATTGGGATGAATTCGTTTTTTCTTTTGTGTTCAAAACAGAAAATTTGTTTTGTTTTTTAGGATTTCTTTAGTAAATTGAAGCAACTTTTGTTTTGTGTGTTCAATTCATTAAGAAATAAAATATATGAAAATATAAAAGAATCAAAATTAAAAGATGAAAAACACGATTTAAACGTGAAATTATTTAAAAAGAAAATCAACTCTTAAAGAACAAATGATTTAGGTCATCATAAAACGGTGTAATCATTATTTTGTTCCTCGTGTAAAAATGTCCGTTTATTAGTTAAGTGTGCCGAATTGTTGAGATTATTTTTTGTCAATGATTAAGATGTGTTGCAATTCGTTTGGTATTTTGTTCCTCTTGTAAAAATGTGCCGAATTGTTTTGAGTTGAGATTTGTTGTTTGTTTGTTGCAATTCTTCTAGAATTTATTGTGTTAAATATCATTTATTAAAAAAATAAAAATTATGTAGATTTATTCTGAAAAATTCATTTTTTTTTAAATACAATTTATTTGTCAATACTTAAGGTTTATTTCGATTTATTTTTGTAAAATAATATTTTTATTATACAATTTATTAAAAATAAAATATATATATATATGAAGATATTCATTTTGTAAATTTATTTTCATATACAATTTATTAAGAAATAAAAAAAAAAACATATGAAGATATGAAAACCAGGTTTGTTTTCTAAGATTGTTATATTATAAATAAGCGTAGCATTAGCAGTATCAGAATTTTTGTAGGAATTTTTGACACCCCTAACACGAAACTGCGAATACAATATAAAAATCTCGTAATTTCTCTGTTAAAAGTGGGTTATTTATTTTCTTTATGGATTATACTTCCAAAATAAACTATTACAGTTGTTTTAAAAGTAATAAAAATATTTTTATTTTTTTTTAAAACAGTAATGAATTTTCCGAACTCAATATTTTTAAATTTTTAAACTCAATATTTTTAAATTTTAAAAATCTATCAAAATTTTTCTATTGATTCTATTTTTACGATATTTTCAGGGTCAATGTGAAATTTTATGTTCTTTCCAATAAACCGAATATAATATTTTAGACAAACGTTTTTTTTAAATTCACGCCCCCCCCATTTTCACGCCCCCCCCCCATTTTCACGCCCCCCCCCAATAATTAATTTATGTTTAATAGTTTTATATATCACAAATTGAAGAGAAAAGGTCAATAAATAATATATTCAAATTTAAAACAAAAAAAAAATCAGTTTTTTAGAAATTTACCTGTAAAGTCCGAAGTTTAAAACCTTTTTAAAAAAAAAAAACACATTGTTTTGTTTTTTGTTTTTTTAAATAAAACCTTGGTCCTTACTCCTTTAATTGAAAAAAAAAATTAGGGCTTGAATTACATTTTTCGAGGAGTTATAAGCTTGGAAAGATGGGGTGGAATTATTCACTATTTTCACGAAATTTAGTAGGAAAGAACCAGACAAACAATATAAATTTAATGTTAAACAATTGATTGCTCAATCGTTTTTTTTTAAATAAACTTAAGAAACTAAAAAAAAAAGTTTTTCAGTTCAACAAGAGTTTGTCCCTGCTGTTAATATTATTCATTCAACATAGTCGTTATCGGCGATAAAAGAAAGTCCATTTTTGTTCACGTTCTTCCTTGTTGATAAAATACGTCAATATGTGTCATTCCTTCTGCTGGGTGGTTTTCATAATAATTCATTTTTATATACAATTTATTTAAAAAATATATGAGATATTTATTTTGTAAGTTCATTTTTATTATACAATTTATTAACAAATAAAAAAAGTATATGAATATATTTATTTTGAAAATTCATTTTTATTATACAGTTTATTAAAAAAAAATGAATATATTTATTTTTAAAATTCATTTTATATACAATTTAGTAAAAAATATATAAAGATATTTATTTTGTAAATTCATTTTTATTATACAATTTATTAAAAAAAATTTTTTTAAAGTATATGAAGATATTTATTTTGCAAACTTCATTTTTATATACAATTTATTTAAAAAATGTGAAGATATGAAAACCCGATTTGTTTTCTAAGATGTGGTATATTATAAATAAGAAATAAACTAAACGATTAAAGTGTAGTAGCTGTGTTATATTAAAAATAAGCGTATGGTGACAGGAAAGAACCAGACAAACAATATAAATTTAATTTTAAACAATTGATTGCTAAATCGTTTATTTTTAAATAAACTTAAGAAACTAAAAAAAAAGTTCTTCAGTTCAACAAATGTTTGTCCCTGCTGTTAATATTATTCATTCAACATAGTCCTTATCGGCGATAAAAGAAAGTCCATTTTTGTTCACGTTCTTCCTTGTTAATAAAATACGTCAATATGTGTCATTCCTTCTGCTGGGTGGTTTTCATAATAATATCGGAGAATAAGAGTTTGGGGTTCGTTGAAAAATATTCAAGGGAGACAACTTTGCATAAACATTTTTTTTGTTGATATAATTTGTCATTATGCGTTATTCATTGTGCTGGGTGTTGTTGATAACATATCGAAGAATGGGAGCTTGATTTTTTTTTAATAAAAATATTCAAGGCTGTCAACTTGTGTTTGTTTTACTGTACACATAGATTCGAAAAAGTTGTCACAAAACAAATATATAACAAATAAATTTTATCAAAGGAAAGATAAGTTACTTTTCTACCCAACTGGATATGTTTTTAGTGTTTATATTTAATGTAACATGTTTATTCAGCTCGAAAAACATACAGTGTTTACCGATGTATTGGGAAATTTTAAATGGCAGCCGACTCTCTCGTTGAGGCGGTAAGTTTGGGAAAATAAGTTATAAATAAATAAAAAAACAGATAAAATACTGTTAGAAACTCGCTCAATATATGTTACCGTGACAAAGGCTGACATATATTCGGCGGGGTTTTAACAGTATTTTGACTGTTTTTTTTTTGTTTTACTGTACACATAGATTCGAAAAAGTTGTCAAAAAACAAATATATAACAAATAAATGTTATCAAAGGCAAGATAAATTACTTTTCTACCAAACTGGATATATTTTTTGTGTTTTTATTCAATGTAACATATTTATTCAGCTCGAATAACATGCAGTGTTTACCGATGTATTGGACAATTCAAAATGGCGGCCGACTCTCTCTTAAACACGGTAAGTTTGAGAAAAGGTGTTATAAATAATAAACTAGACAAAATACTATTAAAAACACCGAATATATGTCAACCTATGTCACGGTAATATATATTGAGCGAATTTCTAACAATATTTTGTCTAGTTTATTATTTATAACACCTTTTCCCGAACTTACCGTGTTTAAGAGAGAGTCGGCCGCCATTTTGAATTTTCCAATACATCGGTAAACACTGCATGTTTTTCGAGCTGAATAAACATGTTATATTGAATAAAAACACAAAAAATATATTCAGTTTGGTAGAAAAGTAACTTATCTTGCCTTTGATAACATTTATTTGTTATATATTTGTTTTTTGACAACTTTTTCGAATCTATGTGTACAGTAAAACAAACCCTAAATTTTTTATAAAACATGTCAATGTACGTTATTGTTTATGCTGGGTGGTTTTAACAACAATATTGGAGAACAAGAATTTGTTTTTCGATGAAATATTTTCAAGGGAAGCAACTTAACATGTTTTGTTGATAAAATATATCAATAGGTGCTATTCTTTTGTGGTATTGTTTTGTTAATAATATTGGAGAATAGAAACTTACTTTTCAATGCAAAATGTTCAAGGAAGACCACGTAACGTAATTAATATGGCGCTTATGTCGACGGATCATTTAATCTAAGGGAGATAACCAGTAATTAATCAAAAACAAAAATTAAATAAACTTGTTAATTAACAAAAACAACGAAACCTTTTTTAAGGAGATTTTGAAGCATTTAAAACCGTCATTTTAATTTTTTTAAACGAAAATAAAAAATTACAAAATAAGAAATTTGTTTTTCTTGTTTTCAAGTAATCACTCAACGTCAGAATGATTAAAAACTTTTTGAAGGAGATTTTGAAGTATTTAAACTGTCAATTTCTGGCTATGATTCAAGTTTAATTTATTTTTTCCTTTTTTTTTTTTACTATTTTGTAGTTTCATTTTACAAGGTATGATTTGGGGTGCATAGTAATTAACGTACACACAACAACGAAAATAGAAAATGTTTATGAAGAAGATTTTGACGTATTTAAACTGTCAATATGTTTTATTCTTTTATGGTGAAGGTGTTAACAATGTCGAAGAATAAGAACTTAGAGTTTGGTTTTCAATGAAAATATTCAAGGAAGACAATTTAACAGCCTTTTCATCTATTTGACGTGGAAATATTATTCAACTCACGTTTGATGGGGCAGTTGTTCAGATGCGTTTCATGGCTTTATTGATCCTAAACTTTAGGTACAGATTTGTCGTCTGCCAAGTTCGTGATGGCAAAATGCCGTCTTCGTTCTTCACTTCTCTTTGGTAAGCTGTTGGAGAAGTTTGGGTCTTCCCTTAAATATTGATCAGCTAACTCCAAGGACGACTGTTATTTCATTGGTTGAAGTTGGATTACAGTAACCAATCGAACTTGGAGTTTTAACCAATAAGAATTAAGTATTTTACATAATTGACTGTTTTTGTTGTTTTCTGTTAATTGCTGCTGCTGCTGTATTTTGATAGGACCAGGGTTGCATCATTAAGAATGTGTTAAAAGAGACGCAGAGAGAACACAAAGCCGATATTGGGTTAAGAATGTGCCGCAGCTTTATTGCCTGAATGAAGGGTGGCTTACGAAGCTAGTCGTGTTCTCATATGTATAGTTTTGCAGGAGTTTGTAGTCTTAGCTATGTACTTACATACTACATGTACGTACTATATACTCCATAACATCCCTCTTCTTCTCTGTTGGTTCTTGGTTTGACTGAAGGAGGTGTGTGTGTGTGTGTGTGTGTGTGTGTGTGTGTGTGTGTGTGTGTGTGTGTGTGTGTGTGTGTGTGTGTGTGTGTGTGTGCGTGTGTGTTAGAGCGTGTAGTCTCTCAATCGTGCAGGGGGTTTGATCACCCTCTTAGACCTACGCAGTTGTTTCTCATGTGTTGGGGATCGTTGTAGTTTTGGGTTTGCCTGATAATCTTTGTTTCAGATGCTGTGGCGTGGATACATGTTGTGGTATGGAGTCTACACCCATTGGGAGAGTGGTTGGTTGGCGGATGTGGATTCTGTTTCTTTTATAACATCTTCTGTTTACTTCGACCCCATAACTGCCTCAGGCTAGTGACTGTGTCCAATTCCCAGTTGCTGTGAGGGCTTTGTGGGTGGCATTTCACCCTTACAGGCTGTCCTATGGTGAAATTGGGTAGTTGCTTGGTATGACGGTCATAATATGTTTTTGCCGTTTGTCGTTTTTTATGAGGCTATCTTGTATCTCTGCTTGCACTTGCGGTGTGTAATCTGGGGTTTTGCAGAGTAGCATGTAGCAAGTGCGCCTGGTAAAGAATCTTTGTGCTGGTGAGCTATGCATACCACGTGAGAAATCGACATGACCATTCCAGACGGTCGAGATCAAAGGGACTTGCTATTGTTTGACCGGGCTGGGGTTTGGCCTGAACGTGGCCCCGAACATTATGACAGCAATTATGCAGGCGATCTGGTGTCAGGATGAAGACGTGCAACAAGTGACTTCATCATATATTGATGACATTTTTGTGAACGATAGCGTCATGTCTGCCCAGGTGGTGAAAGAACACTTTGACAGTTTTAGGGATGTTGTGCAAGGAGCCAGAGCACCTGCAAGATGGAGCGAAAGTTCTTGGCTTGCATGTGAGTGGCAATGCAAACGGACTCTGCTGGGAAAGAGGTGGTGATATCTCAGAAGTTCCAACTAACATCACACATTGGGGCATTTTTTCCATCTGCGAAATCTTTGTTTCAGATGCTGTGGCATGGCAGCATGGGAATGTGCTTTTTTGGAACACAAATATCCACACACTTTACACGAATGTGGCTTTTCCCCAGTGCGAGTTCTCATATTGGCTACTAAATGTATTTTTTTAGAATAAGAATGTACACACACTTAACACGAATATGGCTTTTTCTCAGTGTGAAGTTCTTGGCTTGCATGTGAGTGTCAACGCAGACGGACTCTGCTGGGGAAGAGGTGGTGACATTCCAGAAGTTCCAACCAACATCACGTGGCGGAGCGTTTTTTCCATCTGCGAAAAACTGGTGTACCACTTCCCTGTGTGTGGGAGGTTTCCGGTGATGGTGGCGGCCCTAAAGTGACGTGCGACTTCTATGTCAACGGGATGAGACGATGAGGTGCACAATCCCTCCCTGTGAAGCATGCTGGTGAAAGCTGTGGGCAGTGTGACCAAGAATGACCCCGAATTCAAGCTGGTCGTAGATGTGACACTGGTGCAGTCCTGTCAGAATCGTCCTGATTGTTTGACCAGAGTGCCATGCCGTTGGCTGAACCTGCTGAAAGAAGTGGACGAACCACCACCTGTTAATTGCACTGTGGTTGGGCATCGGCTTAGCCTGGACCATGTTGCTGATATCCATTGCCAAAGCGGGCACCCCGGTGTAAACCAAACCCTTTACTTTGTCAGGCTGGTCGAATCCTATGTGTCAAAGAGGGACATGAAATCTGTTGTGAGAAGCTGTGAAAACTGTCTGTCGATCGACTCAGCACCTGTTCAGTGGAAGAAGGGAAAACTGAGTGTGAGAGGAAATTGGAACAGGCTCACAATGAACATAACTCACCACAACAGCGGGCATTTTTTGACGCTCATTGATTGCGGACAATCTAGATTTGCATTGTGGCGGCCCCTTCGCCGGCAGCAGGACTCGGCCGCCATTGTCCGTGAGCTGGAAAGTGTCTTCCTCTGGTGTGGTCCTCCTTTTGAGATACTGACTGACAGTGGCACCGCCTTTGTTAGCGAGCAGTTCAAACAGTTCGCAGACAGCTGAGGTATATGTCTGCAATTTCGGTGCGCCCATGTGCCCAGTGGAAATGGAATTATTGAGAGAAACCACAGGACCGTCAAGACCATCTCAGCTAGGAAGCGGTGTACGGTGCCTGAGGCGGTCTAGTAGGTACCATGTCAGGGTGAGAAGCATGGAGACCAGCCCATTGCCCGAGCCAGACGTGACGAGAGAGAGTATCAAAGAGGGAGATGCCGTCTGGGTTAAGAACCCCTGCAACAAGTGCACCACATGCTATGGAAGCAGACATGTTACTGAGGTGATGACCCCGCAATTGGTGTGGGTTGACAGGGTGTCCCGTCACATGAAGGATCTTCGATTGACATCACAAGTGTAGCCACCACTCAGTGTTGAGAGCAAGACTGGTCTGAGACCAGTGATCCATCATTCTTGGTTATGCCGACTTCGTCGGACAGCGACCCTGAGATTAGCAGCCTTAGGTTCACCGACCTTGAAACTGAGGTTTAAAGCACAGGTGAGGACGAAGCCCCTGATTCCCCTCTCCGAAGAAGCACTCGAAGAAAAAGGCCACCACGTCCCTTCCCTCTCTGTGATGATAATATCGGGGGGGGGGGGGGAGTGTGGTTAAAATTGTGGGAATGCTGGCTTACCACTTAATTGTCCTAGGTGTGTGCTTTGCGAACGCAGCGTCAAGATGCTGAAAAGGGTCCAAGATGGCGTCTGCGGCATTATATAACAATGCAGTCCTACTGAATCTCATGTGCTCTCGCACATTTGGAGGACTCTGCCTTTTATAAAAACAGGCTTCTGGAGCAGACGAGACAGACGTGAAAAACGAGTCTATAGAAAATACGGACGGGCGACTTGAATGCTGCAGTGAGCTGAAGTTTTGTGTGCTTTTTTTCTCCTTTTCAACGACAATATAAAACATTTTTGAACACAAATAGGTCACCAATGGGAAGGAAAAGAAGTTGCATAAGTTACGAAAAATTGTTTATAAATAATTTCTGGGCGATATTTCCTTTTAAATAATTTGTCAGTAATAAAAAAAGATGATTACTGAAATGTTTAGTATTTTTTAAATAAAGTCTAACTTATATTTTGAACGAAAAGAAAATGGAAATAAATAAAATTATATATTACAATACTTGGTTTAAAATAACTTGAATTTGAACCGATTTAGGACAGAGTTATCTGCCATTTCTTAAAAGTGAAAAATTCTTAGCGACACTAATTTAGGACATTTCCTCCGAATAATCCAAATACCATCGAATAATCCCATTTCACACGTCTTATTAGACGGGTTTAATGAAACAATGGGCGACCAAAACCGGTGTTGAAGTGAATAGTATCAGTAAGTAAAGAATTGCCTTTTAGAAAGGTTTTATTAAATGTAAAATACACGTACGCTCTTGAAAGGATCGAGCGGGAAAATGAAACAGAGGGCGCTTTTATTATGAATGTCAATCCCAAGGGGGATAACTCTTAACAACAAATTAAATCATAACATTTTCCCCGTCCTAAAGTATTCAAGTAAGGGGTAATTAATTATAGACAAATTTTTTTTTTTTTTTTTTTTTACAATCACATAAGAATCATTTTATTTACAAATAACATATGAACCCAAACTGCAGTTTTTTCAGTATTTAGTCACAAAATCCTTATATTTACTAGGGAATTGTCGAACTCGGGACGATCTCCGCACAGATTGGCAGGAATGCTGATTTTCAGTATTATTTTTTAGTGAAATCTGATTTTCTTCAAGATCAGACGATTGATTTTTGTCTTCCTCATGACCAATGTTTTCATTAGTAGAAGGTTCAAATAAAGTCTCTGAAGTAGTAGGATTATTATTAGAGTTTTCTTCATTTGATGAGTTTGGAGCTAAGTCTCGAACGTTGACAGTGGTTTAAGTACCAGAAGGTAGTTGGACATAAGCGTAGTGGGGGTTGACATCTATTAGGGTGGCAGGCGTTACAGGAGGGTCATGTTTACTTGTTTTAGTGTGGTTTCTAATATATATTGGGCCTGGTTTAACCCAAGAAGGAATTGAAATTCCGGAAGCAGATTTACGACTATATTTAAATAGTCTATCATGGGGAGTCATATTAGTGGCAGTACAAAGTAATGATCTAATTGAATGAAGTGCGTCCGGTAGTATGTCTTCCCAATAAGGTAGTTTCATTTGATTAGAATGTAATGTTGTTTGAATGGCCTTCCATAAGGTACCGTTGAGTTTTTCAATCTGTCCATTACCTTCAGGATGATACCTACTTGTTTTAGAAGTAGCAATTCCTTTTTTGTGTAAAAAATCCTTTATTTCTCTTGCTAAGAAATCAGAAGCACGGTCAGTATGTATCATGTCAGGCAAACCAAAAATTGAAAAGAGTTTGTTTAGACAGTGGATAATGGTTTTGCTTGTCATATCTCTGCAAGGAAAAGCGAAAGGAAAACGGGAATACTCATCAATTAGAGTAAGTAGATATTTGTTGCCATGTATAGAAGTAGGTAGAGGGCCTTTAAAATCAAGATTTAATCGTTGAAAAGGTAATATGGCTTGAATGAGAGTCCCTCCATTGGTATTGGCGAATTTGGGTTTCAGTAAGAAGATCTTGTAGATTGTAAGTAAGAGCAGAGATGCGAGAGAATGTGTCAGCAGCAATATTTTCAGGTCCAGGTCGATAAACTATAGTGAAATTGTATTGGGATAATTCTATACGCCAACGACATATTTTGTCATTCTTAATTTTTGATTTTCTTTTATTGTCGAATATGAAGCTGATGCTCTTCTGATCTGTGATGACTTTAAAGTGCCTGCCGAGTAGAAAATGTCGCTACTTACGGAGAGCTTCTACAATAGCGGCTGCCTCTTTTTCTACTGCATGGTGCTTAATTTCGTTAGTATTGAGAGTTCTTGAAAAAAATGCAATAGGACGACCTTCTTGATTTAGTGTTGCAGCAATGCAATAGTTACTAGCGTCCGTTTCTATTTCAAATTCTTTATTTGGATCTACCGTTATTAAAGTGGCGTCTTTTAGATCATTTTTCAATGTTTGAAAAGATTTTAATACAGATGGAGGTAGTGGAAATTCTTTGTTTTGATTTAGTAATAAAATTTTATCAGAAATGTTTTTAATGAATTTGCAGTAATAGGAAAACATTCCAACTATTCTTTTTTGAGATTTAAGATTCAGCGGAGGTGGCATTTCGAGTAATGGTTTTAGTCTTTGATAATCGGGAGCTATTTGATTATTTTCTATGGTGTAGCCGAGTAGAGTAATAGAACTAGAAGAAATTATGCTTTTATTTTCATTTAAAGTGATGTTATATTGTTTAGCAATTTTGTAGAATTTTTGAAGATTGTAATCGTGTTCTTCTTGATTTTTTCCGCATATAGTTACGTTATCAACATACACAAAGGTATCGGTTAGATTTTCTTTTTCTATAATATAGTCTATGCTCCTCTGGAAAGCACTTACTCCATTGGTGACGCCAAAAGGAAGACGAGTAAATTGAAAAAGTTTGCCACTTACTTCAAACGCAGTGAATTTACGATCAGCATGATTTATAGGTATTTGGTGATAAGCAGATTTTAGGTCGAGAGTAGAGAAGATGTTATATTGAGCGATGTCGTCTACCATCTTATTGATATTAGGCATTGGGTAAGCGTCTAGTTCCGTGAATCTATTAATGGTATCGCTGTAGTCGACTACCATTCTTTTCTTATGATTCTCATTCGAAGTTACAAGAACTTGCGCTCGCCATGGAGATATCGAAGGTTCAATTATGCCTTCTTTCAAAATTCTAGCAGTCTCTTCTTTTATGAATTTGTTGGCGGCAAAAGTGTAACGTCGGGATTTTGTCGCAATAGGAGTAGTATGAGGAGAAAGATTAGAAAAGAGAGGAGGGGGTGGAACGTTTATGGTAGGAAAAAAATTATTCGTGTTTATAGCTCCAATTATAAGTTTGTCTCTAGGACCGTCGAATTTAAGTGTTACTTTTTTATATTTTTTTAAAATATCTTTTCCGATTATTAAATCAATGAAAAGGTTTTCAATGATTTCAATTGTTATTCCAGAATGGGTTTTATCTTTCAGTATTAAATCCACGACAGCTTCGCCAGTTATTTTAGCATGTTGATCGGAAGCAGCCAGAGCTATAATTTTGTTTTTAGGTATTGTGAAGAGTTTAAGTTCTTTTGCAGTATTTTCATTAATGAATGTTTTTACACTACCGGAGTCCACCATAGCGTTCACGAAGTGCCCGTTAATTTGGCATTGAGTGAATGTGACATCTTTGGAGTTAGTTCCTAGTCAGGATAGAGAAGGTGAGGGGTAGTCAGAGTCGTCATAAAGAACAGCAGTATGAGTGTTAGAAATAGAAGATTTACACACTTTAGCCCAATGACCATTTTTTTTGCATTTTTTACATTCGGCGTTTCGTGCAGGACATAAATATCGAGGATGACGTGATTTTCCACAGAAAAAACAAACCCCTTTTGGATGCATATTTTCTTTAGTCACAGCTATACGATTGTAGCCCGAAGGATTATTTGTAGCTGCTACAGTAAAGTTATTTGCGTAGCTTATCGAATGCTTTTCTGCTTGTTCAAGAGATCTGGCCGTGGCATATGTGTCTTGTAAAGTCAGGATGGGGTTTTCTAACAGTCGTTGTCGGATGGACGAAGAAGAAATTCCACCGATGAAAGCTTCCCGAATGTATTGATTTTTGTTTTCTTCAGCAGAAACCGCTTCGAAGTTACATGTTTTGGCAAGCATTTCCAATTGTAGTATGAAGGCATCTATATTTTGTGTTGTTTGTTGCTTCGTCGTCATCAATCGATATCTATTATAAACAATATTTTCAGGTTTTAAATAAGCGGCGTCCAATGTTCTTAATGCACTATCGTAGTCGGTTTTATCGCTTATTAAATCGAAAACAGAGGCTGAAATACAATTGATCAAGGCAAAGAAATTATCTGAAGTGTTTTCGATTAATCCGTTATTATGTGAGCGGATATAATTCTGGAGGGTTAATTTCCAATGCCTATAGGATTTTTCGGAATTAGGGCATGTAGGTTCCACCTCGAATCTATCGGGACGTAAGATTCGATCCATTATTTTTTTTTTTACAGTTAATAAAATTGAAGTGAATAGTATCAGTAAGTAAAGAATTGCCTTTTAGAAAGGTTTTATTAAATGTAAAATACACGTACGCTCTTGAAAGGATCGAGCGGGAAAATGAAACAGAGGGCGCTTTTATTATGAATGTCAATCCCAAGGGGAATAACTCTTAACAACAAATTAAATCATAACAATAAGCAAAATTTTTACTTTAGCAAATATAATAAAAATGTTTAGCAAATATAATTATTTTGCATTTTAACAAATGTAATTAAAATATTTTACTTTAGCAAATATGATTACATTTTTTTACTATAACAAATATTACTAAACTATTTTACTTTAACAAATATAAATAAAAACGTTTTTTCATATATAATAAAAAATATTTTGCTTTCACAAATATAAATAAACAAAGTTTTTCATATATAATAAAAATATTTTGCTTTCACAAATATAAACAAATTTTTTCATATATAATAAAAATATTTTGCTTTCACAAATATAAATAAACAAATTTTTTCATATATAATAAAAATATTTTGCTTTCACAAATATAAATAAACAAATTTTTTCATATATAATAAAAATATTTTGCTTTCACAAATATAATTAAAAAATTTTTTCATATATAATAAAAATATTTTGCTTTCACAAATATAAATAAACAAATTTTTTCATATATAATAAAAATATTTTGCTTTCACAAATATAAATAAAAACATTTTTTCATATATAATAAAAAATATTTTGCTTTCACAAATATAATTAAAAAATTTTACTTTAACAAATATAAGTAAATTCTTTACTTTAGCAAATATAATAAAAATTCTTAGCAAATATAAATATTTTTTATTTTTACAAATATAATTAAAATGTTTACTTTAGAAAATATAATCAAACTATTTTACTTTCACGAATATAATTACAATTTTGACTTTAACAAATATAATTGATATTTTACTTTAACAAATTTCATACAAATTTTTTTACTGTAACAAATATTATTTAAACTTTTACTTTAGCAAATATAATTAAAATATTTTACTTTAGCAAACATTATAAAAATATTATACTTTAACAAATATAATTTAAATTTTTTATTTTAACAAATATAATGAATTTTCTTACATTAACAAATATAATTAAAATTTTTACTTTAGCAAATATAATTAAAATGTTTTACCTTAATAAATATAATTACAATTATTTCACTGAACAAATATAATTAAAATTTTTACTTTAGCAAATATAATAACAAATTTTAACAAATATGATTAAAAGTTTGATTTAGCAAATATAATTACATTTTTATTTTAGCAAATATAATTACATTTTTATTTTAGCAAATATAATTACATTTTTACTTTAACAAATATAATTAAAAAATTTTCTTTAGAAAATATAATTAAAATATTTTACCTAAATAAATATAATTACAATTATTTAACTTAACAAGTATAATTAAAATTTTTACTTTAGCAAATAAAATTAAAATATTTACTGTAGCAATTAGAATTATTTTTCTTTAACAAATATAATTAAATTTCTTACTATTACAAATATAATTAGAATATTTTACTTTAAGAAATTAAATAAAAAAATTTTACTTTAACTTTTTTACTTTAAAAATTTATTAAATCTTTTTACTTTAGCAAACATAATAAAATGTTTTACTTAAAGAAATATAATTACATTTTTTTACATTTAAAAATAATTAAAAAATTTATTTTTACACATTTATAAATTTTTACTTTAGATAATATAATTAAATTTTTTACGTTAACATATATAATTAAAAATTTTGACTTTAGCAAATATAGTGAAAATATTTTACTTTAGAAAATATAATTATTTTTTAAAATTAAGCGAATATTATTTTTTTTACTTTAGCAAATACAATTAAAATTTTTACTTTAGCAAATATAATTTACAATTTTTTACTTTAGCCAATATAATTAAAATCTTTTACTTAAGCAAATATAATTATTTTTTTACTGTAGCAAATATAATTTAATTTTTTACTTTAGCAAATATAATTATATTTTTTACTTTCACAAATATAATTAAAATTTTTACTTTAACAAATTTAATTAAAACTTTTTACTTCATCAAATGTAATTAACATTTTTACTTAAAGAATATAATTAATTTTTTTATTTTAACAAATATAATTAAAAAGTTTGACTTCAAAACATTTATTTAAAATTTTTTACTTTAACAACTATAATTATTTTTTTTACTTTCACAAATATAATCAAAATTTTTACTTTAACAAATATTATTAAATATTTTTCTTTAACAAATATAAGTAAATCTTTTACTTCTGCCAATATAATTAAAAAAAATTTCTTAGGCAAATATGAATAAACTATTTTACTTTAACAAATATGATTAAAATTTTTACTTTAACAAATATAATTAAAATTTTTACTTTAACAAATTTAATTAAATTTTTTCTTCAAAAAATATAGTTAAAATTTTTTACTTTATCCAATTTGATTTAAAAATGTTTTTCAAAAGAATATAGTTAATTTTTTTTTACTTTTACAAATATAATTAAATTTTTTTACTTTAACAAATTTAGTTAAAATGTTTTACTTCAAAAAATATAATTAAAATTTGTTTACAAAAACTATAATTAAATTTTTTACTTTAACAAATAAAATTACATTTTTTTCTTCAATAAATATAATTACATTTTTTACTTTAACAAATATAATTAATTTTTTTACTTTAACAAATATAATTAATTTTTTTACTTTAACAATGTCCTAAGTAATTCGCAATTGTATTTTTGATCTCCCACAGTGAGGAGTGAACCTTTAGGAGAAAAAAAAATCACTTTTTACAATTGAACAAGTAAATAAAGTTGATGCTGACCAAAAGAGGTTTATTCAGTTCAAACTAATCACTTTCCCTCTCATTTGCCCACTAGTCACGTGATGCAACAATTCCCCAGCAATTCCAACCTCTAGTTGAGCACATTTAACCAAACTGAAAAAGCATTATTCCCAAATATCCGTTTTAATCATCTAATATGTAACAATATTTTTCATATAGGGAAATGTACTTTTAGTATAAATAATAAATAATTACGAACTAAAATAAAAACTTCATACGTTTCAAGGAATGAAACTCTTCTCTTTTTTTGTAAGGGGGATAGCGATCGATAATAAATGTTTAATTATATTTTGCCAGCCCATCTTAAATTCTTATTTTCACACATTAGATGCTTTTAAAGTATTAAACACTTTCCCTATCACTTTGCCCACGAGTCACGGGATGCCAGAATTCCATAGCAATTTCAACCTCTAGTTGATAAATTTAACTAAACTGAAAAAGCATTATTTCCAAATATCCGTTTTAATCATCTAATATTTAACAATATAAATTTAATCGTCTAATATTTAACAATATTTTTCATATAGGAAAATGTACTTTTAGTATAAATAATAAATAATTATGAATTCATATTGATTTTCACGAACTAAAATAAAAACTTCATACGTTTCAAGGAATTAAATTCTTCTCTGTTTCACTTTCTCCATGAACCAGATGATGTTACATTTCCCTCCATCATTTTTCTACAGATCAGCAGTGAAAATCAAACTCTGCCGTTTATTTTAGTTGTTTTTAATTACTTTTTTGTTAACGAGAACTATGATTGCTTTTTTTTTAATTTGTTCGCCTATTTTCACCATCATGTTGGATTAAAAATAGCTGTAAATTACTCGTTTGGGAAAACTTACTTAATTTAGTTTTGCAAAGGTTAATGTAGTTTTATATTTAAATGTTTACATAAATAGAACCAAATAAGACAGCGTAGATGCGAACAGGTAATCAGAAAATGGCAGAAACTGCAATTGTTATTCTTTATTTGATATTTTTTTATTTTCAAGAAAATGATTTGTGACTTGAACGTCTAAAGAAAAGTTTCTATTTTTCAGTTGACAGATAAAAATAGTTTTAAAAATTGAGTTGATGGTTACGAGCAATGTTCCAAGATTCACGTCCACCATCTTGATTTCCTTTAGAATTACTCCTTTAAAAAACAAAATATTTTCTTGATTTACATGCCATGATGTAGCATTCGGGTGTAATCTAAACATCTGCAAGGTACATAATTAATAGCAATAATAGGCTGAACTACGAAACAATCAATTTACACACAATATGAAATGGAATAAGACGGTGAGGTATTTTTCAGTTGAATGTCCCTCAAGGAAAATTTATTCTTTTTTAGCAGACCAGTAATGCATAAAAATATGTTTGCAATTGCATCAATAACGAATTTAATAATGAACATAAAACGTTCAATTTTCCCACATGAAAAATATCGTTTTAAATTTGTTTCATATTTGCAGAATTTGTAGCAATTAAAAGAAACCTATCATTGGATTTGAATGCTCTTGACTTTAAATGTTTATACACATTTTTAAACATCTATAAAATTGTTCATATATATTAACTACCCTTGAAATTTCTGGAAACAGAGAAATCATAGTATTCTAAATCAAATGACGTGAGTTATTTTTCAGTTGAATGTCCGAAAAGGAAAATGTATTCTTTTTTAGCAGACCAGTAATGCATAAAAATATAATGTCTGCAATTTGATCCTAGAACCTTTATTATTTTTGATAATTAAAAATGACCTTCCTGATAAAATTGTCTCTGAGATGGATATATTTGCTGATGACACAAGGTAAGAAGGAAAAAACGAATGAACACATAGGCAATGGCAGAAAGCCTAGAGGAAGATCTCTAGTTTGTAGTGGAATGGGGATAACATGGATGGTTACATTCAATGCTTCCAGACTTAATTTGTTTCCTGTACTAACTACAAGAAACCTTCATAACCACCATTAGCTATGACTACCTGAACAGAGAACATAAGTTGGAACAGATACATCTGCTGCAGGAAAGAAAGTTACTTACTCCTGACAGTATCCTATACCTCTACAAGGCCACCAGTCGCTCATGTATGGAGTATTGTTGTTGCATTTAGGCTTGTTCATCTGTGATCAGTCCCTTACTCCTGATTCCAAACAAAGTCGCCAACCTATCAGCTAGGCTTCAACCACTGTGTTATTGAAGACATATTTTAATGTGGTAATATATTTTTCTTCCTGTGGAACAGGGTCCAAATGCGATTGCTGAATGTCCCCACAAATTCTATAACAAACCCCACTTTCCCAATGGTTTACTTCGATTACTTCCATTACTAACAGGCAGCATGCATACTGCAGATTTAACCGACATAATCCAGTACAAACAGACAAAAGTTTATAGAAACTAAAATTGCAAGAAAGAAATTGCATCAGCTAAGAGAGAATATAATGAAACGACGAGAAAACCTCGTGAAGCACAGAAATAGGAGCTAATCAATTCTAGAAACTCTATAACAGTGTAGTAAATAATAGGTAATTAACAATTTCCTATCAAACAATATTGGGTTGCTATGCTTTTCTGTTTGTCTTCCTGAAACTCTAGTTTGGACCTCCTGATGTTTCTTTACAAGCAGAAACCATACATATGATCTGAAAATCACTCCTTCTCAAATACATGATGTCATAAAAACCCAGACACCTCAAAAGCATGTGTACCCGATTTCATCCCGGTTGTGCTATTAAACAAATGCTCCACTGAGTTAGCTCCAGTTCCTTCTAAACTTTTTAAGAAATGCCTTAACAAATCAAGCTTTTCTGACTGCTGGAAAATTGCTTATGTCGTACTAGTTTACAATAATTCTAACGAAAGACCTGACCCATAAAATTATCACTCCATGAGCCTCTCTTTTTTCACCAAAATATTTGAATCCATAATTTAGCAAGCTTTCGTATTGCACCTTACAGTTGCTAAATTTTTATCGAAATAACAAAATGGATGTAAGCAAGCCCGTTCTACTGCAGGTATTCTAACTGTAATCTCTGAATGTATATACCATGCACTGGATAAGGCAGGGAAGGTAAGACAGTAGCCCTAGATATATATAAGGCTTTTGGCAGGGTATGCCACAATGGTCTTATGAGAATCAGATCCTATGCTTTACTGGACGAATACTTAACATAATAAAATAAGAGAAGCATAAACGTTGTCCTTGATGGTCGTAAAAAACAATATGATATTAATATTAATATGGTCTTATGAAAATCAGATCCTATGCTATTACTAATACTTAACATAACAAAATCCTTATAAAATAAGAGAAGCATCAAGGTTGTCCTTGATGGTCGTACCTAAAAACAATTCGATATTAATGTGGGTGTACCTCAGGAGTTGATCCTCGGACCTTTATTATTTCTGATATTAAAAAATGACCTTCCTGATAAAATTGTCTCTGGGATTGATATGTTTGCTGACGGCACATCACACTATAACAGGCAAGAAGGAAAAACGAATGAACACATAGCAAAGGCAATGATAAAAACCCTAAAGAAAGATCTCTAGTTTATAGTTGAATGGGGACAACATGGATGGTTACATTCAATGCTGCCAGACTAAGCTTGTTTCCATTAAACCTTCCCAATCACCATTAGCTATGGCTAATGGTACATCACCTGAAAGTATGCTGTTCAAACTCCATGGCTCAACGGTCACAGAGAACATAAGCTGGAACAGATACATCTGCTGCAGGAAAGGTGGGCTGTCTCTACCGTGCTAGAAAGTTACTCCTGAATGTATCCTATACCTCTGCAAGGCCACCAGTCGCTCATGTATGGAGTATTGTTGTTGCATTTAGGCTTGTTCATCTGTGATCAGTCCCTCCTGATTCCAAACAAAGTCGCCAACCTATCAGCTAGGCTTCAACCGCTGTGTCATTGAAGAATTAGTTCATCCCTCTTAGACATAAATACCTCTGACATCCTGACAAGCAGCTTAATCCTACCTTTACACAGAAGAGATCCTCAGATGCAAAAAAGCTTTCTAGTCTAGAATTGTTAGACTTTGGAATTCCTTTCCAGGTTCATGTATTCCCGATTGACCTGACATGCAAAAGTTAAAGTGTAATGCAAACAGACATCTTGCTGCTCAACCCCTCCATAGTATTTCTGCAATTTATGGCCTAGTTGGTAGCCCCTACGTCAAAGTAGCACTGTGCCTTGTTTGAGATAAAATGCAATACAAACTGTTGCAACTAGTTGTGTATCGAAGGTCAGTTTGTGTGTGTGGTGGTCCAGATGAATGTGGCAGTATAGCATGGGCCACTTGCATCTGATATTGTAGTGTGGACCAGTTGTGGTCAGAGCAGTTAATATATAACGAAAATGTAATGATGCCAGACGATTTTCACAAGGCAAAAGTGGAAGCACATGCTCCATAGGAAGCCCCACTTCTGCAACGTATTACTCAAGAAAAATGACTATCACCAAGATGTCACCTATGAGATCATGAGATCATGCAGGGTGTAATAACAGTGTGAAGAACCACAGCAATAAACGCCAATGGTTGGCACATGTTCTCTGTAAAATGTAATGTAAACAGACATCTTGCTGCTCAACCCTTACATAGTATTTCTGCAATTTATGGCTTAGTTAGTAGCCCATGCATTAAAGGAGCATATATCTACTTATGTATTGTGTGCTAGTTGCATGTGACAGTGTATGGTGGTCCAGTTGCATGTGACAGTGTATGGTGGTCCAGTTGCATGTGACAGTGTATGGTGGTCCAGTTGCATGTGACAGTGTAGTGTGGGCCAGTTGTGGTCAGAGCGGTTAATATATGAAGGCAATGTAATGAAGCCAGATGATTTTCAGAAGGCGGAAATGGAAGCACATGCTCTCTAGGAAGCCACACTTCTGCGACGGAGTACTCAAGAAAAATGAGCATCATCAAGATGTCACCTATGTGATCATGAGATCATGCAGGGTGTAATAACAGTGTGAAGTGCCACAGCAATAAACGTCAATGTTTGGCATGTGTCCTCTGTAAGGAGGTGCTTGTATTCAAACCTGAAACCTGTCAGATTCAAAGAAAAGAAGTGAGGTTGCTGTTTGGAAGAAGACAAAAAGAAAAAAATTGGAGAAATCCGACTTCCTTTTTTTTTTACTCTTCTTTGTTTTAAGAACAAGGAAACATTTTGAAAAGATTGGAGAAGAAATAGAACATTGATAAGAAGAATTCCGAATCCAGCTTTAATTATTTTACTCTTTGTTTTAAGAACAAGGAAACATTTTGTTGAGGACGAACACAACTTTTGCATCATATGAATTTATGTGACTAAAACATGGATTAATACCAGAGAAAAACCACGGACACTCTTTCAATGTGTCATAGATTAACTATATTAACCAGTCAGACATATTTGTCTTTGAAAAGATATCTCTAAAGATTCTTTAATCTTCATCGAAATAGATTATTACACATTTTTTGGGCCACTTGCATCTGATATTGTAGTGTGGACCAGTTGTGGTCAGAGCGGTTAATATATAATGGCACATATAACATGATCCCTAGGAATTCCCACTTCTGCAACGGATTACTCAAGAAAAATGACTATCACCAAGATGTCACCTATGAGATCATGCAAAGTGTAATAAGAGTGTGAAGAACTTCAGCAATAAATCCCAATGGTTGACATGTGTCCTCTGTAGAGGTGTGCTTGCATTCAAACCTGAAACCTGTGAGATTCGAAGAAAAGAAGTGAAGTTGCTGTTTGGAAGAAGACAAAAATAAAAAGTTGGAGAAGAAATCCGGCTTCTTTTTTACTCTTCTTTGTTTTGAGAACAGGGAAACCTTTTGTTGAGCACGAACACATCTTTTACATCATATGAATTTACGTGACTAAAACAGTGATTAATACTAGAGAAAAACTATGGACACTTTTTCAAAGTGTCAAAGATTAACTATATGAATCAGTTGGACATATTCGTCTCTCAAATGATATCTCCAAAGATTCTTTAGTCTTCGTGAAAATAGATTACAAATTTTTAGTTAAACATCTGATAAAACAAATATTACATAAAGAAATATACTAATTATATTTTGTTTACAAACAAATATTACATAAAGAAATACTAATTATATTTTGTTTACAAACAAATATTACATGAAGAAATACTAATTATATTTTGTTTACAAACAAATATTACATAAAGAAATACTAATTATATTTTGTTTACAAACAAATATTACATGAAGAAATACTAATTATATTTTGTTTACAAACAAATATTACATGAAGAAATACTAATTAACAACAAACGAACAAAAACTATAGACACTCTTCCAAGTTGTCATAGATTAACTATATTAACCAAACATATTTGTCTTTGAAATGATATTTCTAAAGTTTCTTTAATCTTGACCAAAATAGATTATTATAAATTTTTAGTTAAACATCTGAAAAGAGAAAATAAATGTTTTGTTTGCATTATAAGTATTATATGAAGAATTACTAATTATATTTTGTTTTTTTTCAAAAATAGTGAAGGTTATGATTTGCCGACCAGCCTCTTAGTAGAGAAAAAGGTATCATGCTTTCAACACCTGATGAAGATGACAGGGTGCATTGACTGAAACGTTGTGCTAAAAACACCCAAGATGAGAAAAAAATAATAGTCTGATTAATCAAAATAACACAAATATCTACATCTCATCTCATACATTCAGAATCGTAAATTCATTTTGTTTATAAACAAATATTACACGGAGAAGTATTACATGAAAGAATACTAATTATATTTTGTTTACAAACAAATATTACATAAGAAAATACTAATTATATTTCGTTTACAAACAAATATTACATAAAGAAATACTAGATATATTTTGTTTACAAACAAATATTACATGAAAAAATACTAATTATATTAATTATTAATTATATTTTGTTTACAAACAAATATTACATAAAGAAATACTAATTATATTTTGTTTACACACAAATATTACATGAAAAAATACTAATTATATTAATTATTAATTATATTTTGTTTACAAACAATAATGAAGTTTGAACATTCTTTATGATTTACTAACCCACCCTCAAACCCACGGTTCTAAATATTTTAATGCAGAGCCATTTTTGTTAGTAGAGGAAAAGAAGAATGCTCTCAACACCTGATGAAGGGGACAGGGCGAAGCGACCGAAATGTTGTGCTAAAAGATAAGAATAATAGTCCGATTAATCAAAATAACACAAGCATTCACATCTCATCTCAAATATTCAGAATTGTAAATTCATTTTGTTTACAAGGAAATATTACAAGAAGAAATACTAATTATATTTTGTTATTAACAATAACGAATTTGTTGACTTTTTATAAGTATCACAAGAAGAACTCATTGTATTTTAAAGATAAATTAGAAAAATAGTAAATAAAAAAGGACTTTATCATTTTCCTAACAGTTAAAGTTTTCTAATTTATCTTTAAATTCTATTAAAAAATATTCTATTCAAAATAAATGTCTTCTAAAGTGTGTAACTACTTTTTAAAATTATATTAAAGTGTATTACAAGAAGTACTGATTATATTTTGTTTTTCAACAACAACTAATTTGTTGACGGTTTAATAAATATTACAAGGAGAACTAATTATATTTTGTTTTTCAACAACAACTAATTTGTTGACGTTTTAATAAATATTACAAGAACTAATTATATTTTGTTTTTCAACAATAACGATGTTGTTGGCTTTTTAATAAGAATACGTTTTAAATCTATTTTATATTTTCAGAGTTTGCAGCAATCGACAGAAATCAATTATTTGATTAAAATGGATCTTCATTTTCCGTTGATGATGTAAGAAACTCATAACATATTTGGAAATGTCCACATATAAAATTCGTGAAAATATCAGAAAGAAAGAAAATATCAGAAAGAAAAGAAAGAAAAGAATTGTGAAACACGTGACATCAAATTTGATGCAAAGTAATTCAAAACATTGTTCTTGTTATGTGTATTAATTTTCCAGAACAATTTTACATATAGCATCAGTGCATCAGTGCATCACCCTCAATTTAAAAAAAAATACATGGAAAAGTTTTTTAAAATCGAAAAAAAAATAATTCTACATCTATAATGTTTAAATTAAAAAGACAATTTATTTAGAATCTTAACAGAACACGTACTATAGTCTAATAATTTTATTAAATTGTGTGTTTTTTCTCAGTGTAGTTAAGTTTTACAATATGCAAATATAGAAAAAGAACTACATATATATGGTTCCTGTTTTACAAAGAAGTCACATGTATTTCAACATATGTTAGAAAATAAATTTAAAGAAAATGTTGTCAATATTTTTTAAAATTTTGCATCTGTACACAGATTTGTTTTCCTGGATAATGCGATAAATAGTGATTCAAACAGCATATTAATACATACATAAAGAATCTTGTTTCAGGAAAATTTTACAGAAAAAAATGAACGTACACAGTAAAGAAAAACCATATTATTGTGAAATATGTAAATATTATTGTTCTAAAAAATCAACGTTGGTGAAACATGACAACTCACACTCGAGAGAAACCACATTCTTGTGAAGTGTGTGGATATTCTTTTTCTTTTAAATCACATTTAATGACACTGGGGAAAAGCCACATTCTTGTGAAATGTGTGGATATTCTTGTTCTACAAAATCATCGTTAGTGACACATATGAGAACTCACACTGGGGAAAAACCACATTCTTGTGAAGTTTGTAGATATTCTTGTTCTACAAAATCATCGTTAGTGACACATATGAGAACTCACACTGGGGAAAAACCATATTTTTGTGATGTATGTGGATATTCTTGTTCTCAAAATTCATCATTAGTGACACATTTGAGGTCGCACACCGGGGAAAAGCCACATTCTTGTGATATGTGTGGTCATTAGTGACACATTTGAGGTCGCACACCGGGGAAAAGCCACATTCTTGTGATGTGTGTGGTTATTCTTTTTCTCAAAAATCAAATTTAGTGGTGCATATGAGAACTCACACTGGGGAAAAGCCACATTCTTGTGATTTATGTAGATATTCTTGTTCTGAAAAATCAAAATTAGTGAAGCATATGAGAATTCACACTGAAGATACGAACCATTCTTGTGAAGTGTGTGGATATTCTTGTGCTAAAAAATCAAGATTGGTGAAACATATGACAACTCACACTGGAGAAAAGCCAAATTCTTGTGAAATGTGTGGATATTCTTGTTTTTCCAAATCTTCGTTAGTGACACATATGAGAACTCATACAGGAAAAAATCCATATTCGTGTAAAGTCTGTGAATATTCCTGTTGTGATAAATCAAGTTTAATGATGCATATTAGAACTCACACTGAATGCTTGCCGGGGGATAGAACTTGAATGCCTACTTGGAAGAGAATTGAATGTCTACTAGAGAGCACTTGAATGCCTACTGGAGAGAACTTGTATCACTACTAGACACTATTCTCGAGGGTCTAAGGTGTTTAGAGGTTTGTTAGAACAATCGGACACGAGGATATTTTACCGGGGAGTAAACCTTGACGAAATATTCATAATCACAGTATTCGTTACCCAAATAAAATTCCCTCACTTTTGGTAACCCACCTTACATTTTACAAAAAATGAAGCACCTCCCCGAAGTGATGTTACCTCAACTAATAGCATCAAGCTGAATACTCACCCAGATAAGATGAATTTTTGTCCTGGTATCCAATAAAATGCAGAGACCAATACAAAAGATATAATATAACATATTAAAATGGGCACTTCTGTATGACAGTGACATATTAGGAACAGAAACTAGATATCGACCCCTGTTCTTCAGAAGAGAAACTCCGTCTAGTGGTCATTATTAAGGGAACACAAATATATATGATAACAAAATAAATACAACACAAGTATTAAAATCGAAACATTGTATAAAAAATGTATCAAAATATAATTTTTATTGTAAAGTTGTATAAAAATGTATCAAAATATAATTTTTATGGTAAGTTGTATAAAAATGTATCAAAATATAATTTTTTATGGTAAGTTGTATAACAATGTATCAAAATATAATTTTTTACGGTAAGGTTGTATTATAATGTATCAAAATATATTTTATATGGTAAGTTTTATAAAAATGTATCAAAATATAATTTTTATGACAAGGTTGTATAAAATGTATCAAAATATAATTTTCATGGTAAGTTTTATAAAAATGTATTTAAATATAATTTTTATGGTAAGGTTGTATAAAAATGTATCAAAATATATTTTATATGGTAAGTTTTATAAAAATGTATCAAAATATAATTTTTATGGTAAGTTGTATAAATATGTATAAAAATATAATCTTTATTGTAAGTTGTATAAAAATGTATCAAAATATAATTTTTATGGTAAGGCTGTATAAAAATGTATCAAAATATAATTTTTATGGTAAGGTTGTATAAAAATGTATCAAAATATACTTTTTATGGTAAGTTGTATAAAAATGTATCAAAATATAATTTTTTAATGTAAGGTTGTATTATAATGTATTAAAATATAATTTTTATTGTAAGGTTGTATAAAAATGTATCAAAATATAAGTTTTTTTGTAAGGTTGTATAAAAATATATCAAAATATAATGTTTATGGTAAGTTGTATCAAAATATATCAAAATATAATTTATTGTAAGTTGTATAAAAAGGTATCAAAATATAATGTTTATGGTAAGTTTTATAAAAATGTATCAAAATATAACTTTTAGAGTAAGCTTGTATAAAAATGTATCAAAATATAATTTTTATTGTAAGCTTGTATAAAAATGTATCAAAATATAATTTTTATGTAAAGGTTGTATAAAAATGTATCAAAATATAATTCTTATGGTAAAGTCGTATAAAAATGTATCAACATATAATTTTTTATGGTAAGGTTGTATAATAATGTATCAAAATATAATTTTTATGGTAAGTTGTATGAAATTATAAAAATATAATTTATATGGTAAGTTGTATTATAATGTATCAAAATATAATTTATATGGTAAGTTTTATAAAAATGTATCAAAATATAATTTTTATGGTAAGGTTGTATAAAAATGTATCAAAATATATTTTTTTTGTAAGGGTGTATAAAAATGTATCAAAATATAATTTTTTATTGTAAGGTTGTATAAAAATGTATCGAAATATAATTTTTTTTGGTAAAGTTTTATAAAAATGTATCAAAATATATTTTTTATGATAAGTTGTATAAAAATGTATCAAAATATAATTTTTATTGTAAGGTTGTATAAAAATGTATCAAAATATAATTTTTTATCGTAAGGTTGTATAAAAATGTATCAAAATATAATTTTTATGGTAAGGTTGTATAAAAATGTATCAAAATATAATATTTTATTGTAAGTTGTATAAAAATGTATCAAAATATAATTTTTATTGTAAGGTTGTATAAAAATGTATAAAAATATAATTTTTATGGTAAGTTTGTATAAAAATATATCAAAATATAATTTTTATGGTAAGGTTGTATAAAAATATATCAAAATATAATTTTTATGGTAAGGTTATATAAAAAATGTATCAAAATATAATTTTTATGGTAAGGTTGTATAAAAATATATCAAAATATAATTTTTATTGTAAGGTTGTATAAAAATGTATCAAAATATAATTTTTATTGTAAGTTGTATAAAAATAATAATGAAGTTTTTACTTTCTTTATGATTTACCGACCAACCCCCAAACCTAATGTTTGTAATTCAGAGCCAACCTTTTTTCCTTAGTAGAGAAAAAGTATCATCTTTTCAACACGTGATGAAGGCGACAGGAGGTGCAGCGACTGAAACGTTGTGCAAAAACACCCAAGATAGGAATAATAGTCCGATTTATCAAAATAACACAGGTATTCACATCCCATGTAAATTATTCAGAATTGTAAATTCATTTTGTTTACAAACAAATGTTACATGAAGAAATACTAATTATATTTTGTTTACAAACAAATATTAGATGACAAAATACTAATTATATTTTGTTTACAAACAAATATTACATGAAAAAATACTAATTATATTTTGTTTACAAACAAATATTACATGAAAAAATACTAATTATATTTTGTTTACAAACAAATATTACATAAAGAAATACTAATTATATTAGTATTTCTAAGCGGGATAATTAAACTCAATCGAAGTTCTGATATTCAGACGTCAAAATAAGGTATGCAAACAATTTTTTTAAAAATCTTTTAAATATTTTGTCCCTTACAACACAATATGTTGTGTTCAGTATAAGATGATTATTTTAAGCATATTTGTACCCCCTCAAAACAAGGGGGGTGTAAGCAAGTATATATATATATATATATCGTTTATGAAAAATAAGTACATTGTTATAAAGTTCATTCTTCTCTTAATAATCGCTGAAAATTTCGTATTGATCGGTTAATTACCTGATTTTTGGTAGATTTTTAAAAAGACGGTCCGTCAAAAAGTACTTACCTGCACCCCCAGTTTTGGCGGTGCCTATATGAGTTTCATCATCCCAGGCATAAGCTCCTTCTGTCAGAATGAGGTAACTAATAGTCAATAACTGAGGCGCTGCTGGATTTTTCTGTGATTTTTTTTCTGTGATATTATTTATTTATTTGTTTTATTTTTCGTGTGCGTCAGATGACTCCCTTTTATTACTTTTATAAAGAAACAAAATATATGAGGTAATCTCGAATATGAACTGATTGTTAACAGCACGAAAACGGGATTAAACGAACGTTATTGATTGGTGCATTTTTGGTGGAAAAAGATTTAAAAAAAAAACGAGTTGTAATTCGAAGGAGGAAATGTGAACACGTGTTGACGGATGGAAAGAAGAAATCTTTATTGAGGCAAAATGAAAAGGGGGGCACAATCAAAGGGAGATAATGAAAAGATGAGTTATCGGACTTTCAACAACTTTCATTCCAGGAATTACAGAGAAGAAAAAAAAATATCGGGATGAATTCGTTTTTTCTTTTGTGTTCAAAACAGAAAATTTGTTTTGTTTGTTAAGATTTCTTTAGTAAATTGAAACAACTTTTGTTTTTGTTTTGTGTGTCCAATTGTGAAATAAAATATAAGAAAATATTTAAAAAAAATCAAAGTTAAAAGATTAAAAACGCGATTTAAACGTGAAATGATTTAAAAAGAAATTTTACTGCTAAAGCTTGTCATTGTTTTTTAATTCATTTATTTTGTAATTTCTTTCTTTTTTATTGGAAAATAAAAATTGCGCCCGCCTCTTTTTTTGACACGGTAAGTTTGGGAAAAGGAGTTTTAAAAAAACTAGACAAAATACTGTTAGAAACGTACCTAATATATGTCAGCCTATGTTATGGTAACATATATTGAACAAGTTTCTAACAGTATTTTGTCTAGTTTTTTTTATTATTATTATTTATAACTCTTTTCCCCAATACACTGGTAAACATTGTAAAAATCTCGTAATTTCTCTGTTAAAAGTGGGTTATTTATTTTATTTACACCTAGAAGAATATGTTGTCTATAAATAAAAAAACTTGACCGAACAGCAAGTGTTTAAAAAGCTTATACTTACACCTAGAAGAATATGCTGTCTATAAATAAAAAAACTTGAGTGAACAATTCTTAAAAAAAAACTTGTATTTAAACCTTACAATTTACGGTTAAAAAAGTAAGACATTCATCTTGTCTTGATGAAAATGTAAACAAATTTATTGATAAAAATTTTGAAAAAAAAACATGATTAAAATAAATTTTTTAAAAATTCAGTTTTTTTATGTTTTTGCTATTTTTTTATTATTTGTATTCGCCTGTGTACTTTATATCCGTTGATTAGCTTGTAGTGCAAATATATTGAATCAGAAGTAAATTGGTTGCAAAGACATAATATATTATACTTTATTGAACATCATCGTTTAACCAGTAAATGATACGTTATAGTAATTAAATCTTTATATCTCTGGATTATGAAAGTTAATATTAAAAGTACTGTATTCAAGAAAATCTGAAATCTATTAAGAGTCTGATCTAGGCGGAAAAATCGTTACTTCCAAAAGTTTCAATTTTTGCAATTTCAAATTTATCATCCTAACACTACTATATATATATATATATATATATATATATATATATATATATATATATATATATATTCAGACAAGTACTGTTGAATAACACAGTGTCCTTGCTTAATTAGCTTTTTTGTAATTTTTCAAATTGTCTTTCTTGTTTCCTTATTTCTAGATTGAATCTGTGCAAGAGTCGTCTTTTTGGTTGTTTTTTGCACTTTCTACTATGTTTCATCAGTCGTCTTCAGGCAGTTTTGATTATCGTCTGTTTAAAATCTGGATGCTTTTATATGATGGGGTAGCAATGGGATCCGTATTTGGATCCACCTTTAACAACTTTTATATGTCCTTTTCTGCCTCACAATGGATCCACTAAGTATGCTACTTGAACTGCTGGATACAATCTCAACATGGGCAGAAGCAAGTTGGAAAATAAAAGAGTAAACCATTTACTCTTTATGGATGATCTGAAACTCTGTGGTTCTCTTGAAGACCTAGAATAATATGCTGTCTATAAATAAAAAAAAATGAGTGAACAGCAAGTGTTTAGCAACTTTTATATGTTCAACCTGGAGAATAAAATATGTAATACTATTAAAAAATAACGTCTATTTATGTTAGTGACGGTTACGACGTTTTTATTCTAGCTGACAATAACAACTAAATAAAAAAATTGACTGAACAAAAGTCTTAAAAACAACAAGTCTTAAAAAACTTGTATCTACACCTAACAATTTACTGAACAAGTTTAAAAAATAAAAACTTGTACTTTCACCTAAAAGAATATGATGTATATAAATAAAAAAAACTTGACTGAACAACAAGTCTTAAAAACAACAAGTCTTAAAAAACTTGTATTTACACCTAACAATTTACTGGACAAGTTTAAAAAGAAAAAAACTTGTACTTACACCTAAAAGAATATGATGTCTATAAAAAAAACGTGACTGAAAAACAAGTCTTAAAAAAACTTGTACTTACACCTAGAAGAATATGATGTCTATAAATAAAAACGTGACTGAAAAACAAGTCTTAAAAAATACAGAGCATGACATGAATAGAAAAATGAGTGAAGAGTGAGCATGAATTCATTTAAGTATTTCCAGGCGGTGTGAAAAAAGTTTTGAAAATTAAATCTTTTTTGAGCATGGATTGGTAGAGCCGTACACTCTATTATCACGTGGTATGATTTTAACTACGTTTGCGAAAAAAAAAAACACAGTTTAAGTTTTGTTCCTTGCAGAATTTGCATGGGCGTATTTTTTAAAGCTTTGCGCCTCTGAATTTTTTTGTTTGCTCGCGTAATTGGGTTTTACTTAAATTATTTGTTATTTTTAGAACAAGAAGTGGATGAATTTTTAGGGGTGTTTAACCGCACAAGTTACAACACCATCTTGAAAGTCAGTCGAGTGTCTAGAAAATAATCAAGTGAATTTTACATTCATCGAGTACAAAAAAAAACCGGAAAACACATGAAACAAATAATTACCCAGAGAAAAATTATTGCTCGTTTTAAAAATGGTAGACACATACATATTGATTAATTACTTGATTACTTTATATCCATTGATTAGCTTGTAATGCAAATATAGTAAATCAGAAGTAAATTGCTTGCAAAGACATAATATATTATACTTTATTAAACATCATCGTTTAACCAGTAAATGATATTTTGTAAGAACACCAGAGGAAAAGTATTGTTCATTTTAAAAAAGGTAGACACATACATACTAATTAATTACTTACTTTATATTCGTTGATTAGCTTGTAGTGCAAATATATTAAATCAGAAAAGTAAATTATTTGCAAAGACATAATATATTATACTTTCTTGAACATCATCGTTTAACCAGTAAATGGTAGGTTACAGTAATTAAATATTTATATCTCTGGATTATGAAAGTTAATATTGAAAGTATTGTATTCAAGAAAATATAAGATCTATTATGAGTCTGATCTAGGCGGAAAAATCGTTACTTAAAAAGTTTCAATTGTTGCAATTTCAAATTTACTATCTTAACACTACTATATATATAGAACTTTGCAACTTGATATCAGATGACCAACACTTTCCAATTCTGTGTGGCAGAATCTGCATTTATTATCATTACTGATCCCTGCCATCTTCTTGAATGCATTGGTCATCAATCCCTGGCCTTGGGCAGCCATTATGACCCTTTCCTGATCGTGGTGGAGGGATCCTCTTTTGAGCCAGTCCAAAGAACCTTCTTTATCTATGTGTTCCCGAGAAAGTTCCCCCAGAAAATACTTTGCACGCTGATGTTGTTCCCATTCTTTAAGGTTCATCTGTTGAAAGGTCTCGTTATATTTCTGCCGGCTCTTTCTTGATATTTCTGTGGCACACTTGTTTGGTGTTTCGTCCTCATCTGAGAGACAACTCTGACCAAAATGTTTGCCCAGCTGGGTGACTGATGTTGTTCTGCTGGCTCTTGTCTCTTGATGTTCATATACTATTGAGAGGGTGTCATTCTTGGAGCTTCTCAGATACAGACCGGTGCTCACAATAGTTGCCCTATGTTGATGATTAATCTCTGAGAGTCCCAGACCTCCTTCTCCCCTGGGCACATACAGCCTTGGTAGACACTGATTTCTATATATTATTTTATGAAGCGTTAGTAGCTTCCGTGTCTTTACATCTAGCTGGTTGATGTATTTTTGTGGCCAGTCAATGATACCAAAGCTGTATGTTATTACTGGCATAGCAAACTGGTTTATGGCAGTAATTTTATTTTTATTGGTGAGCTGGGTTTTGCATATTTTCCTCACCCGGCGTACATATTCTTTACTAATCTTCTCCCTCATCGTGGCATGTTGTATGTTCTCGTTTTCCTCAATGCCAAGGTACTTGTAAGGCTCATGCTCTTCTAGATCCCTGATGTCGATGTTTTCATTAAGCTGCATATTTTCTGTGTGGGTCTTCTTCCCAGCTCTGAGTGTACATTTGGCACATTTATCCAGGCCAAACTTCGTTCCGATGTCACTGGAGAATGTGTGTACTACCTGCAGAAGGTGGTGCAGATCGGTGTCAGAGCTAGCATACAGCTTAAGGTCATCCATGAAGAGCAGATGGTTTATTCTCTTGCTTGGATCTCGATGGCGTCCCTGACTCAAGTTGTAGGCGCTCTGATTTTATTCAGGAGCTTGCTTAGTGGGTCTACTGCAATACAGAAGAGTAAGGGAGATAAGATATCACTTTGGAATATTCCCCTTTTGATTTTTACTTCAGGGATGATGGTTTTTCCTCGATTGTGATTTAATGATATTGTAGTTTTCCACATCTGAAGGTGAGAAGCCATTGTTTTTCTAATTACCGGGTGGACTTTGTATAACTCAAGGCACCGAAGTAGCCATGAGTGTGGCACACTGTCAAATGCCTTCTGGTAATCAATCCATGCCATGCTCAGGTTTTTGTGTCTCTTCCTACAGTCTTCTAGGACGGTCTTGTTGATTAATAGCTTAATTAATTAATTTGTCTCTATTTTTTCATTTTTCTTATCATATTGTTTAAGCCAGGGATGGGGCATCCTACCAGATGCCAAACATACACCTGCTATTTTAGACACTCCAACCGAGAGATCTTCCTGTATGTGTTTGCATATGTCGCAACATATGTGCCTTCTGTGAAAAAAAGAACCACATTCTATACAAGAATATGGTTTCTCTCCTGTATGTGTTCGCATATGTCGCAACAAAGATGACTTCATTGAAAAAGAAGAACCACATACCTCACAAGAATGTGGTTTTTCACCTGTGTGTTTTCGCATATGTCGCAATAAATATGATTCACCAAATGGTAATGACATCTAAAAGAACAACATACTTCACAAGAATGTGGTTTGTCTCTTTTTTTCATTTTTCTTAAACTTTTTCTTCTAGGGGATGGGACATCCAACCAGATGTCTGACATTTACCCCTATTTTAGTGAGTCCAACCAAGTTTGTCTCCTGTATGTCTTACCATATGTCGCAACAAATATGACTTCTCTGTAAAAGAAGAACTACATACTTCACAAGAATGTGGTTTGTCCCCTGTATGTGTTCGCATATGTCGCAACAAAGATGACTTCTCTGTAAAAGAAGAACCACATACTTCACAAGAATATGGTTTCTCTCCTGTATGTGTTCGCATATGTCGCAACAAATATGACTTTCGTGCAAAAGAAGAACCACATACTTCACAAGAATGTGGTTTTTCACCTGTATGTGTTCGCATATGATTCACCAAACGTGAATTACATCTAAAAGAAGAACCACAAACTTCACAAGAATGTGGTTTGTCTCCTGTATGTGTAAACATATGTTGCAATAAATTTGACTTCCGTGCAAAAGAAGAATAACATACTTCACAAGAATGTGGTTTTTCTCCTGTATGTGTTTGCATATGTCGCAACAACGATGACTTACATGTAAAAGAAGAACTACAGACTTCACAAGAATGTGGTTTGTCTCCTGTATGTGTTCGCATATGTCTCAACAAAGATGACTTCCATGTAAAAGAATTACAACATACTTCACAAGAATGTGGTTTATCACCTGTATGTGTACACATATGATGCAACAAAGATGATTTCTGTATAAAAGAAGAACCACATACTTCACAAGAATGTGGTTTGTCTCCTGTGTGTTTTCGCATATGTCGCAGTAAATGTGACTTCTGTGTAAAAGAATAATCACATATTTCACACAAATGTGGTTTTTCTCCTGTATGTGTAAACATATGTCGCAATAAACTTGTCTTATGTGTAAAAGAAGAACCACATACTTCACAATAATGTGGCTTGTCTCCCGTATGTATTAACATATGTTGCAACAAATGTGGTTTCTGTGTGAAAGAAGAACCACATACTTCACAAGAATGTGGTTTTTCTCCTGTATGTGTTCGTATATGGTTTAACAAATGTGAATTACATCTAAAAGAAGAACCACATATTTCACAAGAATGCGGTTTGTCTCTTTTTTTTTTCATTTTTCCTGAACTTTTTCTTCTAGGGGATGGGACATCCAACCAGATGTCTGACATTTCCCCCTATTTTAATGAGTCCAACCAAGAGATCTTTTCAGAATTCTAGCCGTCCCTTTCAGTGCAATCGTTTGTATTTCACTTGCACTTGAAATATGTTATGAGTTTCTTACATCATCAACGGAAAATGAAGATCCATCCTAATCAAATAAATGATTTCTGTTGATTGCTGCAAACTCTGAAAAATATAAAATGAATATATAAAATAGATTTCATGCGATATTATTTAATTTTTTAAACATATACTTATAAAAAATGTGAACAAATTAGTTATTATATCTGAGATGAGTTGTGAATGCTTGTGTTATTTTGATTAATCGGACTATTATTCTTATGTTTGTGTTATTAGCACAACGTTTCGGTCGCTATACCCTGTAACCTTCTTCAGGTGTTGAAAGCATGATACTTTTTCTCTACTAAAAAAGAATGGGTTGGCTCTGCATTACAGGAAGTGTAATCGTGGGTCTGTAAATCATAAAAAAAGTTCAAACATCATTATTGTTGAAAAACAAAATATAATTATTAATTCTTCATGCAATATTTGTTATGTCTGGAAAAACAAAATATAATTAGTACTTTTCCATGTAATACTTTGTTTGTAAAACCAAAAATATAATTAGTACTTCTTGATACAAAACTTGTTTGTAAACAAAAGATAACAATTACTTCTAAATGTAATATTTGTTTGTAAACAAAATGAATTTAAAATTTTTAATATTTGTGATGAGATGTGAATGCTTGTGTTATTTCGATTAATAGGACGTTTATTCTAATCTTGAGTGTTTTAAGCACGACGTAAGTAAAAGATAAATTATATTTGCTTAAGTAAAAAATTAATTATATTTGCTAATGTAAAACATTAATTATATTTGCTAAAGTAACAGATTGATTATATTTGCTAAAGTAAAAAATTATTATATTTGCTCAAGTAAAAGATTAATTATATTTGCTAAAGTAAAAATTTATATTTGCTACGGTAAAATTTTTTACTTATATTTGCTAAAGTAAAAATAGTTTAATACTATTTGATAAAGTACAAGATTAATAATATTTGCTAAAGTAAAAATAGTTTAATAATATTTGCTAAAGTACAAGATTGATAATATTTGCTAAAGTAAAAAATTACTTTTATTTGCTAAAGTAAAAGATTATTAATATTGGCTAAAGTAAAATATTAATTATATTTGCTAAAGTAAAAGATTAATTATATTTGCTAACGTAAAAGATTAATTATATTTGCTAAAGTAGAAGATTAATTATATTTATTAAAGTAAAAGATTAATAATATTTGCTAAAGTAAAAGATAATAATATTTGCTAAACTACAATATTAATTATATTCGCTAAAGTAAAAGATAAATTATATTTGCTAAAGTAAAAGATTAATAATATTTGCTAAAGTAAAAGTTTAATTATATTTGATAAAGGAAAAGATTAATAATATTTGCTAAAGTAAAAGATTAATAATATTTGCTAAAGTAAAAGATTAATTATATTTGTAAAAGTAAAACATTAATTATATTTGCTAAAGTAAAGGGTAAATTATATTTGCAAAAGTAACAGATTAATAATATTTGCTAACATAAAATATTAATTATATTTGCTAAAGCAAAAGATTATTTATATTTGTTAAAGTAAAAGATTATTTATATTTGTTAAAGTAAAAGATTAATTATATTTGATAAAGTAAAATATTAATTATATTTGCTAAAGTAAAAGATTAATTATATTTGATAAAGTAAAAGATTAATTATATTTGCTAAAATAAAAGGTTAATTATATTTGATAAAGTAAAAGATTAATAATATTTGATGAAGTAAAATATTAATTATATTTGATAAAGTAAAATATCAATTATATTTGTTAAAGTAAAAACGTAATTATAGTTGCTAAAGTTAAAGATTAATTATATTTGCTAAAGTAAAAGATTAATTATATTTGCTAAAATAAATGTTTAATTATATTTGCTAAAGTAAAAGTTTAATTATATTTGCTAAAGTAAAAGATTAATAATATTTGCTAAAGTAAAAGATAAATTATATTTGCTAAAGTAGAAGATTAATTATATTTGCTAAAGTAAAAGATTAACAATATTTGCTAAAGTAAAAGATAATAATATTTGCTAAACTAAAATATTAATTATATTCGCTAAAGTAAAAGATTAATTATATTTGCTAAAGTAAAAGATTAATTATATTTGCTAAAGTAAAAGATTAATAATATTTGCTAAAGTAAAAGATTAATTATATTTGCTCAAGTAAAAGATTAATAATATTTGCTAAAGTAAAAGATTAATTATATTTGCTAAAGTAAAAGATTAATAATATTTGCTAAAGTAAAAGATTAATTATATTTGTTAAAGTAAAAGATTAATTATATTTGCTAAAGTACAAAATTATTATATTTGCTAAAGTAAAAGATTAATTATATTTGATAAAGTAAAAGATTAATTATATTTGTTAAAGTAAAAGTTTAATTATATTTGATAACGTTAAAGATTAATTATATTTGCTAAAGTAAAACATTAATTATATTTGCTAAAGTAAAACATTAATTATATTTGATAAAGTAAAACATTAATTATATTTGCTAAAGTAAAAGATTAATTATATTTGCTAAAGTAAAGGATTAATTATATTTGCAAAAGTAACAGATTAATAATATTTGCTAACATAAAATATTAATTATATTTGCTAAAGCAAAAGATTTATTATATTTGCTAAAGTAAAAGATTAATTATATTTGTTAAAGTAAAAGATTAATTATATTTGTTAAATTAAAAGATTAATTATATTTTCTAAAGTAAAAGATAAATTATCTTTGTTAAAGTAAAAGATACATTATATTTGATAAAGTAAAAGATTAATTATATTTGCTAAAGTAAAAGATTAATTATATTTGTTAAAGTAAATTATTAATTATATTTGCTAAAGTAAAAGATTAATTATATTTGCTAAAGTAAAAGATTAATAATATTTGTTAAAGTAAAAAATTCATTATATTTGTTAAAGTAAAAGATTAATTATATTTGCTAAAGTAAAATATTAGTTATATTTGCTAAAGTAAAAGATTAATTATATTTGCTAAAGTAAAAGATTAATTATAATTGCTAAAGTAAAAGATTAATTATATTTGCTAAAGTAAAAGATTAATTATATTTGATAAAGTAAAAGATTAATAATATTTGCTAAAGTAGAAGATAAATTATATTTGCTAAAGTAAAAGATTAATTATATTTGTTAAAGTAAAAGATAAATTATATTAGATAAAGTAAAAGATTAATTATATTTGCTAAAGTAAAAGTTTAATTATATTTGTTAAAGTAAAAGATAAATTATATTTGATAAAGTAAAAGATTAATAATATTTGCTAAAGTAAAAGATTAATTATATTTGCTGAAGTAAAAGATTAATTATATTTGATAAAGTAAAAGATTAATTATATTTGATAAAGTAAAAGATTAATTATATTTGCTAAAGTAAAAGATTAATTATATTTCTAAAGTAAAAGATTAATTATATTTGCTAAAGTAAAAGATTAATTATATTTGCTAAAATAAAAGTTTAATTATATTTGCTAAAGTAAAAGTTTAATTATATTTGCTAAAGTAAAAGATTAATAATATTTGCTAAAGTAAAAGATAAATTATATTTGCTAAAGTAGAAGATTAATTATATTTGCTAAAGTAAAAGATTAACAATATTTGCTAAAGTTAAAGATAATAATATTTGCTAAACTAAAATATTAATTATATTCGCTAAAGTAAAAGATTAATTATATTTGCTAAAGTAAAAGATTAATTATATTTGCTAAAGTAAAAGATTAATAATATTTGCTAAAGTAAAAGATTAATTATATTTGCTCAAGTAAAAGATTAATAATATTTGCTAAAGTAAAAGATTAATTATATTTGCTAAAGTAAAAGATTAATAATATTTGCTAAAGTAAAAGATTAATTATATTTGTTAAAGTAAAAGATTAATTATATTTGCTAAAGTACAAAATTATTATATTTGCTAAAGTAAAAGATTAATTATATTTGATAAAGTAAAAGATTAATTATATTTGTTAAAGTAAAAGTTTAATTATATTTGATAACGTTAAAGATTAATTATATTTGCTAAAGTAAAACATTAATTATATTTGCTAAAGTAAAACATTAATTATATTTGATAAAGTAAAACATTAATTATATTTGCTAAAGTAAAAGATTAATTATATTTGTTAAAGTAAAATATAAATTATATTTGATAAAGTAAAAGATAAATTATATTTGATAAAGTAAAAGATTAATTATATTTGCTAAAGTAAAAGATTATTTATATTTGCTAAAGTAAAAGATTAATTATATTTGTTAAAGTAAAAGATAAATTATATTTGATAAAGTAAAAGATTAATTATATTTGCTAAAGTAAAAGATTAATTATATTTGCTAAAGTAAAAGATTAATTATATTTGATAAAGTAAAATATTAATTATATTTGCTACAGTAAAAGATTAATTATATTTCTAAAGTAAAAGATTAATTATATTTGCTAAAGTAAAAGATTAATTATATTTCTAAAGTAAAACATTAATTATATTTGTTAAAGTAAAAGATTAATTATATTTCTAAAGTAAAAGATTAATTATATTTGCTAAAGCAAAAGATTAATTATATTTCTAAAGTAAAACATTAATTATATTTGTTAAAGTAAAAGATTAATTATATTTCTAAAGTAAAAGATTAATTATATTTCTAAAGTAAAAGATTAATTATATTTGCTAACGTAAAAGATTAATTATATTTGCTAAAGCAAAATATTAATTATATTTGCTAAAGTAAAAGATTAATTATATTTGATAAAGTAAAAGATTAATTATATTTGTTAAAGTAAAAGATTAATTATATTTGCTAAAGTAAAACATTAATTATATTTGTTAAAGTAAAAGATTAATAATATTTGCTAAAGTAAAAGATTAATTATATTTGTTAAAGTAAAAGGTTAATTATATTTGTTAAAGTAAAAGATAAATTATATTTGATAAAGTAAAAGATTAATAATATTTGCTAAAGTAAAAGATTAATAATATTTACTACAGTAAAAGATTAATTATATTTGATAAAGTAAAAGATTAATAATATTTGCTAAAGTAAAAGATTAATTATATTTGCTCAAGTAAAAGATTAATAATATTTGCTAAAGTAAAAGATTAATTATATTTGATAAAGTACAAGATTATTTATATTTGTTAAAGTAAAAGATTAATTATATTTGCTAAAGTAAAAGATTAATTATGTTTGATGAAGTAAAAGATTAATTATATTTGCTAAAGTAAAAGATTAATTATATTTGATGAAGTAAAAGATTAATTATATTTGCTAAAGTAAAAGATTAATTATATTTGTTAAAGTAAAAGATTAATTATATTTGATAAAGTAAAAGATTAATTATATTTGATAAAGTAAAAGATTAATTATATTTGTTAAAGTAAAAGATTAATTATATTTGCTAAAATAAAAGATTAATTATATTTGATGAAGTAAAAGATTAATTATATTTGCTAAAGTAAAATATTAATTATATTTCATAAAGTAAAAGATTAATAATATTTGCTAAAGTAAAAGATTAATTATATTTGCTCAAGTAAAAGATTAATAATATTTGCTAAAGTAAAAGATTAATTATATTTGCTAAAGTAAAAGATTAATAATATTTGCTAAAGTAAAAGATTAATTATATTTGTTAAAGTAAAAGATTAATTATATTTGCTAAAGTACAAAATTATTATATTTGCTAAAGTAAAAGATTAATTATATTTGATAAAGTAAAAGATTAATTATATTTGTTAAAGTAAAAGTTTAATTATATTTTATAACGTTAAAAATTAATTATATTTGCTAAAGTAAAACATTAATTATATTTGCTAAAGTAAAAGATTAATTATATTTGATAAAGTAAAAGATTATTTATATTTGTTAAAGTAAAAGATTAATTATATTTGCTAAAGTAAAAGATTAATTATGTTTGATGAAGTAAAAGATTAATTATATTTGCTAAAGTAAAAGATTAATTATATTTGATGAAGTAAAAGATTAATTATATTTGCTAAAGTAAAAGATTAATTATATTTGTTAAAGTAAAAGATTAA
Organism: Euprymna scolopes; assembly: GCF_053919585.1. NCBI lineage: Eukaryota > Metazoa > Mollusca > Cephalopoda > Sepiida > Sepiolidae > Euprymna > Euprymna scolopes. The sequence continues at coordinate 121,524,565 of NC_136527.1, forward strand.
TTATATTTGATAAAGTAAAAGATTAATTATATTTGATAAAGTAAAAGATTAATTATATTTGTTAAAGTAAAAGATTAATTATATTTGCTAAAATAAAAGATTAATTATATTTGATGAAGTAAAAGATTAATTATATTTGCTAAAGTAAAAGATTAATTATATTTGATGAAGTAAAAGATAAATTATATTTGCTACAGTAAAAGATTAATTATATTTCTAAAGTAAAAGATTAATTATATTTGCTAAAGTAAAAGATTAATTATATTTCTAAAGTAAAAGATTAATTATATTTGTTAAAGTAAAAGATTAATTATATTTCTAAAGTAAAAGATTAATTATATTTGCTAAAGCAAAAGATTAATTATATTTCTAAAGTAAAACATTAATTATATTTGTTAAAGTAAAAGATTAATTATATTTCTAAAGTAAAAGATTAATTATATTTCTAAAGTAAAAGATTAATTATATTTGCTAACGTAAAAGATTAATTATATTTGCTAAAGCAAAATATTAATTATATTTGCTAAAGTAAAAGATTAATTATATTTGATAAAGTAAAAGATTAATTATATTTGTTAAAGTAAAAGATTAATTATATTTGCTAAAGTAAAACATTAATTATATTTGTTAAAGTAAAAGATTAATAATATTTGCTAAAGTAAAAGATTAATTATATTTGTTAAAGTAAAAGGTTAATTATATTTGCTAAAATAAAAGATTAATTATATTTGATGAAGTAAAAGATTAATTATATTTGCTAAAGTAAAATATTAATTATATTTCATAAAGTAAAATATTAATTATATTTGCTACAGTAAAAGATTAATTATATTTCTAAAGTAAAAGATTAATTATATTTGCTAAAGTAAAAGATTAATTATATTTCTAAAGTAAAACATTAATTATATTTGTTAAAGTAAAAGATTAATTATATTTGTTAAAGTAAAAGATTAATTATATTTGCTAAAGTAAAAGATTAATTATATTTGTTAAAGTAAAAGATTAATTATATTTGCTAAAGTAAAAGATTAATTATATTTGCTAAAGTAAAAGATTAATTATATTTCTAAAGTAAAAGATTAATTATATTTGCTAAAGCAAAAGATTAATTATATTTCTAAAGTAAAACATTAATTATATTTGTTAAAGTAAAAGATTAATTATATTTCTAAAGTAAAAGATTAATTATATTTCTAAAGTAAAAGATTAATTATATTTGCTAACGTAAAAGATTAATTATATTTGCTAAAGTAAAACATTAATTATATTTGCTAAAGTAAAAGATTAATTATATTTGATAAAGTAAAAGATTAATTATATTTGTTAAAGTAAAAGATTAATTATATTTGCTAAAGTAAAACATTAATTATATTTGTTAAAGTAAAAGATTAATTATATTTGCTAAAGTAAAAGATTAATTATATTTGTTAAAGTAAAAGATTAATTATATTTGTTAAAGTAAAAGATAAATTATATTTGATAAAGTAAAAGATTAATAATATTTGCTAAAGTAAAAGATTAATAATATTTACTACAGTAAAAGATTAATTATATTTGATAAAGTAAAAGATTAATAATATTTGCTACAGTAAAAGATTAATTATATTTGCTCAAGTAAAAGATTAATAATATTTGCTAAAGTAAAAGATTAATTATATTTGATAAAGTACAAGATTATTTATATTTGTTAAAGTAAAAGATTAATTATATTTGCTAAAGTAAAAGATTAATTATGTTTGATGCAGTTAAGGATTAATTATATTTGCTAAAGTAAAAGATTAATTATATTTGATGAAGTAAAAGATTAATTATATTTGCTAAAGTAAAAGATTAATTATATTTGTTAAAGTAAAAGATAAATTATATTTGATAAAGTAAAAGATTAATAATATTTGCTAAAGTAAAAGATTAATTATATTTGCTGAAGTAAAAGATTAATTATATTTGATAAAGTAAAAGATTAATTATATTTGCTAAAGTAAAAGATTAATTATATTTCTAAAGTAAAAGATTAATTATATTTGCTAAAGTAAAAGATTAATTATATTTGCTAAAATAAAAGTTTAATTATATTTGCTAAAGTAAAAGTTTAATTATATTTGCTAAAGTAAAAGATTAATAATATTTGCTAAAGTAAAAGATAAATTATATTTGCTAAAGTAGAAGATTAATTATATTTGCTAAAGTAAAAGATTAACAATATTTGCTAAAGTTAAAGATAATAATATTTGCTAAACTAAAATATTCATTATATTCGCTAAAGTAAAAGATTAATTATATTTGCTAAAGTAAAAGATTAATTATATTTGCTAAAGTAAAAGATTAATAATATTTGCTAAAGTAAAAGATTAATTATATTTGCTCAAGTAAAAGATTAATAATATTTGCTAAAGTAAAAGATTAATTATATTTGCTAAAGTAAAAGATTAATAATATTTGCTAAAGTAAAAGATTAATTATATTTGTTAAAGTAAAAGATTAATTATATTTGCTAAAGTACAAAATTATTATATTTGCTAAAGTAAAAGATTAATTATATTTGATAAAGTAAAAGATTAATTATATTTGTTAAAGTAAAAGTTTAATTATATTTGATAACGTTAAAGATTAATTATATTTGCTAAAGTAAAACATTAATTATATTTGCTAAAGTAAAACATTAATTATATTTGATAAAGTAAAACATTAATTATATTTGCTAAAGTAAAAGATTAATTATATTTGTTAAAGTAAAATATAAATTATATTTGATAAAGTAAAAGATAAATTATATTTGATAAAGTAAAAGATTAATTATATTTGCTAAAGTAAAAGATTATTTATATTTGCTAAAGTAAAAGATTAATTATATTTGTTAAAGTAAAAGATAAATTATATTTGATAAAGTAAAAGATTAATTATATTTGCTAAAGTAAAAGATTAATTATATTTGCTAAAGTAAAAGATTAATTATATTTGATAAAGTAAAATATTAATTATATTTGCTACAGTAAAAGATTAATTATATTTCTAAAGTAAAAGATTAATTATATTTGCTAAAGTAAAAGATTAATTATATTTCTAAAGTAAAACATTAATTATATTTGTTAAAGTAAAAGATTAATTATATTTCTAAAGTAAAAGATTAATTATATTTGCTAAAGCAAAAGATTAATTATATTTCTAAAGTAAAACATTAATTATATTTGTTAAAGTAAAAGATTAATTATATTTCTAAAGTAAAAGATTAATTATATTTCTAAAGTAAAAGATTAATTATATTTGCTAACGTAAAAGACTAATTATATTTGCTAAAGCAAAATATTAATTATATTTGCTAAAGTAAAAGATTAATTATATTTGATAAAGTAAAAGATTAATTATATTTGTTAAAGTAAAAGATTAATTATATTTGCTAAAGTAAAACATTAATTATATTTGTTAAAGTAAAAGATTAATAATATTTGCTAAAGTAAAAGATTAATTATATTTGTTAAAGTAAAAGGTTAATTATATTTGTTAAAGTAAAAGATAAATTATATTTGATAAAGTAAAAGATTAATAATATTTGCTAAAGTAAAAGATTAATAATATTTACTACAGTAAAAGATTAATTATATTTGATAAAGTAAAAGATTAATAATATTTGCTAAAGTAAAAGATTAATTATATTTGCTCAAGTAAAAGATTAATAATATTTGCTAAAGTAAAAGATTAATTATATTTGATAAAGTACAAGATTATTTATATTTGTTAAAGTAAAAGATTAATTATATTTGCTAAAGTAAAAGATTAATTATGTTTGATGAAGTAAAAGATTAATTATATTTGCTAAAGTAAAAGATTAATTATATTTGATGAAGTAAAAGATTAATTATATTTGCTAAAGTAAAAGATTAATTATATTTGTTAAAGTAAAAGATTAATTATATTTGATAAAGTAAAAGATTAATTATATTTGATAAAGTAAAAGATTAATTATATTTGTTAAAGTAAAAGATTAATTATATTTGCTAAAATAAAAGATTAATTATATTTGATGAAGTATAAGATTAATTATATTTGCTAAAGTAAAATATTAATTATATTTCATAAAGTAAAAGATTAATAATATTTGCTAAAGTAAAAGATTAATTATATTTGCTCAAGTAAAAGATTAATAATATTTGCTAAAGTAAAAGATTAATTATATTTGCTAAAGTAAAAGATTAATAATATTTGCTAAAGTAAAAGATTAATTATATTTGTTAAAGTAAAAGATTAATTATATTTGCTAAAGTACCAAATTATTATATTTGCTAAAGTAAAAGATTAATTATATTTGATAAAGTAAAAGATTAATTATATTTGTTAAAGTAAAAGTTTAATTATATTTTATAACGTTAAAAATTAATTATATTTGCTAAAGTAAAACATTAATTATATTTGCTAAAGTAAAAGATTAATTATATTTGATAAAGTAAAAGATTATTTATATTTGTTAAAGTAAAAGATTAATTATATTTGCTAAAGTAAAAGATTAATTATGTTTGATGAAGTAAAAGATTAATTATATTTGCTAAAGTAAAAGATTAATTATATTTGATGAAGTAAAAGATTAATTATATTTGCTAAAGTAAAAGATTAATTATATTTGTTAAAGTAAAAGATTAATTATATTTGATAAAGTAAAAGATTAATTATATTTGATAAAGTAAAAGATTAATTATATTTGTTAAAGTAAAAGATTAATTATATTTGCTAAAATAAAAGATTAATTATATTTGATGAAGTAAAAGATTAATTATATTTGCTAAAGTAAAAGATTAATTATATTTGATGAAGTAAAAGATAAATTATATTTGCTACAGTAAAAGATTAATTATATTTCTAAAGTAAAAGATTAATTATATTTGCTAAAGTAAAAGATTAATTATATTTCTAAAGTAAAAGATTAATTATATTTGTTAAAGTAAAAGATTAATTATATTTCTAAAGTAAAAGATTAATTATATTTGCTAAAGCAAAAGATTAATTATATTTCTAAAGTAAAACATTAATTATATTTGTTAAAGTAAAAGATTAATTATATTTCTAAAGTAAAAGATTAATTATATTTCTAAAGTAAAAGATTAATTATATTTGCTAACGTAAAAGATTAATTATATTTGCTAAAGCAAAATATTAATTATATTTGCTAAAGTAAAAGATTAATTATATTTGATAAAGTAAAAGATTAATTATATTTGTTAAAGTAAAAGATTAATTATATTTGCTAAAGTAAAACATTAATTATATTTGTTAAAGTAAAAGATTAATAATATTTGCTAAAGTAAAAGATTAATTATATTTGTTAAAGTAAAAGGTTAATTATATTTGTTAAAGTAAAAGATAAATTATATTTGATAAAGTAAAAGATTAATAATATTTGCTAAAGTAAAAGATTAATAATATTTACTACAGTAAAAGATTAATTATATTTGATAAAGTAAAAGATTAATAATATTTGCTAAAGTAAAAGATTAATTATATTTGCTCAAGTAAAAGATTAATAATATTTGCTAAAGTAAAAGATTAATTATATTTGATAAAGTACAAGATTATTTATATTTGTTAAAGTAAAAGATTAATTATATTTGCTAAAGTAAAAGATTAATTATGTTTGATGAAGTAAAAGATTAATTATATTTGCTAAAGTAAAAGATTAATTATATTTGATGAAGTAAAAGATTAATTATATTTGCTAAAGTAAAAGATTAATTATATTTGTTAAAGTAAAAGATTAATTATATTTGATAAAGTAAAAGATTAATTATATTTGATAAAGTAAAAGATTAATTATATTTGTTAAAGTAAAAGATTAATTATATTTGCTAAAATAAAAGATTAATTATATTTGATGAAGTAAAAGATTAATTATATTTGCTAAAGTAAAATATTAATTATATTTCATAAAGTAAAAGATTAATAATATTTGCTAAAGTAAAAGATTAATTATATTTGCTCAAGTAAAAGATTAATAATATTTGCTAAAGTAAAAGATTAATTATATTTGCTAAAGTAAAAGATTAATAATATTTGCTAAAGTAAAAGATTAATTATATTTGTTAAAGTAAAAGATTAATTATATTTGCTAAAGTACAAAATTATTATATTTGCTAAAGTAAAAGATTAATTATATTTGATAAAGTAAAAGATTAATTATATTTGTTAAAGTAAAAGTTTAATTATATTTTATAACGTTAAAAATTAATTATATTTGCTAAAGTAAAACATTAATTATATTTGCTAAAGTAAAAGATTAATTATATTTGATAAAGTAAAAGATTATTTATATTTGTTAAAGTAAAAGATTAATTATATTTGCTAAAGTAAAAGATTAATTATGTTTGATGAAGTAAAAGATTAATTATATTTGCTAAAGTAAAAGATTAATTATATTTGATGAAGTAAAAGATTAATTATATTTGCTAAAGTAAAAGATTAATTATATTTGTTAAAGTAAAAGATTAATTATATTTGATAAAGTAAAAGATTAATTATATTTGATAAAGTAAAAGATTAATTATATTTGTTAAAGTAAAAGATTAATTATATTTGCTAAAATAAAAGATTAATTATATTTGATGAAGTAAAAGATTAATTATATTTGCTAAAGTAAAAGATTAATTATATTTGATGAAGTAAAAGATAAATTATATTTGCTAAAGTAAAAGATTAATTATATTTGTTAAAGTAAAAGATTAATTATCTTTGATAAAGTAAAAGATTACTTATATTTCCTAAAAGTTAAAATATTTTAATAATATTTGCTACAGTAAAAGATTGATTTTATTTCCTAAAGTAAAAGATTAATTATATTTGTTAAAGTAAAAGATTAATTATATTTGCTAAAGTTAAAGATCAATTATATTTTCTAAACTAAAAGATTAATTATATTCGCTAAAGTAAAAAATTATTATATTTGCTAAAGTAAAAGATTAATTATATTTGCTAAAGTAAAAGATGAATAATATTGGCTAAACTAAAAGATGAATAATATTTGCTAAAGTAAATGATTAATTATATTTGCTAAAGTAAAAGATTAATTATCTTTGATGAAGTAAAAGATTAATTATATTTGCTAAAGTAAAAGATTAATTATATTTGCTAAAGTAAAGGATTTATTATATTTGATAAAGTAAAAGATTAATTATATTTGTTAAATTAAAAGATTATTATATTTGCTAAAGTAAAAGATTAATTATCTTTGATAAAGTAAAGGATTAATTATATTTGCTAAAGTAAAAGATTACTTATATTTGCTAAAGTAAAAGATTAATTATATTCGTTAAAGTAAAAGATTAATTATATTTGCTAAAGTAAAAGATTAATTATATTTGATAAAGTAAAAGATTAATTATATTTGCTAAAGTAAAAGATTAATTATATTTGCTAAAGTAAATGATTTATTATATTTGATAAAGTAAAAGATTAATTATATTTGTTAAATTAAAAGATTATTATATTTGCTAAAGTAAAAGATTAATTATCTTTGATGAAGTAAAAGATTTATTATATTTGCTAAAGTAAAAGATAAATTATACTTGCTAAAGTAAAAGATTAATTATATTTGATAAAGTAAAAGATTAATTATCTTTGATTAAGTAAAAGATTAATTATATTCGTTAAAGTAAAAGACTAATTATATTTGCTTAAGTAAAAGATTAATTATATTTGCTAAAGTAAAAGATTAATTATATTTGATGAAGAAAAAGATTAATTATATTTGTTAAAGTGAAAGATTAATTATATTTGCTAAAGTAAAAGATTAATTATTTTTGTGAAATTAAAACAGTAATTATATTTGCTAAAGTAAAATTGTTAAAATTGTATTTGCTAAAGTAAAATATTAATTATATTTGGTAAGTAAAAGATTAATTATATTTGCTAAAGTAAAAATTAATATTATTTTTTCTAAAGTAAAAAATTAATTATATTTGCTAAAGTAAACAAATTTTAATTATATTTGCTAAAGTAAAATTTTTTTATTATATTTGCTAACGTAAAAATATTTTAATAATAGTTAAAGTAAAATTTTTAATTATATTTGCTAAAGTAAAATTTTTAATTATATTTGCTAATTATTCTAGAGTTAATGTTCTATCGATTTTTATATATTATAAAGTTTCGATTTCAAAAATAAAAAAAATATATCCATTGGACTTGGGTGCATCAGCTTAAATTGAAACTGCAAATACGAAACCAAAACTTATGAAGAATATTTGATAAAATTATTTATAAAAAATACATTACTGGAGTGCGATCAGCTATACTCAAAACCGAAACCAAAACTTATGAAGATTTCTTGGTAAAATTATTTATTACAAGAAATGGAAGTCTGTAACAATTAAACAACAGTAACCCGGATGTAAGGATGACACAGAAAATAACACACATGCTATCGTTTTAATATATAAATAATAATAATAATAATAATAATAATAATAATTTCAGCTGACCACAGGGTGAATATAAAAGAATAGGAGAAACGGAGCAAAAAACACAGAGCTAGCCAGAGAGCTGAAAGGGATATGGAAGATGAAGAAAATCAAAATAATTCCTATAATACTAGGAGCACTAGGAACAATCCCGAAAAACTTTGAAAAAAGAATGGGAGAAATTGGAATCAAACGAAATAGTCAAGTAGTCAAGGAAGAAGGAAAGATCTAGGAGTGAGCACTTACAAGACCTCCACTCTGTAAGTGCAAAAAGAACTGGAACCTTGGCGAGGCTTATTGCCACTCAAATTCCAGTAAATACCAATGGCCACTGCCAATGAGAAATCAATGGAAAGCAGCTGTTGCGATAATGCAAATTTATTTGCAAATGTTATCGAACGTGGAGAGTACTAGAAAATCTGGGGAGACTTGTTGTCACTCAGCTTCCAGGGGACACCACAGGTTGTATTCAATATCTTTAATAACCCGTGTGAAAGTTCCTTATGACCCACAATAATAACTCCTGACACAGTTAAAAAGTGCTTAACTTTAAAAAACTCAGATCTTTCAGACCGTGTTTATAATGCAGTGCATAAAGGCGCTGATTCAATGCATGTATGCAAGTTAATCCACAAGAGCCCACCATTATATAATAATATTTTTTCAGATACTCTTTCGTAGGGACCCCCACCTCAGAAAGAAAACGGGAACTTGTGCATTACTGTTAGTTGGACAATATATTTGTTTTCATTTTTAAAGAACCTCTTTTAAAGGTGAGTCAATTCAAGATCACCCAATTCAAAAGATTTGTGTAACTTTTAGTTAAAGAAAAACTTATTTAGAAAAGCATTCGAACATGTGGAGGGAATTTGTTTGTAAAGTCGAACAGAATGAAGAAAGAAAGCAACCACGTGTCTGCGTGTGTTGTCTTACCTGCTGGGAGGATCACAGGGAGGGAAGAAATTAAAAATGGCGACTGTGGTTTTTGTAAGATTATTGAGCAATGACGTCAGGCCTCACGTGACTGTTTTTCTGGCCGCCGATTGGCTGATGACGAACGCTTGGACAATAAAAGGAGTATGTTCAGAAGATCGAGGACAGTGTGTATCAACTGCATCAGTGTGATTAGAAGTTCGACGTGTGTGTTAATCAACTGCCATAGTTGCGAAATTCAAGCTATTTCGGCGAAATGGGGGAAAAAATTGACCTCAAATTAATGCCAGAGTTTGATGGATCGACCCCGGTACTTGACTGGGTGGAAAAGGTTGAATTACATTGCCTTTTGTCTGGCATAAAAAAAATTTCGAACACGTTGTTCCTCTGCGTTTGTCTGGCGGCGCCTTTGCGGTGTATCAAAAGCTCAGCCATGAGGGCAAACAGGACTACAAGAAATCAAGGCGACGCTGTTCAAGGTGTTTGCAATTGACCCCACCACTGCTTGAGAGCAACTTGAGGCAAGGACCTTACATCCAGGCGAAACGGTCAACGTGTACTTGGCAGAGCTGACAAAGTTGACAGTGTTGTTTAGTGGACTGCCTGAGTGGGCCTTAGCATGCAAATTCCTAGCAGGACTCCCGATAGGAGCAAAGCAACTACTACGAGCTAGCTCAAGTGCAGATTCGTTGCCCCTTAATGACCTAGTAGATCGGGCCAGGACTGTAATGAAGAATTACTCCGAGATGAGGGAACCAGTAATTGCTGCTGCTCAGTCCACACCGAATGATAAGAAACTGTATCAGGGACCCGGTCCACGGGGTGGAATCATATGCTACAGATGCAATGGACAGGGCCACATTGCAAGGAACTGCCAGCAACAACCAACGGCTGTTCGCTGCTACCGGTGTAAGGAAACTGGCCATATAGCTCAAGACTGTCCGGAAAACGGAACCGGGGACAAGGTGTCAGCGTCGACCTCTTCCCCATGTAGAAATTAAATGAGACGCTGCGGATCATCCCGATATATTTCAATGAAACACTGTGCTCAGCACTCCTCGATTCTGGGTGCTCCTGCACTATCGTATGTGCAAATCTCTGCCACATTTGGAGAAAGAAGAATGTCAGAGTGACTACCATCAGTGGAGAGACGCGCACATGTTACAGGGTGGGCAATGTAAACATTCGGATGAAAAATGGAATCTCCGCTAACCTAAAGGCACTGGTAGTGCTCGAAAAACCACTGAGTTTTGACCTGCTCCTAGCTATCTATCGCCATCTGTGCTGAAGTTATCAGCCATATCATCACGGCAATGAGCCATGATGACATGGCTGATAACCTCAGCACAGATGGCAATAGTTCCAGCGCCATTCTGAGAGCCCCAATGACGATGGAGCCCAGCGTGATGGAAGGACTGCTGGCAACATTAATGGCGACAGGTCTGTTACCCCTTCTGAGAGCTCTGACCGCAGCCGCAATGCCGCATGTGTGATCTTGAGACCAGGGGGGGTGTAAAGTCGAACAGAATGAAGGAAGAAAGCGACCACGTGTCTGCGCGTGTTGTCTTACCTGCTGGGAGGATCACAGGGAGGGCAGAAATTAAAAATGGCGACTGTGGTTTTTGTAAGATTATTGAGCAATGACGTCAGGCCTCACGTGACTGTTTTTCTGGCCGCCGATTCGCTAATGACGAACGCTTGGACAATAAAAGGAGTATGTTCAGAAGATCGAGGACAGTGTGTATCAACTGCATCAGTGTGATTAGAAGATCGACGTGTGTGTTAATTGACTGCCATAGTTGTGAAACGGATTCATTGTTAAAAATGTTTTTGAGGATTTGTAAAAAGTAAAACATTTCAATTAATAATAAATATATTTGCAATTAAAATAAAATTCAAATTTTTAGCGAAAGAAATCACATACAATATTATGTGTTGGTCTAGACAGTTGTGCATGTTAAATATGCAGGAAACTTATTTTTGTAATTAACCATTGGCTGCTGAAACATTTTTAAACTGACACTGCAATTCTGTCATTAAACAATTGTAACCAAACTAATTACATAAGTTCTTTTGTATAAGTAGTTAAGAATTTTAGAAATTTAAAAAAGAGTTGTCGGTACATTGCTCTAAAAAATTGTACCATCAAAAAATAAATCAATTAAAAATTGTCTATTAAAAATATGCCATCTTCACGCACACAAAATACATTTCTGTTATACAAAAAATCGAAATAAAAACAAAAATATTTTTGTAAGTCTTTACTATCTAACCCAGCATAGTTTTCCCCTAAATCTTCAATTTGTATCTTTTGGAGGTTTTTATATTTCAACAGCCTTAAAATATACGAACTGAAGTAATTTAAAAATAATAAATATTTTAGGTTTTAGAGTAGGAAATCACTTTCCTATATAAATTAAACATAAAATGAACACTGACTTCATGGTCAGTTAGTGATCAACCAGGCATGTAATTAGTTCTAATTTTGCAGCAATTAGTGAGGGGGGTGGATAATATATATTTTGGCTTTTTACGTTTCTTAAGGAGCATAAAAGCCCATGTGTTGTTAATTTATTAAACAAAAGATAACATAAAAATAGTGTTCCTATTTACTTGCCTCCCCACGAGAGACAAAGTTAGGCACAAAGTTGGTTTTTTTATGCGGGGGAAAATCTAGCTCCCCAAAGAGGAGCACTCTAAATGAGAACACAAATAATAAAAATAAAAGCTGCCTCAATCTAGAAGGATTTCTGCTCCACTGATCGAGGTCAGAAAAGGTGAAGTGTAGTATCAAAACAGATACTACACTTTGCGCTCAGCCAAAAGAACAAGAAATATACAGTAAAAATATTGTTGTTGGCTTTCTTAAATGTTTCCAAATTCATATTCGATATTTAAAAAAAAAGTTTTTAGTTTTTGTTTTACATTCTATAAAAATGAAGAGGTTAAATTATCATTAATTAAAATTCGCTGTGGCTGTGCAACTCACCTTCAGGTTGGATCTGAGAGAGAGTGAGATTAAAGATCGCAGCTGTGCCTTTATAAGGTATAGTCTCATGGAATCGCACAAGATCATACCGCCTACTGCACAAATATGAAATTGAAATGCAGTCAGTTTTTTTTTTTTTAATAAAAAGCCTGTTGGTGAGAGGCAGGCTGGAAGTTGAGAGAAAATTGTGGAGGAAATACAGTGATGAATTCTATCTGTAAAATTTTTTTACATAGGCGTCACCAGTTATCAAGGCCAAGAGGCCATTCGAGGATAATGATTAACAAGTATACAGTAGTCAATGCGAAATATCATAGTAATCATCTGTTGCAATATTTTGGAGTTGTAATGGGGTAGTTATTTAATTGCCGCCCACATCGGCAATATTTGGCATAAGGCCTGGAAAGTGGGAACCCCGCAGGCTCCCTTAAAGGAGGGGCACTTCTGCAATTTTAAAAATTGCCTGAGTAACCCCGTCGGCATTCCCCGGTCGGGGCGCCTCAGGCAGCAAGCAATCAACTTGCCCCACCGGAAAGCCCGGTGGCAAGGCCTGGGAGGGTGGACCTCCTAGGTATTATCCAGGCAGTGTACCTCAGTCCAACAGGTGCTGGGCCGGTTCCCGGCCCCTCACCTGTTGGGCTGAGTGTCAAGTGATGAATCCTTGACTTGTACTACCCTGTCTCCCTGCAGTCGAAGCCACTAGGAGACACATCCCATCAAAACAGTGTTGTAATGGGGTATGATCCCATACAGTCAGACGATTCTATTTATAAACGATGCTGCTAAGAACTGACGAATCAAATTAATTCACGTTCTGCTACCAACCAATCAGAAACCAGAATTGCTTCATAAATATTAAACCTTTTCTGGAGCAATTTCACATGTTCTTTCCATCTCGACACGGTAAGAATATTTTGTTCTGTGGAACTGTCTACAGCAAACCCTCTCAGTACTGATGGACCCAGTAGATCTTCCCAGATCATCTGTCTAGGAGAAGGAAAACTCTGAAACTAAACCATAGGGGAGAGACGCCTCTTCAGTCTTGGATGACAACCTTCCTAGAGCAATTTTTTTTTACATGGTGGTCACTACTTATCAAGGCCCGGAAGCCACTCAGGGATAAGGATTATTGCAAGTACAGTATGTAAGTGTGGAGATTTGATGAAGTGTTTACTTAGAGGGGCAGTTCGTTAGGAATTTCTTAACGTTGGACTTGAAGACATCCAAGTTGTAGTCAGGTGGGAAGCAAGCAGACGGAACAGAGTTCCATGGGCGTGCAGTTCTAAGAAAGAAGCTTTGTTCATGGAATCTACGTTTTGATTTAGGCACAAATATAGTGGGGGAATTTTTTTATTATTAAATTGCTTAAGGAGTAGATAAGTTCTGTCTATTGCCCGGCTTCGATACTCCTTCTTTGCCTATTAGTCAGGGTCAGAGACACTATCACAGTGATTCGATAGAAACACCCAGTGGTAGATCTTGTTTCTTGTCTAGGGCAATGAACGCCGTCTCCCCACTCCCGACACACCCCACCCCTAAAGCTGGGTACTTGAGAGTGCTTGAGTTCCATATATGCCTGAGCAATTAGATTGGGTTGACCATCTGATGATTGACAGTTACTGCCTGCTGTTTATGACTAGTAGTACAGGAGCCCTAACTCTTTGGTAGTTCTTAGAGCGGCTGCTCCATATACAGTTGTATAATATCGGGATGTTTGTAGTGCCATGTCGCGCATGGAAAGGGACCCTGCACTCATCCCTGGTGGGATTTCCTGAGGCCACAGTCCTAGTTGAAGAAAGGTCAGCTGATGGTCTACTTGTGATGCATGTCTGATGCTCTGCATAACCTCTTGTTCAGCTCTCCCTTACCTAAACTGAAACTCTTTAAAAAAAATATGACGACAGTACAATCTAAAAATAAGCTTAAACCAAGCTTAGGGTCAAACAAATCCAACTTGCCTCCTCCCTTGAGGCTTGCATTCACAAATATCCGTGGGCTTAGAACTAATTTAGCTGATGTTGAAGTATTTCTCCCAACAAATACCCCGGATATCTTAGCACTAAGTGAGACTAACCTACACTCTTTCATCCCCTCTAACTACTTTAACATGCCTGAATATCTTCCACTCTGCCGTAAGGACTCTGACAGACACATTCATGGACTTGGAGTTTACATTCGTAATACCCTTCCCTTGACTAGAGAAACAAACCTAGAAACGGATGATCAAGCCTTTATGTGCTTTAAACTAATCATGCAACACAACATTAGTTACTTTTACTTTCTCTACCGCTCTGCTTCGACCCAAGACTGCACCATAATAAACAAAGTATCTGACAGCATATACACAGCACTCTCTATCGACACTGGTGCACAAATACATGTATTTGGTGACTTTAATCTCCACCACAAAAACTGGCTTGGATTCTCTACTTACACAGATGCAGCGGGCAGCATAACTCATAGCTTCTCTATATGTCACTCCCTATCACAAATTGTTACATTTCCAACCCGTTTCCCTGACCAGGAAGAACAACACGCATCACTTTTAGATCTGTTTTTGACCACAGTTCCTGATGATTGTATAACAAATACTGACAGTCCACTCGGGAACGCTGATCATGCAGTGATAATGGTTTAAATCGCCCTAAACTCTAGAGCCAAAACTGGAGAGCCAGTGCTCAAAACGAGATATTATAAAAAGGCTGACTGGGAAGCCATTAGGGAACTAATCAGAGATGCTCCATGGAGAAATATTTTTTCTCTTCTGCGGAACAGTGCGCAAACGAGACCACTGAATTGTTCAAAACTGCAATCGAAGCGCATGTTCCCATGCGGAAATTTTTTAGCAAGCCCCACTCTCCCCAATGGTTTCCTTCGATTTGCGCAACTGCCATTGCTCAAAGGCAGCATGCATACCGCAGATTTAACCGACATGAGTCCAGTTCAAACAGACAGAAGTACATAGAAGCTAGAAATAATGTTAAGAAAGAAATAGCGACAGCTAAGATAGAATTGACAGAAACCACTAAAAAATGCATGGAAGAACAAAAACTAGGAACTCATGACTTCTGGAAAATCTACAACAGTGTAGTAAACAATGGGCAATCAACAATTCCCCCACTAACCAACAATCACGAGGTTGTTTGCTCAGCAACCGAAAAGGCTAACATGCTTGCCAGTCGGTTTGCCTCAAATAAAACACTGCACCCTTCTAACCACCCCCTACCTCAATTTCCTATGCAGACAGATGCCACGCTAGACGATCTGAAAATCACCCCTGCTCAAGTGCATGCTATCATAAAAACCTTGACACTTCAAAAGCATGTGGACCAGATCTCATCCAAGCTGTGCTATTAAAAAAGTGCTCAGCAAAAGTAACTCCAGTTCTATCCAAACTCTACAACAAATGCCTTAATGAATCTTGCTTTCCAGGATGTTAGAAACTGCTTGAATTCTGTCATAAGAACTTACCCATTAAATTATCGCCCCATTACCCTCCTCCCACGTTTTGCCACCTTAATTAACCATGCTCTAGTTCATCACCTTACAGATGCTAAACTACTGACTGACCAACAATATCGATTTAGACAAGCCCGTTCCACAGCAGACATCCTCACTGTAATCTCTGAACATATATACCATTCACTGGACAAAGCAGGACGGGGCAGAGCAGTTGCTCTAGATATATCTAAGGCTTTTGACAGGGTGTGGCATGAGGGTCTCCTCAGGAAAATTAGATCATACGGTATCACTGGTAGAATACTTAAAATAAATTAAATCCTTCTTAGATAAGAGAAAAATCCAGGTTGTCTTCGACAGTCGTACATCTAAACAATATGATATAAACGCAGGAGTGCCCTAGGGGTCTATCCTTGGACCTCTACTGTTCCTGATATTCATAAATGACCTCCCAGACAAAATTGCCTCTAAGATGGGTATATATGCTGATGACACCACACTCTATAGCAGACACGACAGGAAAACAAATGAACATATATCTAAAGAAATGGCAAAAACACTAGAGGATGACCGCCAATCTGTAATGGAATGGGGACAAAAATCGATGGTCACTTTTAATGCTGCCAAGTCTAAACTAGTTTAATTCAATAAATACAAGAAACCTTCTCTACCACCAATAGCAATGGCTAATGACTCTTTATCTGAAAGTACATCTTTTAAACTCCTTGGCCTAACATTCACAGGAAACATGAGTTGGAACAATTACATTGAAGGGATTGCCAGGGCCGCTGCAAGGAAGGTGGGCTCTCTCTACCGTGCAAGAAAACTACTAACACCTGAAAGTATCCTGTACCTCTATAAGGCAACCATTCCCCCATGTATGGAGTATCACTGTCATATTTGGGCTGGTGCATCGGCTACTAGTCTCTCGCTCCTTGACAAGGTTCAAAAGAGAGTCGCAAACCTGATAGGCCCTAAACTGGCATCTAAGCTTCAGCCTCTGTCCCATCGATGAAGCGTTGCATCCCTCTGCCTGTTCTACAAGTATTTTAATGGTGAATGCTCTAACGATCTGCAAGCACTTGTGCCCCCACGACGTAAACATCCTCGACAGACCCGACAGGCTGCAAAATCCCACTCCCACACTGTAGAGATCCCTAGATATAAAAGATCTTTCTACTCCAGTAGTTTCTTCCCCAGATCCGCTAGACTTTGGAATTCCATTCCAGGTCCCTGCTTCCCCAACTCTACTGACGTGCAGAAGTTCAAGTGCAACATGAACCGACATCTTGCTGCCCAAATCCCTACATAGTACTCCAGTAGTTGTTGCCCCTGATAGTAGCCCCCTACACCAAAGTGGCAATGTGCCTTGTTTGGGGTGAAAATGTAATATATATATATATATATATATATATATATATATATATATACACTTGTTTATTGTTATATAAACATGGTCACATCCTGCTGCTACAAATAGCCACTTGTTTCAATCAAACAAGATATCATCAGGCAGCGACTTGACTATTCAATATATATATATATATATATATATATATATATATATATATATATATATATATATATATATATATACAAAAATGTAAATGTCAGGTTAAATAGTATAATTATTGTAGCTTTTTGGTGCTTCTTTAAGATAGACTCGATCCATTTTTTAAATTATGTCGTTTTAAGCAAAAACATTATTACGTACTTAACTAAAATATAAAAAATAGTAATATTTTTTAAAAATTACAAAAATTTTACAAGTGAAAACTATTTATAGGTAAAAGTAACTTTTTAAAAACAGTTGGATAAAATTGCATTTTTCTTAGATGTCCTACAGTAGACAATGAAGATTTCAACGTTTAGATTAAATCAACATTTATACTTTATAGTGATAGACTTTTTTTTTAAACATAAAATTGCATTTTTCTTAGATGTCCTACAGTAGACAATGAAGATTTCAACGTTTAGATTAAATCAACATTTATACTTTATAGTGATAGACTTTTTTTTTTAAACATAAAATTAGATTTTTCTTAGATGTCCTACAGTAGACAATGAAGATTTCAACGTTTAGATTAAATCAACATTTATACTTTATAGTGATAGACTTTTTTTTTTTAAATAAAATTGCATTTTTCTTAGATGTCCTACAGTAGACAATGAAGATTTCAACGTTTAGATTAAATCAACATTTATACTTTATAGTGATAGACTTTTTTTTTTAACATAAAATTGCATTTTTCTTAGATGTCCTACAGTAGACAATGAAGATTTCAACGTTTAGATTAACTCAACATTTATACTTTATAGTGATAGACTTTTTTTTTTTAACATAAAATTGCATTTTTCTTAGATGTCCTACAGTAGACAATGAAGATTTCAACGTTTAGATTAAATCAACATTTATACTTTATAGTGATATACTTTTTTTTTTAAAACATAAAATTGCATTTTTCTTAGATGTCCTACAGTAGACAATGAAGATTTCAACGTTTAGATTAAATCAACATTTATACTTTATAGTGATAGACTTTTTTTTTTAACATAAAATTGCATTTTTCTTAGATGTCCTACAGTAGACAATGAAGATTTCAACGTTTAGATTAAATCAACATTTATACTTTATAGTGATAGACTTTTTTTTTTAACATAAAATTGCATTTTTCTTAGATGTCCTACAGTAGACAATGAAGATTTCAACGTTTAGATTAAATCAACATTTATACTTTATAGTGATAGACTTTTTTTTTTAACATAAAATTGCATTTTTCTTAGATGTCCTACAGTAGACAATGAAGATTTAAACGTTTAGATTAAATCAACATTTATACTTTATAGTGACATACTTTTTTTTTAAAACATAAAATTGCATTTTTCTTAGATGTCCTACAGTAGACAATGAAGATTTCAACGTTTAGATTAAATCAACATTTATACTTTATAGTGATAGACTTTTTTTTTTAACATAAAATTGCATTTTTCTTAGATGTCCTACAGTAGACAATGAAGATTTCAACGTTTAGATTAAATCAACATTTATACTTTATAGTGATAGACTTTTTTTTTTTAACATAAAATTGCATTTTTCTTAGATGTCCTACAGTAGACAATGAAGATTTAAACGTTTAGATTAAATCAACATTTATACTTTATAGTGATAGACTTTTTTTTTTTAACATAAAATTGCATTTTTCTTAGATGTCCTACAGTAGACAATGAAGATTTCAACGTTTAGATTAAATCAACATTTATACTTTATAGTGATAGACTTTTTTTTTTAACATAAAATTGCATTTTTCTTAGATGTCCTACAGTAGACAATGAAGATTTCAACGTTTAGATTAAATCAACATTTATACTTTATAGTGATAGACTTTTTTTTTTAAACATAAAATTGCATTTTTCTTAGATGTCCTACAGTAGACAATGAAGATTTAAACGTTTAGATTAAATCAACATTTATACTTTATAGTGATAGACTTTTTTTTTTTAACATAAAATTGCATTTTTCTTAGATGTCCTACAGTAGACAATGAAGATTTCAACGTTTAGATTAAATCAACATTTATACTTTATAGTGATAGACTTTTTTTTTTTAACATAAAATTGCATTTTTCTTAGATGTCCTACAGTAGACAATGAAGAATTCAACGTTTAGATTAAATCAACATTTATACTTTATAGTGATAGACTTTTTTTTTTAACATAAAATTGCATTTTTCTTAGATGTCCTACAGTAGACAATGAAGATTTCAACGTTTAGATTAAATCAACATTTATACTTTATAGTGATAGACTTTTTTTTTTTAAACATAAAATTGCATTTTTCTTAGATGTCCTACAGTAGACAATGAAGATTTCAACGTTTAGATTAAATCAACATTTATACTTTATAGTGATAGACTTTTTTTTTTAACATAAAATTGCATTTTTCTTAGATGTCCTACAGTAGACAATGAAGATTTCAACGTTTAGATTAAATCAACATTTATACTTTACAGTGATAGACTTTTTTTTTTAAACATAAAATTGCATTTTTCTTAGATGTCCTACAGTAGACAATGAAGATTTCAACGTTTAGATTAAATCAACATGTATACTTTATAGTGATAGACTTTTTTTTTTAAACATAAA
Source organism: Euprymna scolopes (assembly GCF_053919585.1). Taxonomy (NCBI): domain Eukaryota; kingdom Metazoa; phylum Mollusca; class Cephalopoda; order Sepiida; family Sepiolidae; genus Euprymna; species Euprymna scolopes. Next base: position 121,544,527 of record NC_136527.1, read on the forward strand.
ATTGCATTTTTCTTAGATGTCCTACAGTAGACAATGAAGATTTCAACGTTTAGATTAAATCAACATTTATACTTTATAGTGATAGACTTTTTTTTTTAACATAAAATTGCATTTTTCTTAGATGTCCTACAGTAGACAATGAAGATTTCAACGTTTAGATTAAATCAACATTTATACTTTATAGTGATAGACTTTTTTTTTTAACATAAAATTGCATTTTTCTTAGATGTCCTACAGTAGACAATGAAGATTTCAACGTTTAGATTAAATCAACATTTATACTTTATAGTGATATACTTTTTTTTTAAAACATAAAATTGCATTTTTCTTAGATGTCCTACAGTAGACAATGAAGATTTCAACGTTTAGATTAAATCAACATTTATACTTTATAGTGATATACTTTTTTTTTTAAAACATAAGATTGCATTTTTCTTAGATGTCCTACAGTAGACAATGAAGATTTCAACGTTTAGATTAAATCAACATTTATACTTTATAGTGATAGACTTTTTTTTTTTAACATAAAATTGCATTTTTCTTAGATGTCCTACAGTAGACAATGAAGATTTCAACGTTTAGATTAAATCAACATTTATACTTTATAGTGATAGACTTTTTTTTTAACATAAAATTGCATTTTTCTTAGATGTCCTACAGTAGACAATGAAGATTTCAACGTTTAGATTAAATCAACATTTATACTTTATAGTGATAGACTTTTTTTTTTTAACATAAAATTGCATTTTTCTTAGATGTCCCACAGTAGACAATGAAGATTTCAACGTTTAGATTAAATCAACATTTATACTTTATAGTGATAGACTTTTTTTTTTTAACATAAAATTGCATTTTTCTTAGATGTCCTACAGTAGACAATGAAGATTTCAACGTTTAGATTAAATCAACATTTATACTTTATAGTGATATACTTTTTTTTTTAAAACATAAAATTGCATTTTTCTTAGATGTCCTACAGTAGACAATGAAGATTTCAACGTTTAGATTAAATCAACATTTATACTTTATAGTGATAGACTTTTTTTTTTAAACATAAAATTGCATTTTTTTTAAATGTCCTACAGTAGACAATGAAGATTTCAACGTTTAGATTAAATCAACATTTATACTTTATAGTGATAGACTTTTTTTTTTAACATAAAATTGCATTTTTCTTAGATGTCCTACAGTAGACAATGAAGATTTCAACGTTTAGATTAAATCAACATTTATACTTTATAGTGATATACTTTTTTTTTTAAAACATAAAATTGCATTTTTCTTAGATGTCCTACCGTAGACAATGAAGATTTCAACGTTTAGATTAAATCAACATTTATACTTTATAGTGATAGACTTTTTTTTTTAACATAAAATTGCATTTTTCTTAGATGTCCTACAGTAGACAATGAAGATTTCAACGTTTAGATTAAATCAACATTTATACTTTATAGTGATAGACTTTTTTTTTTAACATAAAATTGCATTTTTCTTAGATGTCCTACAGTAGACAATGAAGATTTCAACGTTTAGATTAAATCAACATTTATACTTTATAGTGATAGACTTTTTTTTTTTAACATAAAATTGCATTTTTCTTAGATGTCCTACAGTAGACAATGAAGATTTCAACGTTTAGATTAAATCAACATTTATACTTTATAGTGATAGACTTTTTTTTTTTAACATAAAATTGCATTTTTCTTAGATGTCCTACAGTAGACAATGAAGATTTCAACGTTTAGATTAAATCAACATTTATACTTTATAGTGATATACTTTTTTTTTAAAACATAAAATTGCATTTTTCTTAGATGTCCTACAGTAGACAATGAAGATTTCAACGTTTAGATTAAATCAACATTTATACTTTATAGTGATAGACTTTTTTTTTTAAACATAAAATTGCATTTTTCTTAAATGTCCTACAGTAGACAATGAAGATTTCAACGTTTAGATTAAATCAACATTTATACTTTATAGTGATATACTTTTTTTTTAAAACATAAAATTGCATTTTTCTTAGATGTCCTACAGTAGACAATGAAGATTTCAACGTTTAGATTAAATCAACATTTATACTTTATAGTGATAGACTTTTTTTTTTTAACATAAAATTGCATTTTTCTTAGATGTCCTACAGTAGACAATGAAGATTTCAACGTTTAGATTAAATCAACATTTATACTTTATAGTGATAGACTTTTTTTTTTTAACATAAAATTGCATTTTTCTTAGATGTCCTACAGTAGACAATGAAGATTTCAACGTTTAGATTAAATCAACATTTATACTTTATAGTGATAGACTTTTTTTTTTAACATAAAATTGCATTTTTCTTAGATGTCCTACAGTAGACAATGAAGATTTCAACGTTTAGATTAACTCAACATTTATACTTTATAGTGATATACTTTTTTTTTTAAAACATAAAATTGCATTTTTCTTAGATGTCCTACAGTAGACAATGAAGATTTCAACGTTTAGATTAAATCAACATTTATACTTTATAGTGATAGACTTTTTTTTTTAACATAAAATTGCATTTTTCTTAGATGTCCTACAGTAGACAATGAAGATTTCAACGTTTAGATTAAATCAACATTTATACTTTATAGTGATAGACTTTTTTTTTTTAACATAAAATTGCATTTTTCTTAGATGTCCTACAGTAGACAATGAAGATTTCAACGTTTAGATTAAATCAACATTTATACTTTATAGTGATAGACTTTTTTTTTTAACATAAAATTGCATTTTTCTTAGATGTCCTACAGTAGACAATGAAGATTTCAACGTTTAGATTAAATCAACATTTATACTTTATAGTGATAGACTTTTTTTTTTAAACATAAAATTGCATTTTTCTTAGATGTCCTACAGTAGACAATGAAGATTTCAACGTTTAGATTAAATCAACATTTATACTTTATAGTGATAGACTTTTTTTTTAACATAAAATTGCATTTTTCTTAGATGTCCTACAGTAGACAATGAAGATTTCAACGTTTAGATTAAATCAACATTTATACTTTATAGTGATAGACTTTTTTTTTTAACATAAAATTGCATTTTTCTTAGATGTCCTACAGTAGACAATGAAGATTTCAACGTTTAGATTAACTCAACATTTATACTTTATAGTGATATACTTTTTTTTTTAAAACATAAAATTGCATTTTTCTTAGATGTCCTACAGTAGACAATGAAGATTTCAACGTTTAGATTAAATCAACATTTATACTTTATAGTGATAGACTTTTTTTTTTAAAACATAAAATTGCATTTTTCTTAGATGTCCTACAGTAGACAATGAAGATTTCAACGTTTAGATTAAATCAACATTTATACTTTATAGTGATAGACTTTTTTTTTTTAACATAAAATTGCATTTTTCTTAAATGTCCTACAGTAGACAATGAAGATTTCAACGTTTAGATTAAATCAACATTTATACTTTATAGTGATAGACTTTTTTTTTTTAACATAAAATTGCATTTTTCTTAGATGTCCTACAGTAGACAATGAAGATTTCAACGTTTAGATTAAATCAACATTTATACTTTATAGTGATAGACTTTTTTTTTTAACATAAAATTGCATTTTTCTTAGATGTCCTACAGTAGACAATGAAGATTTCAACGTTTAGATTAAATCAACATTTATACTTTATAGTGATAGACTTTTTTTTTTAACATAAAATTGCATTTTTCTTAGATGTCCTACAGTAGACAATGAAGATTTCAACGTTTAGATTAAATCAACATTTATACTTTATAGTGATATACTTTTTTTTTTAAAACATAAAATTGCATTTTTCTTAGATGTCCTACAGTAGACAATGAAGATTTCAACGTTTAGATTAAATCAACATTTATACTTTATAGTGATAGACTTTTTTTTTTAACATAAAATTGCATTTTTCTTAGATGTCCTACAGTAGACAATGAAGATTTCAACGTTTAGATTAAATCAACATTTATACTTTATAGTGATAGACTTTTTTTTTTTAACATAAAATTGCATTTTTCTTAGATGTCCTACAGTAGACAATGAAGATTTCAACGTTTAGATTAAATCAACATTTATACTTTATAGTGATAGACTTTTTTTTTTAACATAAAATTGCATTTTTCTTAGATGTCCTACAGTAGACAATGAAGATTTCAACGTTTAGATTAAATCAACATTTATACTTTATAGTGATAGACTTTTTTTTTTAACATAAAATTGCATTTTTCTTAGATGTCCTACAGTAGACAATGAAGATTTCAACGTTTAGATTAAATCAACATTTATACTTTATAGTGATATACTTTTTTTTTTAAACATAAAATTGCATTTTTCTTAGATGTCCTACAGTAGACAATGAAGATTTCAACGTTTAGATTAAATCAACATTTATACTTTATAGTGATAGACTTTTTTTTTTTAACATAAAATTGCATTTTTCTTAGATGTCCTACAGTAGACAATGAAGATTTCAACGTTTAGATTAAATCAACATTTATACTTTATAGTGATAGACTTTTTTTTTTAACATAAAATTGCATTTTTCTTAGATGTCCTACAGTAGACAATGAAGATTTCAACGTTTAGATTAAATCAACATTTATACTTTATAGTGATAGACTTTTTTTTTTAACATAAAATTGCATTTTTCTTGGATGTCCTACAGTAGACAATGAAGATTTCAACGTTTAGATTAAATCAACATTTATACTTTATAGTGATAGACTTTTTTTTTTAACATAAAATTGCATTTTTCTTAGATGTCCTACAGTAGACAATGAAGATTTCAACGTTTAGATTAAATCAACATTTATACTTTATAGTGATATACTTTTTTTTTAAAACATAAAATTGCATTTTTCTTAGATGTCCTACAGTAGACAATGAAGATTTCAACGTTTAGATTAAATCAACATTTATACTTTATAGTGATAGACTTTTTTTTTTAAACATAAAATTGCATTTTTCTTATATGTCCTACAGTAGACAATGAAGATTTCAACGTTTAGATTAAATCAACATTTATACTTTATAGTGATAGACTTTTTTTTTTTAACATAAAATTGCATTTTTCTTAGATGTCCTACAGTAGACAATGAAGATTTCAACGTTTAGATTAAATCAACATTTATACTTTATAGTGATATACTTTTTTTTTTAAAACATAAAATTGCATTTTTCTTAGATGTCCTACAGTAGACAATGAAGATTTCAACGTTTAGATTAAATCAACATTTATACTTTATAGTGATAGACTTTTTTTTTTTAACATAAAATTGCATTTTTCTTAGATGTCCTACAGTAGACAATGAAGATTTCAACGTTTAGATTAAATCAACATTTATACTTTATAGTGATAGACTTTTTTTTTTAACATAAAATTGCATTTTTCTTAGATGTCCTACAGTAGACAATGAAGATTTCAACGTTTAGATTAAATCAACATTTATACTTTATAGTGATAGACTTTTTTTTTTTAACATAAAATTGCATTTTTCTTAGATGTCCTACAGTAGACAATGAAGATTTCAACGTTTAGATTAAATCAACATTTATACTTTATAGTGATAGACTTTTTTTTTTTAACATAAAATTGCATTTTTCTTAGATGTCCTACAGTAGACAATGAAGATTTCAACGTTTAGATTAAATCAACATTTATACTTTATAGTGATAGACTTTTTTTTTTTAACATAAAATTGCATTTTTCTTAGATTTCCTACAGTAGACAATGAAGATTTCAACGTTTAGATTAAATCAACATTTATACTTTATAGTGATAGACTTTTTTTTTTAACATAAAATTGCATTTTTCTTAGATGTCCTACAGTAGACAATGAAGATTTCAGCGTTTAGATTAAATCAACATTTATACTTTATAGTGATAGACTTTTTTTTTTAACATAAAATTGCATTTTTCTTAGATGTCCTACAGTAGACAATGAAGATTTCAACGTTTAGATTAAATCAACATTTATACTTTATAGTGATAGACTTTTTTTTTTAACATAAAATTGCATTTTTCTTAGATGTCCTACAGTAGACAATGAAGATTTCAACGTTTAGATTAAATCAACATTTATACTTTATAGTGATATACTTTTTTTTTTAAAACATAAAATTGCATTTTTCTTAGATGTCCTACAGTAGACAATGAAGATTTCAACGTTTAGATTAAATCAACATTTATACTTTATAGTGATAGACTTTTTTTTTTAAACATAAAATTGCATTTTTCTTATATGTCCTACAGTAGACAATGAAGATTTCAACGTTTAGATTAAATCAACATTTATACTTTATAGTGATAGACTTTTTTTTTTTAACATAAAATTGCATTTTTCTTAGATGTCCTACAGTAGACAATGAAGATTTCAACGTTTAGATTAAATCAACATTTATACTTTATAGTGATATACTTTTTTTTTTAAAACATAAAATTGCATTTTTCTTAGATGTCCTACAGTAGACAATGAAGATTTCAACGTTTAGATTAAATCAACATTTATACTTTATAGTGATAGACTTTTTTTTTTAACATAAAATTGCATTTTTCTTAGATGTCCTACAGTAGACAATGAAGATTTCAACGTTTAGATTAAATCAACATTTATACTTTATAGTGATAGACTTTTTTTTTTAACATAAAATTGCATTTTTCTTAGATGTCCTACAGTAGACAATGAAGATTTCAACGTTTAGATTAAATCAACATTTATACTTTATAGTGATAGACTTTTTTTTTTAAACATAAAATTGCATTTTTCTTAGATGTCCTACAGTAGACAATGAAGATTTCAACGTTTAGATTAAATCAACATTTATACTTTATAGTGATAGACTTTTTTTTTTTAACATAAAATTGCATTTTTCTTAGATGTCCTACAGTAGACAATGAAGATTTCAACGTTTAGATTAAATCAACATTTATACTTTATAGTGATAGACTTTTTTTTTTTAACATAAAATTGCATTTTTCTTAGATTTCCTACAGTAGACAATGAAGATTTCAACGTTTAGATTAAATCAACATTTATACTTTATAGTGATAGACTTTTTTTTTTAACATAAAATTGCATTTTTCTTAGATGTCCTACAGTAGACAATGAAGATTTCAACGTTTAGATTAAATCAACATTTATACTTTATAGTGATAGACTTTTTTTTTTAACATAAAATTGCATTTTTCTTAGATGTCCTACAGTAGACAATGAAGATTTCAACGTTTAGATTAAATCAACATTTATACTTTATAGTGATATACACTTTTTTTTAAAACATAAAATTGCATTTTTCTTAGATGTCCTACAGTAGACAATGAAGATTTCAACGTTTAGATTAAATCAACATTTATACTTTATAGTGATAGACTTTTTTTTTTAAACATAAAATTGCATTTTTCTTAAATGTCCTACAGTAGACAATGAAGATTTCAACGTTTAGATTAAATCAACATTTATACTTTATAGTGATAGACTTTTTTTTTTAACATAAAATTGCATTTTTCTTAGATGTCCTACAGTAGACAATGAAGATTTCAACGTTTAGATTAAATCAACATTTATACTTTATAGTGATAGACTTTTTTTTTTAAAACATAAAATTGCATTTTTCTTAGATGTCCTACAGTAGACAATGAAGATTTCAACGTTTAGATTAAATCAACATTTATACTTTATAGTGATAGACTTTTTTTTTTAACATAAAATTGCATTTTTCTTAGATGTCCTACAGTAGACAATGAAGATTTCAACGTTTAGATTAAATCAACATTTATACTTTATAGTGATAGACTTTTTTTTTTAACATAAAATTGCATTTTTCTTAGATGTCCTACAGTAGACAATGAAGATTTCAACGTTTAGATTAAATCAACATTTATACTTTATAGTGATAGACTTTTTTTTTTAACATAAAATTGCATTTTTCTTAGATGTCCTACAGTAGACAATGAAGATTTCAACGTTTAGATTAAATCAACATTTATACTTTATAGTGATAGACTTTTTTTTTTTAACATAAAATTGCATTTTTCTTAGATGTCCTACAGTAGACAATGAAGATTTCAACGTTTAGATTAAATCAACATTTATACTTTATAGTGATAAACTTTTTTTTTTTAACATAAAATTGCATTTTTCTTAGATGTCCTACAGTAGACAATGAAGATTTCAACGTTTAGATTAAATCAACATTTATACTTTATAGTGATATACTTTTTTTTTTAAAACATAAAATTGCATTTTTCTTAGATGTCCTACAGTAGACAATGAAGATTTCAACGTTTAGATTAAATCAACATTTATACTTTATAGTGATAGACTTTTTTTTTTAAACATAAAATTGCATTTTTCTTAAATGTCCTACAGTAGACAATGAAGATTTCAACGTTTAGATTAAATCAACATTTATACTTTATAGTGATAGACTTTTTTTTTTTAACATAAAATTGCATTTTTCTTAGATGTCCTACAGTAGACAATGAAGATTTCAACGTTTAGATTAAATCAACATTTATACTTTATAGTGATAGACTTTTTTTTTTTAAAACATAAAATTGCATTTTTCTTAGATGTCCTACAGTAGACAATGAAGATTTCAACGTTTAGATTAAATCAACATTTATACTTTATAGTGATAGACTTTTTTTTTTTAACATAAAATTGCATTTTTCTTAGATGTCCTACAGTAGACAATGAAGATTTCAACGTTTAGATTAAATCAACATTTATACTTTATAGTGATAGACTTTTTTTTTTAACATAAAATTGCATTTTTCTTAGATGTCCTACAGTAGACAATGAAGATTTCAACGTTTAGATTAAATCAACATTTATACTTTATAGTGATAGACTTTTTTTTTTTAACATAAAATTGCATTTTTCTTAGATGTCCTACAGTAGACAATGAAGATTTCAACGTTTAGATTAAATCAACATTTATACTTTATAGTGATAGACTTTTTTTTTTAACATAAAATTGCATTTTTCTTAGATGTCCTACAGTAGACAATGAAGATTTCAACGTTTAGATTAAATCAACATTTATACTTTATAGTGATAGACTTTTTTTTTTAAACATAAAATTGCATTTTTCTTAGATGTCCTACAGTAGACAATGAAGATTTCAACGTTTAGATTAAATCAACATTTATACTTTATAGTGATAGACTTTTTTTTTTAACATAAAATTGCATTTTTCTTAGATGTCCTACAGTAGACAATGAAGATTTCAACGTTTAGATTAAATCAACATTTATACTTTATAGTGATAGACTTTTTTTTTTAACATAAAATTGCATTTTTCTTAGATGTCCTACAGTAGACAATGAAGATTTCAACGTTTAGATTAAATCAACATTTATACTTTATAGTGATATACTTTTTTTTTTAAAACATAAAATTGCATTTTTCTTAGATGTCCTACAGTAGACAATGAAGATTTCAACGTTTAGATTAAATCAACATGTATACTTTATAGTGATAGACTTTTTTTTTAAAACATAAAATTGCATTTTTCTTAGATGTCCTACAGTAGACAATGAAGATTTCAACGTTTAGATTAAATCAACATTTATACTTTATAGTGATAGACTTTTTTTTTTAAACATAAAATTGCATTTTTCTTAGATGTCCTACAGTAGACAATGAAGATTTCAACGTTTAGATTAAATCAACATTTATACTTTATAGTGTGGAAAAAAAAACTATTTAGAGGGTAAAGTAGATTACCCGGTGATAGCGTAAGCTCCGAGGGGTTGCAAAGGATGCCCTAAGCGACCCCCCCCCCTACTGGGTCGAGTAACAAGTTTTGTAGTACGGCGAGCAGCGAGTAACTAATTTGTGCCAACCGTTCACCAGTAAGTCGTTAACAGAAGGTATTTATTTTCGGAAAATTTACATAGTAAAAACTCAGAAAAATTTGGCACAAGGCCGAAGATGGGGGAGGGGAAAGGACGGTCTTCTCTGACTAGTGCTAACTAATCTAACCTAACTAGTTCCTACTTTCACTCTACTTGCACCATAATACCACATTCATACTATACATCCATCAGCGTATACATCCTTCATCAATCACCATAAGAACATCATACCATGATAACCTAATTAAAACCCATAAGAAAGGGGGGGTTTGGGAAGATAAAAATTTTATATACAAAATAAAAATGAAATATTTACAATGTTAGTAACAAAAGACCCCCCCGTTGTTAAACTATGGCAGATGCACCGATTCGCCAGTCGAAAGGGTGATGCGGGTCCGAACGCTTTATTTAAAACACCTCTTACGAAAACTTCGAAAGGGGACCCGCATCTCTGGCAAATCAAGCGATTTGTCACCTAATTTGGGAGGGGAGTGGGGTTAAAAAAAAAAAAAAAAAAAAAAAAACGCAGGGACAAACTTAAAAGGGGCCTAATGATCGCTATCACACACTAGCTAGGTTATGAACAAAGAAGCCTAAATAATGGTCCTACTCTTGCCTATATCGTGACCTACTCTGGACTAAAAACGAGTCAGGGCTGACGTTCGTTCCTGTCACCCAAAATTCTTTTTCCTAAGGAACATCCAAGAACCAGTCAAGACTTGCTTCTCTCACCCGACACACACGCGCAACTGACACCCACCTTTCAACAAAGTCTGACGGAGAGAGTCTAACTCTCTCGGCCTTGATACGATCCTTTAAATAATGACGGAAGAGTCGTATAAGGTCGAGGGGAGCGAAGTCCTCAGATCCATAGACCACTTTCATACGTGTGTTCCAGATAACACCTCTCATCACAGCTAGCAAGGTCAAACACAAATCTTTTCTGAGCCTATCCGTTGTCGGAGCCCAATTGCTACAGACATTAATAGGAACCAAGGTTAATGAGGATGTGTTTAGTATGCGGACCATGAGACCTGTAACAAACTCAATCAGCGGCGCCACGATGCGACAATAAACGAAGGCGTGACATAAAGTCTCGTCCCCATCGCCGCACCGTTTACAAATAGGCGAATCCACCAAGCCAGCTGAGTGGAGTCTCTTACCGACCCATAGAGCATCCCGAATTACCAGCCAGGTCAGGGAAGCCTCGTCGTTAGTGAGGCATCCTGACCCAGGCGCCCAAGGCCAGATTGAGCGGAGCTGCTCCTTCGTCAAAGGGAGCCTCCCACCGATGACATCCGTTACGGATCCCCTCACTAAAACCCGATATAATGCCTTTCGGGACAACAGCAGAGTGTTAGAGAGGCTTTCCTTCACTCTTAAGAGGGACTTCAGTGCGCGCCGGCACTCGCGATAGAAGGGACATTCACCTCGGGGCAACCTGTGTGCCTCCCCCTCGGAGTAGTGCACCCCTCTCAAAGCCGGGAAGGCTTTCTTGGTGTCCTCCATCCAGAGGCCACCGTTTTCCCTATCTTGTGTGCACATTCGATCTAGGTAGTAGAGCCGTAGCGTGTATAGCCGAATCTCCACGTTTGGCATACCTAGACCGCCTTCAGAAGGATGTAGGTAGCAGACATCGCGACAGACCTTAGGGGCCCTTCCAAGCCATAAGAAGTTGAAAAGAGCCCTCTGCAAATATAGCAGCGTATCTGACGGGATTGGAAGCACTGATAGACGATAAATAGCGATTGGATAGATGTGAGTATTACACACCTCCGCTCGCCCCTTTAATGAAAGGTTTCTACTGATCCACCGTGAAGCTGCAGACCGTACCGCTTTCAGAACCTCCGACCAATTTTTCTCCAGCTGGAGGTCAGGACCAAACCAGACGCCGAGTATCTTGCAAGGCCCATCACTCCAACTAAAGGGCCCCTGAAGGGGCATACCCCTCCAGGCACCAATGCGCAAACCTGAAGACTTGTCGCAGTTAATTTTGGCCCCTGTTACCGTTTCATACAATCTGATTTCTACACCGACGACACTAATCTCAGCACTGCTCGTTACAAGCACAGTTACGTCGTCGGCATAGGCGGAGTACTTCGCCTGGGCATCCACACCTGGCAAAGTGATTCCGCGTAGGACCGGATTCACCCTTAGCCTGCGCAAAAATGGCTCGATCGCAAGCACATATAGCATGGGTGATAACGGGCACCCTTGACGAATGGAACGTGACAAACTGAAGGGTCTCGACCTCTTCCCATTTACTTCTACCATCACCGCGGGGTTAGCATAGAGAAGATGAACCCAAGAGCAAAATTGCGGGCCAAAACCGGCCGCCGATAAAACAGCCCCCAAGTACCGATGGTCAACCCTATCGAAGGCTTTGGACTGATCTAAATTGATCAGCACGGCCTCAGTGTCGACTTTTTCTATCATCAGGCGTATCGAGTGCAAGTTATCCTGGATTGTCCTGCCCTTCACGGCACACGTTTGCTCGGGGCTAATAAGACGAGCCAGGACAAGCTGCAGACGATTTGCGAGAATCTTGGCCAAAATCTTTAACTCAGCGTTAAGCATCGTTAAGGGCCTGAAATTACCTAACCCATCCCCACCATCTTTGCTTTTACGAACAAGCTTTATCACACCCATGGTAAAGTACTTGGGGATTGAGCCGTTCCTAAACCATGAGTTAAACAAAACCGTCAGCAAGGGGACAAAGATGTGCGACAACCTCAAATACACTTCGTAGGGAAGACCATCGATCCCCGGTGACTTATTAAGGCCGACCCGCTTCAAGGCTTCAATGACTTCATCCTCCGTTATGCCACCTTCGCACCTAGCCGCTTCGGTCGTCGAAAGACGAGAAAAGTCAGCCAAATAGGTGTCAAACTGTTCTAATGACAGACCGGGTTCCATGGAAAAAAGCTCCTGGAAATGGGATCTAAACGCCTCCAGCACACCCTGGTTTGTGGTCACGGTACGCCCGTCCGGCAATGTGACACGAGCGATGTGCCTATTAGCCGCTTTCCTAAGCTCCTCTGCACGCAGTTCAGCGGCCATGTTTGTTGCTTCCTGGGGCATTCTTTTTAACCTAGCCCTAATCGCTAAGGCTTGGTGCTCCTTTTCAGCAAGGGAGGCAAGCCGAGCCCTAATTATATTAACGCTAGCACTATCCCCCTCCTCCACCGCCCGATCTAGTCTAGACTCTAGTGTCACTTTAGCTGCCCTAGAATCTAGATTGAGTCTTTTGCTAAAGTCAGCAGCAAAGGACCTAATGGCTTCCTTAACTTTTACCCACCACTTATTCCCAATAATTGCCCCCGTCAATTCCCGCTGTAGGGTTAGTAATAGCCCGTCACGGAAGCCCTTCACAACGAACAACGACGTGTTGAGCTTCCAGTAACCGGCTAATCTAGGCTTAGGTCTATCTAAGTTTACCCGTACACGAACAAGTCTGTGATCCGAGTAAACTATATTGTGGAAACTTGGACAATCCAATACTCCTACGTCGACTCGCCTAACTAAGAACCGGTCGATATAGCTCGAGACCTGTATCGAATCGGAGCCGCCTCTACCTGTCCAAGTCCACACTAAGTCACGGGGCTTTTCATTTCGGAATTTGTCGATAAGATCAAACTTATCCACAAATTCATGAAATACAACAGCATCCCGATCTTTGTTAGTTCCCCTAGATGTTAACCCAAATCGATCTAACTCGGGATCCAGGACGGCGTTCCAGTCTCCCGCTAAGATAACCGTTCTGGAAACATCTATGAACTGCTCGATCCGCCGAAAAAAACCAGCCAGCTCAGAATGGCTATTGGGCGCATAAACCCCAATAAGACGTAATGCCCTACCCTTTATGGTAACATCCAAAACACATAGTCTTCCCTCCGGATCCAAGTAACACGGGTCACACGACGCATCTAGAGACCTTTTAACTAGCCAGGAAACCCCTCTCGAGCGAGAATTATAGTGCGCTGAGTAAGCCTCAAAGGTCTTAGACAGTGCACCCAAATGGTCACCAGGAATAAGGTGGGTTTCCTGCACACAACAGATATCCACTCCGAGGTGCTGCAGGTCCAAACTCAAGCGCCATTTGCGCGAGTCGGCCCTTAGCCCTCGGACATTTAAACTAGCAAGCTTGAGATCCATGGTGGTGCCTTAGGGTTGAGTACCAGAAACGAACATCGCGGTCGTGAGCGTGCCGACAGCTCTCGTGAGGGAATAGGTACCCATCGCAGTATCGATGAGTCCGTCACGAGAGATACCGCCGACATGCAGGGGATAGGTTAGTTTTACTATCCTATACAAGGAGGGGTGCATTTTAACCGGGACCCTCCCAACACAACATTTTTTTAGGCTTTTTATATCAGAGTCTTTAAAGATAGCTAGGGGAGGGGAAAGATTAAAGGTCTTGTTTGCCTCCTCCAGCATTTGCCATAGGTCCTTAGCTTCTTCTCTTTTTCTTATTACGGTTAAAACCCGTCTTGCATTGGGGAAGTTGGTGGGGGTGTCTATTAGCTTCCCCCCTACCTCCCTGAAATCGGCTAACTTGCCTAGGTCTGGGCCTTTTAGGTTTTTGCTGTTATTAATAGCAGCTGTATTAAGAATACAGATATCCTTTCCAGGGAGGTAGAGGGTTTTTTTCTTTTGTTCAATAGCGGGGGTAGTATCCATGTTAGTAGGGTCAGTAGGGTTTTTTTCAGGAGAGGCAGGAGGAGTGTTGTGAGGGGACTTAGAGGTGGCTGTAACAGGAGTGGAGGATTTGTGTTTCTTAAGGGGACTTAGTGGTGTTAGTTTGGATATTTTGGGAGAAATGGGAGTTGTGACTGGAGGAGGCATTTTGAAAGGAGAAGGAGTTTTGGATGTAGTGGGGGACTGACTTATTAATTTTATGTTTTTTGGTGGAGGTGATTTGCACGGGGATTGGGGTATTTTCTTTTTTTGAGAGTCCAGTTTCTTTTTTAGGTTAACAATTTCGAGGTATTTATCCTTTCCCGGGTCATTTTTGAGCATGGCTTGCTCTCTCTGTTGCTCGAGGCTCAGGCGTCCAGGGGTTTTCTTCCCGGGGGCGATCTGCCAGGGTTCTCCTCTGAGTGGTTCATCCGGGGTTGTATCGTGGCTGGTAAGTTTAGGAAAGCTTGTGGTGGTTGTGCTTCCCAGGTGTTGTCCGGTGAGTCTTTTGGGGTTTGGTGTGGGTTTTTTTTTGGGGCATTCCGATGTCAGATGCCCAATTTCACTACAGTTCCAACAAGTTGGTCTCCTGCCAGCTACTATAATGGGTAATTTTTCTTCTCCTACTTCTAGGAAATAAGGAATGTTTGTGAAGTTTTCTTTATCGAGGAGAATGTCAAAAGACCATATTCCATGGAACTCGTCAACTTGGACGGATACCATTTCTCCAAATTTCAAAAAGAAGGCACCGAGATGTTCTCCTTCGATGTGGTGTGGGACGTGGAAAACTGAAACCGTAGTTTGTCGTTTCCCCATATATTCGGTCCTCAGAATGTATTGCGCTGTAATAATTTCTTTCTGCGATATTGTAATGCATTCTTCAGGAGAGTTCAGAAGAATGTTCCAGGTATTATAACCCTTACATTTAATGATGCGTAAGGGTCTAACTCCTGCTGTGGCCAAGAGGTTGATGACGATGTCTGCTGTTGCTCTGATAACCTTTTTAGTCTTCCTGTCCACAACAAATAGTGTTAGGCACTTTTTTCTAATCTCCTCTAATTTGGGCAGGTTGACAATTAAGCCGGTGTCGTTGACGAGTTCCAGGCATTGTTTTGCCTTTTCCACGAAGTCCTTAACGTCAATGTCGATTTTGGGGGGTTTAGACCAAGTGTTAGACAAAGAAGGTGTGGCACTTTCCTGCTCCATGGTGTCAACAATAATGGGCGTCTGGCTCGCAGCAGCGGCCATAGCCGAACCGTTAAAAAAACGGTTAAAAAATGTTCAAACAAAACTGTTATAAAAACAGTAAAAAGTAGAGCAAAAAAAAAAAAAAAAAAAAAAAAGAAAAAGAAAATCCGACTCGGTGAAGAAGAAGGAAAGGAAAAAGACAAAGAGGAGATAAACAACTTACAAAATAATCGCAGCAAATAATCGTAGCGTTGAGAGGAAGAGAGTCGTTAACAGAACTGGCGCTAGTCAGAGACACAATTCTTTTATAACAGAAGAATAGTGCCTCCCCCTACTCCTCCAAGTCTATAAGAGACTCGTTCTCTCAACCACTCAGATTAGAATTCCGCCCTCGAGGCCGGCGCCACCAAGTAAGCAATCTCCCTTTTTTTATTTTTATTTTTATTTTTATTTTCTCACAATAGTGATAGACTTTTTTTTTTTAAACATAAAATTGCATTTTTCTTAGATGTCCTACAGTAGACAATGAAGATTTCAACGTTTAGATTAAATCAACATTTATACTTTATAGTGATAGACTTTTTTTTTTAAACATAAAATTGCATTTTTCTTAGATGTCCTACAGTAGACAATGAAGATTTCAACGTTTAGATTAAATCAACATTTATACTTTATAGTGATAGACTTTTTTTTTTAAACATAAAATTGCATTTTTCTTAGATGTCCTACAGTAGACAATGAAGATTTCAACGTTTAGATTAAATCAACATTTATACTTTATAGTGATAGACTTTTTTTTTAAAACATAAAATTGCATTTTTCTTAGATGTCCTACAGTAGACAATGAAGATTTCAACGTTTAGATTAAATCAACATTTATACTTTATAGTGATAGACTTTTTTTTTTCTTTACTAAAAATACAAAAGCAGTTGTTCAATTCAATGAGTTTTCGTAATTTTTTTATGTTTTTTTTTTTTGAATTGCAATAAAAATAAATGTTTAAAATTGTTTTCAAAGTTATTGAATTTTTAAATTGTTTAAAAGTAAAAGAAAAAAAACTTACCTTTCATTTAAGGAATTAAAAAAAAAATCGGGATCAATTCGTTTTTTTTTTTTGTGTTCAAAACAGAAAATTTGTTTTGTTTGTTAAGATTTCTTTAGTAAATTGATACAACTTTTGTTTTGTGTGTTCAATTCATTAAGAAATAAAATATATGAAAATATAAAAGAAACAAAATTAAAAGATGAAAAACACGATTTAAACGTGAAATTATTTAAAAAGAAAATCAACTGCTAAGGAACAAATGATTTAGGTCATCATAGAACGGTGTAATCATTATTTTGTTCCTCGTGTAAAAATGTCTGTTTATTAGTTAAATGTGCCGAATTGTTTTGAGTTGAGATTTGTTGTTTGTTTGTTGCAATTCTTCTAGAATTTATTGTTTTAAATATCATTTATTAAAAAAATAAAAACTATGAAGATTTATTTTGAAAAATTCCTTTTTTGAATACAATTTATTTGTCAATACTTAAGGTTTATATCGACTTGTTTTGTAAAAAAAATTTTATTATACAATTTATTAAAAATGAAAACCAGGTTTGTTTTCTAAGATTGTTATATTAAAAATAAGCGTGCCGTAGCAGGAAAGAACCAGACAAGCAATATAAGTTTAATTTTAAGTGATTGATTGCTTAATCGTTTATTTTTAAATACCAAAATCAAATTTATTTTTAAGACTGAACATTTCATTATTATTTGAATTAGTCGAACTAATGTTAACATCCAAAGTCCGAATAATTCAAATAATCGTCACATAAAAAACCCCTGAATATTTCACATAAAAAAACTCAAATAAGAGGAAAGAATCGCACAAACAGCAAAGTCAGTTAAATTACAAAATTAAATTTGAACAAAAAATTAAACTAAACGATTAAAGTGTAGTAGCTGTGTTATATTAAAAAAATAAGCGTATGGTGGCAGGAAAGAACCAGACAAACAATATAAGTTTAATTTTAAACAATTGATTGCTCAATCGTTTATTTTTAAATAAACTTAAGAAACTCAAATAAAAAAAAATGTTCTTCAGTTCAACAAGAGTTTGTCCCTGCTGTTAATATTATTCATTCAACATAGTCCTTATCGGCGATAAAAGAAAGTCCATTTTTGTTCACGTTCTTCCTTGTTGATAAAATACGTCAATATGTGTCATTCCTTCTGCTGGGTGGTTTTCATAATAATATCGGAGAATAAGAGTTTGGGTTTCGAAGAAAAATATTCAAGGGAGACAACTTTGCATAAACAATTTTTTTAAAATAAAATTTGTCATCATGCGTTATTCATTGTGCTGGGTGCTGTTGATAACATATCGAAGAATGGGAGCTTGATTTTTTTTTTAATAAAAATATTCAAGGCTGTCAACTTGGGTTTGTTTTACTGTACACATAGATTGAAAAAGTTGTCAAAAAACTAATATATAACAAATAAATGTTATCAAAGGAAAGATAAGTTACTTTTCTACCCAACTGGATATGTTTTTAGTGTTTATATTTAATGGAACATGTTTATTCAGCTCGAAAAAAACATACAATGTTTACCGATGTATTGGGAAATTTTAAATGGCAGCCGACTCTCTCTTTGAGGCGGTAAGTTTGGGAAAATAAGTTATAAATAAGAAACCAGACAAAATACTGTTAGAAACTCGCTCAATATATGTTACCGTGACAAAGGCTGACATATATTCGGCGGGGTTTTAACAGTATTTTGATTGTTTTTTTGGGTTTGTATTACTGGACACATAGATTCGAAAAAGTTGTCAAAAAACAAATATATAACAAATAAATGTTATCAAAGGCAAGATAAGTTACTTTTCTACCAAACTGAATATATTTTTTGTGTTTTTATTCAATGTAACATATTTATTCAGCTCGAAAAACATGCAGTGTTTACCGATGTATTGGATAATTCAAAATGGCGGCCGACTCTCTCTTAAACACGGTAAGTTCGAGAAAAGGTGTTATAAATAATAAACTAGACAAAATACTATTAAAAAAACACCGAATATATGTCAACCTATGTCACGGTAATATATATTGAAATAATCAGTAGAACAATGAAATAATGTTAAATGAATAATAAAAAAAAATTACACGATTACTGTAGCCGAGTTCCGGAAATTGCTGTAGCATTTCACGAAAAGGAGTGAAATGAAAAAACTTCGATACGGAGTGAACTTTAAATAAGCTTTATTTTACTAAGAACAGACACGGGGAACGAGACCTGTTACTTCAAGGAAAGGAAGAGAAAACTCGGGGGGGGGAAGTAACTTTAAATAAGCTTTATTTTACTAAGAACAGACCCGGGGAACGAGACCTGTTACTTCAAGGAAAGGAAGAGAAAACTCGGGGGGGGGGGGAAGTAACTTTAAATAAGCTTTATTTTACTAAGAACAGACACGGGGAACGAGACCTGTTACTTCAAGGAAAGGAAGAGAAAACTCGGGGGGGGGGGAAGTAACTTTAAATAAGCTTTATTTTACTAAGAACAGACCCGGGGAACGAGACCTGTTACTTCAAGGAAAGGAAGAGAAAACTCGGGGGGGGGGGGAAGTAACTTTAAATAAGCTTTATTTTACTAAGAACAGACACGGGGAACGAGACCTGTTACTTCAAGGAAAGGAAGAGAAAACTCGGGGGGGGGGAAGTAACTTTAAATAAGCTTTATTTTACTAAGAACAGACACGGGGAACGAGACCTGTTACTTCAAGGAAAGGAAGAGAAAACTCGGGGGGGGGGAAGTAACTTTAAATAAGCTTTATTTTACTAAGAACAGACACGGGGAACGAGACCTGTTACTTCAAGGAAAGGAAGAGAAAACTCGGGGGGAAGTAACTTTAAATAAGCTTTATTTTACTAAGAACAGACACGGGGAACGAGACCTGTTACTTCAAGGAAAGGAAGAGAAAACTCGGGGGGGGGGAAAGTAACTTTAAATAAGCTTTATTTTACTAAGAACAGACACGGGGAACGAGACCTGTTACTTCAAGGAAAGGAAGAGAAAACTCGGGGGGGGGGGAAGTAACTTTAAATAAGCTTTATTTTACTAAGAACAGACACGGGGAACGAGACCTGTTACTTCAAGGAAAGGAAGAGAAAACTCGGGGGGAAGTAACTTTAAATAAGCTTTATTTTACTAAGAACAGACACGGGGAACGAGACCTGTTACTTCAAGGAAAGGAAGAGAAAACTCGGGGGGGGGAAGTAACTTTAAATAAGCTTTATTTTACTAAGAACAGACACGGGGAACGAGACCTGTTACTTCAAGGAAAGGAAGAGAAAACTCGGGGGGAAGTAACTTTAAATAAGCTTTATTTTACTAAGAACAGACACGGGGAACGAGACCTGTTACTTCAAGGAAAGGAAGAGAAAACTCGGGGGGAAGTAACTTTAAATAAGCTTTATTTTACTACGAACAGACACGGGGAACGAGACCTGTTACTTCAAGGAAAGGAAGAGAAAACTCGGGGGGAAGTAACTTTAAATAAGCTTTATTTTACTAAGAACAGACACGGGGAACGAGACCTGTTACTTCAAGGAAAGGAAGAGAAAACTCGGGGGGAAGTAACTTTAAGTAAGCTTTATTTTACTAAGAACAGACACGGGGAACGAGACCTGTTACTTCAAGGAAAGGAAGAGAAAACTCGGGGGGAAGTAACTTTAAATAAGCTTTATTTTACTAAGAACAGACACGGGGAACGAGACCTGTTACTTCAAGGAAAGGGAGAGAAAACTCGGGGGGAAGTAACTTTAAATAAGCTTTATTTTACTAAGAACAGACACGGGGAACGAGACCTGTTACTTCAAGGAAAGGAAGAGAAAACTCGGGGGGGGGAAGTAACTTTAAATAAGCTTTATTTTACTAAGAACAGACACGGGGAACGAGACCTGTTACTTCAAGGAAAGGAAGAGAAAACTCGGGGGGAAGTAACTTTAAATAAGCTTTATTTTACTAAGAACAGACACGGGGAACGAGACCTGTTACTTCAAGGAAAGGAAGAGAAAACTCGGGGGGGAAGTAACTTTAAATAAGCTTTATTTTACTAAGAACAGACACGGGGAACGAGACCTGTTACTTCAAGGAAAGGAAGAGAAAACTCGGGGGGAAGTAACTTTAAATAAGCTTTATTTTACTAAGAACAGACACGGGGAACGAGACCTGTTACTTCAAGGAAAGGAAGAGAAAACTCGGGGGGAAGTAACTTTAAATAAGCTTTATTTTACTGAGAACAGACACGGGGAACGAGACCTGTTACTTCAAGGAAAGGAAGAGAAAACTCGGGGGGGGAAGTAACTTTAAATAAGCTTTATTTTACTAAGAACAGACACGGGGAACGAGACCTGTTACTTCAAGGAAAGGAAGAGAAAACTCGGGGGGGGGAAGTAACTTTAAATAAGCTTTATTTTACTAAGAACAGACACGGGGAACGAGACTTGTTACTTCAAGGAAAGGAAGAGAAAACTCGGGGGGAAGTAACTTTAAATAAGCTTTATTTTACTAAGAACAGACACGGGGAACGAGACCTGTTACTTCAAGGAAAGGAAGAGAAAACTCGGGGGGAAGTAACTTTAAATAAGCTTTATTTTACTAAGAACAGACACGGGGAACGAGACCTGTTACTTCAAGGAAAGGAAGAGAAAACTCGGGGGGGAAGTAACTTTAAATAAGCTTTATTTTACTAAGAACAGACACGGGGAACGAGACCTGTTACTTCAAGGAAAGGAAGAGAAAACTCGGGGGGAAGTAACTTTAAATAAGCTTTATTTTACTAAGAACAGACACGGGGAACGAGACCTGTTACTTCAAGGAAAGGAAGAGAAAACTCGGGGGGGGAAGTAACTTTAAATAAGCTTTATTTTACTAAGAACAGACACGGGGAACGAGACCTGTTACTTCAAGGAAAGGAAGAGAAAACTCGGGGGGGGAAGTAACTTTAAATAAGCTTTATTTTACTAAGAACAGACACGGGGAACGAGACCTGTTACTTCAAGGAAAGGAAGAGAAAACTCGGGGGGAAGTAACTTTAAATAAGCTTTATTTTACTAAGAACAGACACGGGGAACGAGACCTGTTACTTCAAGGAAAGGAAGAGAAAACTCGGGGGGAAGTAACTTTAAATAAGCTTTATTTTACTAAGAACAGACACGGGGAACGAGACCTGTTACTTCAAGGAAAGGAAGAGAAAACTCGGGGGGAAGTAACTTTAAATAAGCTTTATTTTACTAAGAACAGACACGGGGAACGAGACCTGTTACTTCAAGGAAAGGAAGAGAAAACTCGGGGGGGGAAGTAACTTTAAATAAGCTTTATTTTACTAAGAACAGACACGGGGAACGAGACCTGTTACTTCAAGGAAAGGAAGAGAAAACTCGGGGGGAAGTAACTTTAAATAAGCTTTATTTTACTAAGAACAGACACGGGGAACGAGACCTGTTACTTCAAGGAAAGGAAGAGAAAACTCGGGGGGAAGTAACTTTAAATAAGCTTTATTTTACTAAGAACAGACACGGGGAACGAGACCTGTTACTTCAAGGAAAGGAAGAGAAAACTCGGGGGGAAGTAACTTTAAATAAGCTTTATTTTACTAAGAACAGACACGGGGAACGAGACCTGTTACTTCAAGGAAAGGAAGAGAAAACTCGGGGGGGGGAGTAACTTTAAATAAGCTTTATTTTACTAAGAACAGACACGGGGAACGAGACCTGTTACTTCAAGGAAAGGAAGAGAAAACTCGGGGGGGGAAGTAACTTTAAATAAGCTTTATTTTACTAAGAACAGACACGGGGAACGAGACCTGTTACTTCAAGGAAAGGAAGAGAAAACTCGGGGGGAAGTAACTTTAAATAAGCTTTATTTTACTAAGAACAGACACGGGGAACGAGACCTGTTACTTCAAGGAAAGGAAGAGAAAACTCGGGGGGAAGTAACTTTAAATAAGCTTTATTTTACTAAGAACAGACACGGGGAACGAGACCTGTTACTTCAAGGAAAGGAAGAGAAAACTCGGGGGGGGAGTAACTTTAAATAAGCTTTATTTTACTAAGAACAGACACGGGGAACGAGACCTGTTACTTCAAGGAAAGGAAGAGAAAACTCGGGGGGAAGTAACTTTAAATAAGCTTTATTTTACTAAGAACAGACACGGGGAACGAGACCTGTTACTTCAAGGAAAGGAAGAGAAAACTCGGGGGGAAGTAACTTTAAATAAGCTTTATTTTACTAAGAACAGACACGGGGAACGAGACCTGTTACTTCAAGGAAAGGAAGAGAAAACTCGGGGGGAAGTAACTTTAAATAAGCTTTATTTTACTAAGAACAGACACGGGGAACGAGACCTGTTACTTCAAGGAAAGGAAGAGAAAACTCGGGGGGAAGTAACTTTAAATAAGCTTTATTTTACTGAGAACAGACACGGGGAACGAGACCTGTTACTTCAAGGAAAGGAAGAGAAAACTCGGGGGGAAGTAACTTTAAATAAGCTTTATTTTACTAAGAACAGACACGGGGAACGAGACCTGTTACTTCAAGGAAAGGAAGAGAAAACTCGGGGGGAAGTAACTTTAAATAAGCTTTATTTTACTAAGAACAGACACGGGGAACGAGACCTGTTACTTCAAGGAAAGGAAGAGAAAACTCGGGGGGCGAAGTAACTTTAAATAAGCTTTATTTTACTAAGAACAGACACGGGGAACGAGACCTGTTACTTCAAGGAAAGGAAGAGAAAACTCGGGGGGGGGAAGTAACTTTAAATAAGCTTTATTTTACTAAGAACAGACACGGGGAACGAGACCTGTTACTTCAAGGAAAGGAAGAGAAAACTCGGGGGGAAGTAACTTTAAATAAGCTTTATTTTACTAAGAACAGACACGGGGAACGAGACCTGTTACTTCAAGAAAAGGGAGAGAAAACTCGGGGGGAAGTAACTTTAAATAAGCTTTATTTTACTAAGAACAGACACGGGGAACGAGACCTGTTACTTCAAGGAAAGGAAGAGAAAACTCGGGGGGAAGTAACTTTAAATAAGCTTTATTTTACTAAGAACAGACACGGGGAACGAGACCTGTTACTTCAAGGAAAGGAAGAGAAAACTCGGGGGGAAGTAACTTTAAATAAGCTTTATTTTACTAAGAACAGACACGGGGAACGAGACCTGTTACTTCAAGGAAAGGAAGAGAAAACTCGAGGGGAAGTAACTTTAAATAAGCTTTATTTTACTAAGAACAGACACGGGGAACGAGACCTGTTACTTCAAGGAAAGGAAGAGAAAACTCGGGGGGAAGTAACTTTAAATAAGCTTTATTTTACTAAGAACAGACACGGGGAACGAGACCTGTTACTTCAAGGAAAGGAAGAGAAAACTCGGGGGGGGGGAAGTAACTTTAAATAAGCTTTATTTTACTAAGAACAGACACGGGGAACGAGACCTGTTACTTCAAGGAAAGGAAGAGAAAACTCGGGGGGGGGAAGTAACTGTAAATAAGCTTTATTTTACTAAGAACAGACACGGGGAACGAGACCTGTTACTTCAAGGAAAGGAAGAGAAAACTCGGGGGGAAGTAACTTTAAATAAGCTTTATTTTACTAAGAACAGACACGGGGAACGAGACCTGTTACTTCAAGGAAAGGAAGAGAAAACTCGGGGGGAAGTAACTTTAAATAAGCTTTATTTTACTAAGAACAGACACGGGGAACGAGACCTGTTACTTCAAGGAAAGGAAGAGAAAACTCGGGGGGAAGTAACTTTAAATAAGCTTTATTTTACTAAGAACAGACACGGGGAACGAGACCTGTTACTTCAAGGAAAGGAAGAGAAAACTCGGGGGGAAGTAACTTTAAATAAGCTTTATTTTTCTAAGAACAGACACGGGGAACGAGACCTGTTACTTCAAGGAAAGGAAGAGAAAACTCGGGGGGAAGTAACTTTAAATAAGCTTTATTTTACTAAGAACAGACACGGGGAACGAGACCTGTTACTTCAAGGAAAGGAAGAGAAAACTCGGGGGGAAGTAACTTTAAATAAGCTTTATTTTACTAAGAACAGACACGGGGAACGAGACCTGTTACTTCAAGGAAAGGAAGAGAAAACTCGGGGGGGGGGGAAGTAACTGACACCCGGAGAGTAGAAACGGAAGTTAAAAGTTAGAAATTTGTTGTTGTTCATGAATATGAGGAATGATAATGAATTAAAAAAAAAAGAAGATAAGGCTAACCCTAACCCTAACCCTCACCCTAATCATGCTAGATACAATTCCATCATGTGTTGTTCTTCATGAATATGAGGAATAATAATGAATTTAAAAAATAAAAAGAAGCAACCCCTACCCCTAACCCTAACCTTCAACCTAACAATGCTAGATACAATTTTATCATGTGTTGTTCTTCATGAATATGAGGAAAAAAAATGAATTTTAAAAAAAGAAGCTAACCCTTAGCCTAACCCTAACCCTAAACCTAACTCCAACCTAACCCTAACGCTAACCCTAACAATGCTAGATACACTTTTATCATGTGTTGTTGCTCATGAATATGAGGAATAATAATGAATTTAAAAAAAGAAGCTAACCCGTACCCTAACCCTAAACTCAACCCCAACCCTACCCTAACGCTAACCCTAACCATGCTAGATACAATTTTATCATGTGTTGTTGTTCATGAATATGAGTAATAATAATGAATTAAAAAAAAAGAAGCTAACCTTAACCCTAACCCTAACCCTTACCCTAACCCCAACCCTAACCCTAACAATGCAAGATACAATTTTATCATTTGTTGTTGTTCATGAATATGGGGAATAAGAAAGATTTAAAAAAAAAAAAGAAACTAACCCTAACCTCAACCCTAACCCTAACCCTAACCATGCTAGATACAATTTTATCATATGTTGTTGTTCATGAATATGAGGAATAATAATGAATTTTAAAAACAAGAAGCTAACCCTAACCCTAACCCTTACCCTAACCCCAATACCAACCTTAAACTAACCCTAACCCTAATCCTATCCATGCTAGATACAATTTTATCATGTGTTGTTGTTCATGAATATGAGGAATAAGAAAGATTTAAAAAAAAAAGAAGCTAACCCTAACCCTAACCATGCTAAATACAATTTTATCATGTGTTGTTTTTCAGGAATATGAAGAATAATAATGAATTTTTAAAAAAAATTAGCAAACCCTAACCATTCTAGATACAATTTTATCATGTGTTGTTGTTCATGAATATAAGGAATAATAATGAATTTAAAAAAAAAGAACCTAACCCTAAGCCTTACCCTAACCCCAATACCAACCCTAACCTAACCCTAACACTAACCCTAACCCTATCCATGCTATATACAATTTTATCATGTGTTGTTCCTCATGAATATGAGGAATAATAATGAATTTAAAAAAAAAAGAAGCTAACACTTACCCTAACCCTAACCCACACCCTAACCCTTACCCTAATCCTATCCCTAATCCTAACCCTTACCCTAACCCCAACCCTAACAATGCCAGATACAATTTTATCATGTGTTGTTGTTCATGAATATTAGAAATAATAATGAATTAAAAAAAAGAAGCTAACCATAACCCTAATCCTAACCCAAACTTAACCCAAACCCAAACTATGCTAGATACAATTTTATCATTTGTTGTTCATGAACTAACCCTAACACTTACCTTTACCCTAACCTCAACCCTAACGGCCAACCTAACCCTAATCATGCTTGAACAATTTTATCATGTGTTGTTGTTCATGAATATGAGGAATCATAATGATTTAAAAAAAAGAAGCTAACCCTAACCCTAACCCTAACCCTTACCCTCACCCCAACCCTAACTATGCCAGTATGCCAGATACACTTTTATCATGTGTTGTTGTGCATGAATATGAGGAATAATAATGAATTAAAAAAAAAATTAAGCTAACCCGTACCCTAACCCTAACCCTGGCCCTAGCCATGCATTTTATCATCTGTTGTTGTTCATGAATATGAGGAATATCAATGAATTTTAAAAAAAAGCTTACCCTAACCTAACCCTAACCCTAACCCTAAACCTTACCCTAACCATGCTAGATACAATTTTATCATGTGTTGTTGTACATGAATATGAGAAATAATAATGAATTTTAAAAAAAAGAAGCTAACTCTAACCCTAACCCTAACTCCAACCCCAACCCTAACCCAAACCCCAAACTAATCCCAACCAAAACTATGCTAGATAGAATTTTATCCTTGTTGTTGTTCATGAATTGAAGGAAAAATATTGACTTTAAAAAAAAGAAGCTAACCCTAACCTTAACCCTAAACATAACAATGCTAGATACAATTTTATCATGTGTTGTTGTTCATGAATATGAGGAATAATAATTAGTTTTACAAAAAAAGAAGCTAACCCAAACCCTAACCCTAATCCTTACCCTAACCCTAACCCCAACCTAACCCAAACCCCAACTATGCTAGATAAAATTTTATCATTTGTTGTTGTTCATGAATATGAGGAATAATAATGAATCTAAAAAAAGAGAAGGTAACCTTTCCCCTAACGCTAACCCTAACCCGAAACCCCAAACTAACCCTAACCCATACCCTACCCCTTACCCTAACCCCAACCCTAACCCTAACCATGCTAGATACAATTTTATCTTGTGTTGTTGCTCATGAATATGAGGAATAATAATGATATTAAAAAAAAGAAGCTAACCCTAACACTTACCCTAACCCCAACCCCAAACCCTAACCATGCCGGATAAAATTTGATCATGTGTTGTTGTTCATGAATATTGAGAATAATAATGATTAAAAAAAAAAAGAAGCTTACACTAACCCTAACCCTAACCCTTACCCTAATCCCTTACCTTACACTAAAGCTAACCCAAACCATGCTAGATACAATTTTATCATGTGTTGTTGTTCATGAATTTGAGGAATTATAATGATTTAAAAAAAAGAAGCTAAAACTAACCTAACCCTTACCCTAACCCTAGCCCTAACCCTTACTCTAACCCCCACCCTAACACTAACCATGCTAGATACAATTTTATCATGTGTTGTTGTTCATGAATATGAGGAATAATAATGATTTTAAAAAAAATGAAGCTAACCCTAACCCTAACCCTTACCCGTACCCTAACCCCAACCCTAAACCTAACCCCAACCCTTACCCTAACAAAGCTAGATACAATTTTATCATGTGTTGTTGTTCATGAATATGAGGAACATCAATGAATTTTAAACAAAAGAAGCTACACCTAACCCTCACCCTAATCCTAACCCTAACCCTAACCCTCCCCCTACCCCTAACCCAAACACTAACCCTAACCATGCTAGATACAATAATATCATGTGTTGTTGTTCATGAATATGAGGAATAATAATGAATTAAAAAAAAAAAGCTAACCCTTATCCTAACAATGCTAGAGACAATTTTATCCTGTGGAGTTGTCCATGACTATAAGGAATAATATTGAATTAAAAAAAAAAGAAGATAACCCTACCCCTAACCCTAACCATAACCCCAACCCCAACCCTTACCTAACCCTAACTCTACCATGCTAGATACAATTTTCTCCTGTGTTGTTGTTCATTAATAAGAGGAATAATAATACATTTTTTAAAAAAAAGCTAAACCTTATCCAACTCTCACCATAACCCTAACATTAACCCTAACCCCAACCCTAACCTTGACCCCAACCTTAACCCTACCCCCAACCCTTACCCTAACAAAGCTAGATACAATTTTATCATGTGTTGTTGTTCATGAATAAGAGAAATTATAATGAATTAAAAAAAAAGAAGCTAACCATAACCCTCACCCCAACCCTAAGCCAAACCCTAACCCTAACACCAACCCTACCCATAATCAATTTTATCATATGTTGTTGTTTATACATATGATGAATAATGATGGATTTAAAAAAAAAGAAGTTAACCCAAACCCTAACACTAACGCTTACCCTTACCAAAACCATGATATATACAATTTTTTCATGTGTTGTTAATCATGCATATGAGGAATAATAATGGATTAACCTAAAACTAACCCTAACCCTAACCCTGAATCTTACCCCAACCCCACACCTAAACATGCTAGATACAATTTTATCATGTGTTGTTGTTAATGAATATGAGGACTAATAATGAATTTTAAAAAAAAAGGACCTTGCCCTACCCCTAACGCTAACCCCAACCCAAACCCTAACCATGTAAGATACAATTATATAATGTATTGTTGTTCATGAATATGAGGAATAAAAATGAATTTTAAAAAAAGAATCTAACCTTAACCCTAACCCTATCCCTTACCATGCTAGATACAATTTTATTATGTATTCATAAATATGAGAAATAATTATGAATCTAAAAAAAGAAGCTAACAATAGCCGTAACCCTAACCCTAACAATGCTAGATACAATTTTATAATATAATGTTGTTGATAAATATGAGGAATAATAATGAAATTTAAAATAAGAAGAAGCTAACCCTAAACCTAACCCTAACCCTAACCCCAACCCTAACCATGCCAGATACAATTTTATCATGAATTAAAAAATAAAAGAAGATAACCCTTATCCTAACACCCACCCTAACTCTAACCCGAACCCTATACCCTTAATATGCTAGAGACTATTTTTTCATGTTTTGTTGTTCATGAATATGAGGAATAATAATGATATAATAAAAAGAAGTTAACCCTAACCCTAATCCTAACCCTTACCCGTACCCTAATCCCAACCCTTACCCTAACCCCAACCGTAACCCTAACCATGCAAGATACAATTTTATCATGTGTTGTTGTTCATGAATATGAGGAACATTAATGAATTTTTAAAAATGAAGCTAACCCTAACCCTAACCCCAACCCAAACCCTAACCTTGCTAGACACAATTTTATCATGTGTTTTTTTATATGAATATGAGGAATAATAATGAATTTAACAAAAAAGAAGCAAAACCTAACCCTACACCTAACCCTAACCCTAATCTGAACCCTTACCCTAACCATGCTAGATACAATTTTATGATGTGTTGTTGTTCATGAATATGAGGAATAATAATGCATTTAAAAAAAAGAAGCTCACCCTAACCCTAACCCTAACCCCATTCCTAACCCTAAACCTAACCCTAATCCTCACCATGCTAGATACAATTTTGTCATGTGTTGTTGTTCATGAACATGATGAATAATAATGAATTTAATAACATTAGAAGCTAACCATAACCCTAACCCTTACCCTGACACTAACCCTAAGCCAAACCCTAACCCTAACCCTGCAAGATACAATTTCATAATGTGTTGTTGGTAATAAATTTGAGGTATAATAATGAATTTAAAAAAAAAGAAGCTAACCCTTACCCTAACCCTAACCCTAACCCTTACCCTAAACCTAACCCGTACCCTAACCCCAACCCTAACCCTAACCCCAACCGTAAATCTAACCATGCTAGATACAATTTATCATGTGTTGTTGTTAATGAATATGAGGAATAATAATGAATTTAAAAAAAAAGAAGTTAACCCTAACCCTAACCCTAACCATGCTAGATACAATTTATCATGTGTTGTTGTTCATAAATATGAGGAATAATAATGAATTTAAAAAAAAAAGAAGATAACCCTAACCCTCAACCCTTACCCTAACCATGCTAGATACAATTTTATCATGTGTTGTTGTTCATAAAAGTGGAGATTAATAATGAATTTAAAAAAAAAGAAGCTAACCCTTACCCTAACCCTAACCCTAATCCCAACCCTTACCCTAACCATGCTAGATACAATTTTATAATGTGTTGTTGTTGATAAATATAAGGAATAATAATTAATTTTAACAAAAGAAGAAGCTAACCCTTACCCTAACCTTAGCCCTTACACCAACCCTAACCTTAACCATGCTAGATACAATTTTATCATGTGTTGTTGTTAATGAATATGAGGAATAATAATGAATTTAAAAAAAAAAGCTAGCCCTAACCCTTAATCTAACACTAACCCTAACCCTAACCCTAACTCTAACCCCAACCCTAACCCTAACCCTAACCCTAACCATGCTAGATACAATTTTATCATGTGTTGTTGTTCATGAATATGAGGAATACTAATGAATTTAAAAAAAAAGAAGGTAACCTTAACCCTAACCCAAACCCTAACATTAACCTCTAAGCCTAACCCCAACCCAAACCCTAACCTAACCATGTTAAATACAATTTTATAATTTATTGTATTTCATGAATATGAGGAATAATAATGAATTTAAAAAAGGAAGAAGCTAACCATAACCCCAACCCTAACCCTAACCATTCTAGATACAATTTGATCAAGTATTGTTGTTCATGAATATGAGGAATAATCATGGATTTACAAAAAAGAAGCTAACCCTAACCCTAACCCCAACCATAAATCAACCATGATAGATACAATTTTATCATGTGTTGTTGTTCATGCATATGAGGAATAATAATGGGTTTAAAAAAAAGCAGCTAACCCTAACCCTAACCCTAACTCTAACCCTCACCCCAACCCAAACCCTAACAATGCTAGATAGAATTTTATCATGTGTTGTTGTTCATGCATATGAGGAATAATAATGGGTTTAAAAAAAAGCAGCTAACCCTAACCCTAACCCTAACTCTAACCCTCACCCCAACCCAAACCCTAACAATGCTAGATAGAATTTTATCATGTGTTGTTGTTCATAAATATGAGGAATAATAATGAATTAAAAAAAAAACTAACCCTAACCTTAACCCTTAACCCACCTCTAACCCTAACCCTTATCGTATCACTAACACTAACCATGCTAGAGACAATTTTATCATGTTTTGTTGTTCATGAATATGAGGAATAATAAAGATTTTAAAAAAAAAGAAGCAAACCTTCACCCTAAACCTTACCCCAACCCTAACCCTAACACTAACCCGAACTCTAACCATGCTACAGACAATGTATCATGTGTTGTTGTTCATTAATATGAGGAACGTTAATGAATTTAAAAAAAAAGCTAACCCTAAGCCTAACCCTAAAACTAACCTTAACCATGCTAGATACAATTTGATCATGTGTTGTTGCTCATGCATATGAGGAATAATATTGAATTGCAAAAAAAAAGAAGCTTACCCTAACACTTACCCCAACCCTACCGCTAACCATGCTAGATACAATTTCATCATGTGTTGTTGTTCACGCATATGAGGAATAATCATAGATCGCAAAAAAAGAAGCTTACCCTAACACTAACCCTAATCCTAACCCTTACTCTTACCCAAACCCTAACCCTAACCATGCTAGATAACTAACCATGCTAAATAACCTAACCCTAATCCTAACCCTAACCCTCCCCCTACCCCTAACCCAAACACTAACCCTAACCATGCTAGATACAATCATATCATGTGTTGTTGTTCATGAATATGAGGAATAATTATTAATTTAAAAAAAAGAAGCTAACCCTAACCCTAACCCCACCCCTAACCCTAACCATGCTAGACATAATTTTATCATGTGTTGTTGTTCATAAATATGAGGAATAATAATGAATTTTAAAACAAAGAAGCTACCCCTAAACCTTACCCTAACCCAACGGTAACCCTAACCATGCTAAATACAATTTTATTATGTGCTGTAATTCATGAATATGAGGAATAATAATGATTTTTAAAAAAAAAGAAGCAAACCCAACCCCTAACCCTAACCCGTACCATTACCCCAACCCTAACCCTAACCCAAACTCTTACCCTAATAATGCTAGATACAATTTTATTATGTGTTGTTGTTCATGAATATGAGGAATAATTATGAATTGAAAAATAAAGAAGCTAACCCTAACCATAACCCTAACCCCAACCCTAAACCTACCCATGCTAGATACAATTTTATCATGTGTTGTTGTTCATGAATATGGGCAACATTCATGAATTTAAAAAAAAAGAAGCTAACCCTAACCCTAACCCTTACCCTAACCCAAAACCTAACCCTAAGCCTAACCTTAACCCTAACCCCAACTCTAACCCTAAACATGCAAGATACCATTTTATGATGTGTTGTTGTTCATGAATATAAGGAATAATATTGAATCAAAATAAAGAAGCAAACCCTAACTCAAACCCTGATCCTATCACCAACCCTAACCCTAACCATGCTAGATACAATTTTCTCATGTCTTGTTCATGAATATGAGGAATAATAATGAATTAAAAAAAAAAGATAAGCCTAACCCTAAACCAACCCCTAACCCCAACACTAACCATGCTAGATACAATTTCATCATGTGTTGAATAATAAT
The DNA here is from genome assembly GCF_053919585.1 of Euprymna scolopes. Classification (NCBI taxonomy): domain Eukaryota; kingdom Metazoa; phylum Mollusca; class Cephalopoda; order Sepiida; family Sepiolidae; genus Euprymna; species Euprymna scolopes. Next base: position 121,577,585 of record NC_136527.1, read on the forward strand.
GAATTTAAAAAAAGAATCAGCTAACCCTAATCTAACCCTAATCCTAACCCCGACTCTGACCCTTACCATGCTAGATACAATTTTATCATGTGTTGTTGTTCATGATTATGAGTAATAATTATGAATTAAAAAAAAAAGAAGCTAACCCTAACCCTAACCCTTACCCCAAACCTTACCCTAAGCTTCACCTTAACCCTAACCCCAACCCTGACCCTAACCATGCGAGATACAATTTTATCATATGTTGTTGTTCATGAATATCAGGAATAATAATGAATTTAAAAACAAAAGAAGCTAACCCCAACCCTAAACCTAACTATGCTAGATACAATTTTATCATGTGTTGTTGTTCATGAATAAGAGGAATAATTATGAATTTAAAAAAAAAGAAGCTAACCCTACCCCTACCCCTTACCCTAACCCAAACCCTAACCCTTACCCTTACCATGCTAGATACAATGTTTTCATGTGTTGTTGTTCATGAATATGAGGAATAATAATGAATTAAAAAAAAAGAAGCTAACCCTAACCCTAACCGAAACCCAAACCCTAACCCTTACCCTAACCATGCTAGATACAATTGTATCATGTGTTGTTGTTCATAAATATGAGGAATAATTATGAATTTAAAAAAATGAAGTCACACCTAACCCTAATGCGTACCCCAAACCTGAATATGAGGAATAATTATGAATTTAAAAAAAAGAAGCTAACCCTAACCATGCTAGATACAATTTTATCATTCGTTGTTGTTCATGAATATGAGGAATAATAATGAATTAAAAAACAAACAGAAGCTTACGCTAACCCTAACCCCAACCCAAACCCTAACCCGTACCCTAAATCGTAACCTAAGCAAACCCTAACCATGCGAGATACAATTTTATCATGTGTTGTTGTTCACGAATATGAGGAATAATAATGAATTTAAAAAAAGAAGCTAACCCTAACACTAACCATAACACTAACCAAAACCCTAACAATGGTATATACAATTTTTACATGTGTTGTTGTTCCTGAAGTGCGGAATAATAATGAATTCATAAAAAAAAGAAGTTACCCCCAACCCATACCCAAACCCGTACCCTAACCCCAACCCTAAACCTAACCCTAACCCTTACCCAAACAATGCCAGATATAATTTTATTATGTGTAGTTCTTCATGAATATGACGAATAATTATGAATTTTAAAAAAGAAGAAGCTAACCCTAACTCTAACCCTAACCCCAACACTAACCCTATCCCCAACACAAAACCTAACCCAAACTTTGCTAGATACAATTTATCATTTGTTGTTGATCATGAATATGAGGAATAATTATGAATTTAAAAAAAAAAGAAGCGAACACTAAGCATAACCCAAACCCTAACCCAAACCCTTACCCTATAACTAACACTAACCATGCTAGAGACAATTTTATCATGTGTTGTTGTGCATGAATATGAGGAATAATAATGAAGTTTAAAAAAAAAGAAGCTAAGCCTAACACTACCCATACCCTAAACCTAACCCTTGACACAACCCTAACCCTGACCCCAAACCTAACCCTACCCATGCTAAATACAATTTTATCATGTGTTGTTGTTCATGAATATAAGGAATAATAATGAATCACACAAAAAAAGAAGCTAACCTTGTTTTTTTTATTCGTTATATTATTGGCTTAGGGATAGGGTTAGCTTTTTTTTGCATGCCTACTATTCCTTATATTATTGTACAACATCCTTGATAAAATTGTTACTAGGATGGGTTAGGGTTAGGGTTAGGGTTAGGTTTTGGCTTAGGGTTAGGGTTAGGTTTTGGCTTAGGGTTAGGGTTGGGGTTAGGTTTTGGCTTAGGGTTAGGGTTAGGGTTAGGTTTTTTTTGCATGCCTACTATTCCTTATATTATTGCACAACATCCTTGATAAAATTGTTACTAGGATGGGTTAGGGTTAGGGTTAGGGTTAGGGTTAGGTTTAGGGTTAGGGTTAGGGTTAGGGTTAGGTTTTGGCTTAGGGTTAGGGTTGGGGTTAGGTTTGGGCTTAGGGTTAGGGTTAGATTTTTTTTTGCATGCCTACTATTCCTTATATTATTGAATAACATCCTTGATAAAATTGTCACTAGGATGGGTTAGGGTTAGGGTTAGGGTTTGGCTTAGGGTTAGTGTTAGGGTTAGATTTTTTTTTTGCATGGCTACTATTCCTTATATTATTGAATAACATCCTTGAAAAAATTGTCACTAGGATGGGTTAGGGTTAGTGTTAGGGTTAGCTTTTTTTTTGCATGCCTACTATTCCTAATATATTGAATAACATCCTTGATAAAATTGTCACTGGGATGGGTTAGGGTTAGGGTTAGGGTTAGGGTTAGGCTTAGGGTTAGGGTTAGGGTTAGGGTTAGCTTTTTTTTTGCATGCCTACTATTCCTTATATTATTGAATAACATCCTTGACAAAATTGTCACTATCATGGGTTAGGGTTAGGGTTAGGGTTTGGCTTAGGGTTAGGGTTAGGGTTAGCTTTTTTTTTTTTTGCATGCCTACTATTCCTTATATCATTGAATAACATCCTTGATAAAATTGTCACTAGGATGGGTTAGGGTTAGGGTTAGGGTTTGGCTTAGGGTTAGGGCTAGGGTTAGCTTTTTTTTTGCATGCCTAATATTCCTTATATTATTGAATAACATCCTTGATAAAATTGTCACTAGGATGGGTTAGGGTTAGGGTTAGGCTTAGGGTTTGGCTTAGGGTTAGGGTTAGGGTTAGCTTTTTTTTTGCATACCTACTATTCCTTATATTATTGAATAAAATCCTTGAAAAAATTGTCACTAGGATTGGTAAGGGTTAGGGTTAGGGTTAGGGTTAGCTTTTTTTTTGCATACCTAATATTCCTTATATTATTGAATAACATCCTTGAAAAAATTGTCACTAGGATTGGTAAGGGTTAGGGTTAGGTTTAGGGTTAGGGTTAGGGTTAGCTTTTTTTTTGCATGCCTACTATTCCTTATATTATTGAATAAAATCCTTGATAAAATTGTACCTTGGATGGGTTAGGGTTAGGGTTAGGGTTAGGGTTTGGCTTAGGGTTAGGGTTAGGGTTAGGGTTAGGGTTAGTTTTTTTTGTGCATGCCTACTATTCCTTATATTATTGAATAACATCCTTGATAAAATTGTCACTAGGATGGGTAAGAGTTTGGCTTAGGGTTAGGGTTAGCTTTTTTTTTGCATGCCTACTATTCCTTATATTATTGAATAACATCCTTGATAAAATTGTCACTAGGATGGGTTAGGGTTAGGGTTAGGGTTAGGGTTTGGCTTAGGGTTAGGGTTAGGGTTAGGGTTAGTTTTTTTTTTTGCATGCCTACTATTCCTTATATTATTGAATAACATCCTTGATAACATTGTCACTAGGATGGGTTAGGGTTAGGGTTAGGGGTAGGGTTTGGCTTAGGGTTAGGGTTAGGGTTAGCTTTTTTTTTTGCATGCCTAGTTTTCCTTATATTATTGAATAACATCCTTGAAAAATTGTCACTAGGATGGGTTAGGGTTAGGGTTAGGGTTTGGCTTAGGGTTAGGGTTAGCTTTCTTTTTTGCATGCCTACTATTCCTAATATATTGAATAACATCCTTGATAAAATTGTCACTGGAATGGGTTAGGGGTAGGGTTAGGGTTAGGCTTAGGGTTAGGGTTAGGTTTTTTTTTTGCATGCCTACTATTCCTTATATTATTGAATAACATCCATGATAAAATTGTCACTAGAATGGGTTAGGGTTAGGGTTAGGGTTAGGGTTTGGCTTAGGGTTAGGGTTAGGGTTAGGGTTAGTTTTTTTTGTGCATGCCTACTATTCCTTATATTATTGAATAACATCCTTG
>NC_136527.1:121586439-121603939 GCF_053919585.1 Euprymna scolopes
TTTTGCATGCCTACTATTCCTTATATTATTGAATAACATCCTTGATAAAATTGTCCCTAGGATGGGTTAGGGTAAGGGTTAGGGTAAGGGTTTGGCTTAGGGTTAGGGTAAGGGTTAGCTTTGTTTTTTGCATGCCTACTATTCCTTATATTATTGAATAACATCCTTGATAAAATTGTCACTAGGATGGGTTAGGGTTAGGGTTAGGGTTAGGGTTTGGCTTAGGGTTAGGGTTAGCTTTTTTTTTGCATGCCTACTATTCCTTATATTATTGAATAACATCCTTGATAAAATTGTCACTAGGATGGGTTAGGGTAAGGGTTAGGGTTTGGGTTTGGCTTAGGGCTAGGGTTAGCTTTTTTTTTTGCATGCCTACTATTCCTTATATTATTGAATAACATCCTTGATAAAATTGTCACTAGGATGGGTTAGGGTTAGGGTTAGTGTTAGGGTTAGGGTTTGGCTTAGGGTTAGAGTTAGGGTTAGCTTTTTTTTTGCATGCCTACTATTCCTTATATTATTGAATAACATCCTTGATAAAATTGTCACTAGGATTGGTAAGGTTTGGCTTAGGGTTAGGGTTTGGCTTAGGGTTAGGGTTAGCTTTTTTTTTTGCATGCCTACTATTCCTTATATTATTGAATAACATCCTTGAAAAAAATGTCACTAGGATGGGTTAGGGTTAGGGTTTGGCTTAGGGTTAGAGTTAGCTTTTTTTTTGCATGTATACTATTCCTTATATTATTGAATAACATCCATGATAAAATTGTCACAAGTATGGGTTAGGGTTAGGGTTAGCGTTAGGGTTTGGCGTAGGGTTAGGGTTAGAGTTAGCTTTTTTTTTGCATGCCTACTATTCCTTATATTATTGAATTACATCCATGATAAAATTGTCACAAGGATGGGTTAGGGTTAGGGTTAGGGGTTGGCTTAGGGTAGGGTTAGGGTTAGCTTTTTTTTTGCATGCCTACTATTCCTTATATTATTGAATAACATCCTTGATAAAATTGTCACTAGGATGGGTTAGGTTTAGGGTTAGGGGTAGGGTTTGGCTTAGGGTTAGGGTTAGGGTTAGCTTTTTTTTTTGCATGCCTACTATTCCTTATATCATTGAATAACATCCTTGATAAAATTGTCACTAGGATGGGTTAGGGTTAGGGTTAGGGTTAGGTTTTAGCTTAGGCTTAGATTTACGGTTAGGGTTTGGCTTAGGGTTAGGGTTAGCTTTTTTTTTTTGCATGCCTACTATTCCTTATATTATTGAATAACATCCATGATAAAATTGTCACAAGGATGGGTTAGGGTTAGGGTTAGGGTTAGGGTTTGGCTTAGGGGTAGCGTTTGGGTTAGCTTTTTTTTTGCATACCTACTATTCCTTATATTATTGAATAACATCCTTGATAAGATTGTCACGAGGATGGGTTAGGGTTAGGGTGAGGGTTAGGGTTTGGCTTAGGGTTAGGGTTAGGCTTAGCTTTTTTCTTTGCATAGCTACTATTCCTTATATCATTGAATAACATCCTTGATAAAATTGTCACGAGGATGGGTTAGGGTTAGAGTTAGGGTTAGGGTTTGGCTTAGGGTTAGGGTTAGGGCTAGCTTTTTTTTTTGCATGGCTACTATTCCTTATATTATTGAATAACATCCTTGATAAAATTGTCACTAGGATGGGTTAGGGTTAGGGTTAGTGTTAGGGTTAGGGTTTGGCTTAGGGTTAGAGTTAGGGTTAGCTTTTTTTTTGCATGCCTACTATTCCTTATATTATTGAATAACATCCTTGATAAAATTGTCACTAGGATGGGTTAGGGTAAGTTTAGGGTTAGGGTTTGGCTTAGGGTTAGGGTTAGGGTAAGGGTTAGCTTTTTTTTTGCATGCCTACTATTCCTTATATTATTGAATAACATCCTTGATAAAATTGTCACTAGGATGGGTTAGGGTTAGGGTTGGGGTTAGGGTTTGGCTTAGGGTTAGGGTTAGGGTAAGGGTTAGCTTTTCTTTTTGCATGCCTACTATTCCTTATATTATTGAATAACATCCTTGATAAAATTGTCACTAGGATGGGTTAGGGTTAGGGTTTGGGTTAGGGTTTGGCTTAGGGTTAGGGTTAGGGTAAGGGTTAGCTTTTTTTTTTTGCATGCCTACTATTCCTTATATTATTGAATAACATCCTTGATAAAATTGTCACTAGGATGGGTTAGGGTTAGGGTTAGGGTTTGGCTTAGATTGGGGTTAGGGTTAGCTTTTTTTTGCATGCCTACTATTCCTTATATTATTGAATAACATCCATGATAAAATTGTCACAAGGATGGGTTAGGGTTAGGGTTAGGGTTAGGGTTTGGCTTAGGGTTAGGGTTAGCTTTTTTTTTTGCATGCCTACTATTCCTTATATCATTGAATAACATCCTTGATAAAATTGTCACAAGGATGGGTTAGGGTTAGGGTTAGGGTTAGGGTTTGGCTTAGGGTTAGGGTTAGGGTTAGCTTTTTTTTTTGCATGCCTACTATTCCTTATATCATTGAATATCATCCTTGATAAAATTGTCACTAGGATGGGTTAGGGTTAGGGTTAGGGTTAGGGTTTGGCTTAGGGTTAGGGTTAGAGTTAGCTTTTTTTTTTTGCATGCCTACTATTCCTTATATCATTGAATAACATCCTTGATAAAATTGTCACAAGGATGTGTTAGGGTTAGGGTTAGGGTTAGGGTTTGGCTTAGGGTTAGGGTTAGGGTTAGTTTTTTTTGGCGTGCCTACTATTCCTTATATCATTGAATAACATCCTTCATAACATTGTCACTAGGATTTGTTAGGGTAAGGGTTAGGGTTAGCGTTAAGGTTTGGCTTAGGGTTAGGGTTAGGGTTTGCTTTTTTTTTTGCATGCCTACTATTCCTTATATTATTGAATAACATCCTTGATAAAATTGTCACTAGGATGGGTTAGGGTTAGGGTTAGGTTTAGAGTTTGGCTTAGGGTTAGGGTTAGCTTTTTTTTTGCATGCCTACTATTCCTTATATTATTGAATAACATCCTTGATAAAATTGTCACTAGGATGGGTTAGGGTAAGGGTTAGGGTTTGGGTTTGGCTTAGGGGTAGGGTTAGCTTTTTTTTTTGCATGCCTACTATTCCTTATATTATTGAATAACATCCTTGATAAAATTGTCACTAGGATGGGTTAGGGTTAGGGATAGGGTTAGGGTTAGGGTTTCGCTTAGGGTAAGGGTTAGGTTTTGGATTAGGGTTAGGGTTAGCTTTTTTTTTGCATGCCTACTATTCCTTATATTATTGAATAACATCCTTGATAAAATTGTCACTAGGATGGGTTAGGGTTAGGGTTAGGGTTTGGCTTAGGGTTAGGGTTAGGGTTAGCTTTTTTTTTTGCATGCCTACTATTCCTTATATTATTGAATAACATCCTTGATAAAATTGTCTCTCGGATGGGTTAGGGTTAGGGTTAGGGGTAGGGTTTGGCTTAGGGTTAGGGTAAGGGTTAGCTTTTTTTTTTGCATGCCTACTATTCCTTATATTATTGAATAACATCCTTGATAAAATTGTCACTAGGATGGGTTTGGGGTAGGGTTAGGGTTAGGGTTTGGCTTAGGGTTAGGGTTAGCTTTTTTTTTGCATGCCTACTATTCCTTATATTATTGAATAACATCCTTGATAAAATTGTCACTAGGATGGGTTAGGGTTAGGGATAGGGTTAGGGTTAGGGTTTCGCTTAGGGTTAGGGTTAGGTTTTGGATTAGGGTTAGGGTTAGCTTTTTTTTTGCATGCCTACTATTCCTTATATTATTGAATAACATCCTTGATAAAATTGTCACTAGGATGGGTTAGGGTTAGGGTTAGTGTTAGGGTTAGGGTTTGGCTTAGGGTTAGGGTTAGGGTTAGCTTTTTTTTTGCATGCCTACTATTCCTTATATTATTGAATAAAATCCTTGATAAAATTGTCACGAGGATGGGTTAGGCTGAGGGTTAGGGTTAGGATTTGACTTAGGGTTAGGGTTAGGGTTAGCTTTTTTTTTGCGTGCCTACTATTCCTTATATCATTGAATAACATCCTTCATAACATTGTCACTAGGATTTGTTAGGGTAAGGGTTAGGGTTAGCGTTAAGGTTTGGCTTAGGGTTAGGGTTAGGGTTTGCTTTTTTTTTTGCATGCCTACTATTCCTTATATTATTGAATAACATCCTTGATAAAATTGTCACTAGGATGGGTTAGGGTTAGGGTTAGGGTTAGGGTTTGGCTTAGGGTTAGGGTTAGCTTTTTTTTTGCATGCCTACTATTCCTTATATTATTGAATAACATCCTTGATAAAATTGTCACTAGGATGGGTTAGGGTTAGGGATAGGGTTAGGGTTAGGGTTAGGGATAGGGTTAGGGTTAGGTTTTGGATTAGGGTTAGGGTTAGCTTTTTTTTTGCATGCCTACTATTCCTTATATTATTGAATAACATCCTTGATAAAATTGTCACTAGGATGGGTTAGGGTTAGGGTTAGGGTTTGGCTTAGGGTTAGGGTTAGGGTTAGCTTTTTTTTTTGCATGCCTACTATTCCTTATATTATTGAATAACATCCTTGATAAAATTGTCTCTCGGATGGGTTAGGGTTAGGGTTAGGGGTAGGGTTTGGCTTAGGGTTAGGGTAAGGGTTAGCTTTTTTTTTTGCATGCCTACTATTCCTTATATTATTGAATAACATCCTTGATAAAATTGTCACTAGGATGGGTTTGGGGTAGGGTTAGGGTTAGGGTTTGGCTTAGGGTTAGGGTTAGCTTTTTTTTTGCATGCCTACTATTCCTTATATTATTGAATAACATCCTTGATAAAATTGTCACTAGGATGGGTTAGGGTAAGGGTTAGGGTTTGGGTTTGGCTTAGGGTTAGGGTTAGCTTTTTTTTTTGCATGCCTACTATTCCTTATATTATTGAATAACATCCTTGATAAAATTGTCACTAGGATGGGTTAGGGTTAGGGATAGGGTTAGGGTTAGGGTTTCGCTTAGGGTTAGGGTTAGGTTTTGGATTAGGGTTAGGGTTAGCTTTTTTTTTGCATGCCTACTATTCCTTATATTATTGAATAACATCCTTGATAAAATTGTCACTAGGATGGGTTAGGGTTAGGGTTAGTGTTAGGGTTAGGGTTTGGCTAAGGGTTAGGGTTAGGGTTAGCTTTTTTTTTGCATGCCTACTATTCCTTATATTATTGAATAAAATCCTTGATAAAATTGTCACGAGGATGGGTTAGGCTGAGGGTTAGGGTTAGGGTTAGGATTTGACTTAGGGTTAGGGTTAGGGTTAGCTTTTTTTTTGCGTGCCTACTATTCCTTATATCATTGAATAACATCCTTCATAACATTGTCACTAGGATTTGTTAGGGTAAGGGTTAGGGTTAGCGTTAAGGTTTGGCTTAGGGTTAGGGTTAGGGTTTGCTTTTTTTTTTGCATGCCTACTATTCCTTATATTATTGAATAACATCCTTGATAAAATTGTCACTAGGATGGGTTAGGGTTAGGGTTAGGGTTAGGGTTTGGCTTAGGGTTAGGGTTAGCTTTTTTTTTGCATGCCTACTATTCCTTATATTATTGAATAACATCCTTGATAAAATTGTCACTAGGATGGGTTAGGGTAAGGGTTAGGGTTTGGGTTTGGCTTAGGGTTAGGGTTAGCTTTTTTTTTTGCATGCCTACTATTCCTTATATTATTGAATAACATCCTTGATAAAATTGTCACTAGGATGGGTTAGGGTTAGGGATAGGGTTAGGGTTAGGGTTTCGCTTAGGGTTAGGGTTAGGTTTTGGATTAGGGTTAGGGTTAGCTTTTTTTTTGCATGCCTACTATTCCTTATATTATTGAATAACATCCTTGATAAAATTGTCACTAGGATGGGTTAGGGTTAGGGTTAGGGTTTGGCTTAGGGTTAGGGTTAGGGTTAGGGTTAGCTTTTTTTTTTGCATGCCTACTATTCCTTATATTATTGAATAACATCCTTGATAAAATTGTCTCTCGGATGGGTTAGGGTTAGGGTTAGGGGTAGGGTTTGGCTTAGGGTTAGGGTAAGGGTTAGCTTTTTTTTTTGCATGCCTACTATTCCTTATATTATTGAATAACATCCTTGATAAAATTGTCACTAGGATGGGTTTGGGGTAGGGTTAGGGTTAGGGTTTGGCTTAGGGTTAGGGTTAGCTTTTTTTTTGCATGCCTACTATTCCTTATATTATTGAATAACATCCTTGATAAAATTGTCACTAGGATGGGTTAGGGTAAGGGTTAGGGTTTGGGTTTGGCTTAGGGTTAGGGTTAGCTTTTTTTTTTGCATGCCTACTATTCCTTATATTATTGAATAACATCCTTGATAAAATTGTCACTAGGATGGGTTAGGGTTAGGGATAGGGTTAGGGTTAGGGTTTCGCTTAGGGTTAGGGTTAGGTTTTGGATTAGGGTTAGGGTTAGCTTTTTTTTTGCATGCCTACTATTCCTTATATTATTGAATAACATCCTTGATAAAATTGTCACTAGGATGGGTTAGGGTTAGGGTTAGGGTTTGGCTTAGGGTTAGGGTTAGGGTTAGGGTTAGCTTTTTTTTTTGCATGCCTACTATTCCTTATATTATTGAATAACATCCTTGATAAAATTGTCACTAGGATAGGTTAGGGTTAGGGTTAGGGTTAGGGTAAGGGTTTTGCTTAGGGTTAGGGTTAGGGTTAGCTTATTTTTTGCATGCCTACTATTCCTTATATTATTGAATAACATCCTTGATAAAATTGTCACTAGGATGGGTTAGGGTAAGGTTTAGGGTTTGGGTTTGGCTTAGGGTTAGGGTTAGCTTTTTTTTTTGCATGCCTACTATTCCTTATATTATTGAATAACATCCTTGATAAAATTGTCACTAGGATGGGTTAGGGTTAGGGATAGGGTTAGGGTTAGGGTTTCGCTTAGGGTTAGGGTTAGGTTTTGGATTAGGGTTAGGGTTAGCTTTTTTTTTGCATGCCTACTGTTCCTTATATTATTGAATAACATCCTTGATAAAATTGTCACTAGGATGGGTTAGGGATGGGTTAGGGTTTGGCTTAGGGTTAGGGTTAGGGTTAGCCCTTTTTTTTTTGCATGCCTACTATTCCTTATATCATTGAATATCATCCTTGATAAAATTGTCACTAGGATGGGTTAGGGTTAGGGTTAGGGTTTGGCTTAGGGTTAGGGTTAGGGTTAGCTTTTTTTTTTTGCATGCCTACTATTCCTTATATTATTGAATAACATCCTTGATAAAATTGTCACTAGGATGGGTTAGGGTTAGGGTTAGGGTTAGGGTTTGGCTTAGGGTTAGGGTTAGGGTTAGCTTTTTTTTTTGCATGCCTACTATTCCTTATATTATTGAAAAACATCCTTGAAAAAATTGTCACTAGGATGGGTTAGGGTTAGGGTTAGGGTTTGGCTTAGGGTTAGGGTTAGGGTTAGGGTTAGCTTTGTTTTTGCATGCCTACTATTCCTTATATTATTGAATAACATCCTTGATAAAATTGTCACTAGGATGGGTTAGGGTTAGGATTAGGGTAAGGGTTTGGCTTAGGGTTAGGGTTAGGGTTAGTGTTAGCTTTTTTTTTGCATGCCTACTATTCCTTATATTATTGAAAAACAACCTTGAAAAAATTGTCACTAGGATGGGTTAGGGTTAGGGTTAGGGTTTGGCTTAGGGTTAGAGTTAGCTTTTTTTTTGCATGCCTACTATTCCTTATATTATTGAATAACATCCTTGATAAAATTGTCCCTAGGATGGGTTAGGGTTAGGGTTAGGGGTAGGGTTTGGCTTAGGGTTAGGGTAAGGGTTAGCTTTTTTTTTTTGCATGCCTACTATTCCTTATATTATTGAATAACATCCTTGATAAAATTGTCACTAGGATGGGTTAGGGTTAGGGTTTGGCTTAGGGTTAGGGTTAGCTTTTTTTTGCATGCCTACTATTCCTTATATTATTGAATAACATCCTTGATAAAATTGTCACTAGGATGGGTTAGGGTAAGGGTTAGGGTTTGGGTTTGGCTTAGGGTTAGGGTTAGCTTTTTTTTTTGCATGCCTACTATTCCTTATATTATTGAATAACATCCTTGATAAAATTGTCACTAGGATGGGTTAGGGTTAGGGATAGGGTTAGGGTTAGGGTTTCGCTTAGGGTAAGGGTTAGGTTTTGGATTAGGGTTAGGGTTAGCTTTTTTTTTGCATGCCTACTATTCCTTATATTATTGAATAACATCCTTGATAAAATTGTCACTAGGATGGGTTAGGGTTAGGGTTAGGGTTAGGGTTTGGCTTAGGGTTAGGGTTAGCTTTTTTTTTGCATGCCTACTATTCCTTATATTATTGAATAACATCCTTGATAAAATTGTCACTAGGATGGGTTAGGGTTAGAGTTAGGGTTAGGGTTTGGCTTAGGGTTAGGGTTAGCTTTTTTTTTGCATGCCTACTATTCCTTATATTATTGAATAACATCCTTGATAAAATTGTCCCTAGGATGGGTTAGGGTAAGGGTTAGGGTTTGGGTTTGGCTTAGGGTTAGGGTTAGCTTTTTTTTTTTGCATGCCTACTATTCCTTATATTATTGAATAACATCCTTGATAAAATTGTCACTAGGATGGGTTAGGGTTAGGGATAGGGTTAGGGTTAGGGTTTCGCTTAGGGTTAGGGTTAGGTTTTGGATTAGGGTAAGGGTTAGCTTTTTTTTTGCATGCCTACTATTCCTTATATTATTGAATAACATCCTTGATAAAATTGTCACTAGGATGGGTTAGGGTTAGGGTTAGGGTTTGGCTTAGGGTTAGGGTTAGGGTTAGCTTTTTTTTTTGCATGCCTACTATTCCTTATATTATTGAATAACATCCTTGATAAAATTGTCACTAGGATAGGTTAGGGTTAGGGTTAGGGTTAGGGTTAGGGTTTTGCTTAGGGTTAGGGTTAGGGTTAGCTTATTTTTTTGCATGCCTACTATTCCTTATATTATTGAATAACATCCTTGATAAAATTGTCACTAGGATGGGTTAGGGTTAGGGTTAGGGTTAGTGTTAGGGTTAGGGTTTGGCTTAGGGTTAGAGTTAGGGTTAGCTTTTTTTTTGCATGCCTACTATTCCTTATATTATTGAAACCCATCCTTGATAAAATTGTCACTAGGATGGGTAAGGTTTGGCTTAGGGTTAGGGTTTGGCTTAGGGTTAGGGTTAGCTTTTTTTTTGCATGCCTACTATTCCTTATATTATTGAATAACATCCTTGATAAAATTGTCACTAGGATGGGTTAGGGTTAGGGTTAGGCTTAGGCTTAGGGTTAGTGTTAGGGTTAGCTTTTTTTTTTGCATGCCTACTATTCCTTATATTATTGAATAACATCCTTGATAAAATTGTCACTAGGATGGGTTAGGGTTAGGGTTAGGGTTTGGCTTAGGGTTAGGGTTAGGGTTAGCTTTTTTTTTTGCATGCCTACTATTCCTTATATTATTGAATAACATCCTTGATAAAATTGTCACTAGGATAGGTTAGGGTTAGGGTTAGGGTTAGGGTTAGGGTTTTGCTTAGGGTTAGGGTTAGGGTTAGCTTATTTTTTGCATGCCTACTATTCCTTATATTATTGAATAACATCCTTGATAAAATTGTCACTAGGATGGGTTAGGGTTAGGGTTAGGGTTAGTGTTAGGGTTAGGGTTTGGCTTAGGGTTAGAGTTAGGGTTAGCTTTTTTTTTGCATGCCTACTATTCCTTATATTATTGAAACCCATCCTTGATAAAATTGTCACTAGGATGGGTAAGGTTTGGCTTAGGGTTAGGGTTTGGCTTAGGGTTAGGGTTAGCTTTTTTTTTGCATGCCTACTATTCCTTATATTATTGAATAACATCCTTGATAAAATTGTCACTAGGATGGGTTAGGGTTAGGGTTAGGCTTAGGCTTAGGGTTAGTGTTAGGGTTAGCTTTTTTTTTTGCATGCCTACTATTCCTTATATTATTGAATAACATCCTTGAAAAAAATGTCACTAGGATGGGTTAGGGTTAGGGTTAGGGTTTGGCTTAGGGTAGGGTTAGGGTTAGCTTTTTTTTTGCATGCCTACTATTCCTTATATTATTGAATAACATCCTTGATAAAATTGTCACTAGGATGGGTTAGGTTTAGGGTTAGGGTTAGGGTTTGGCTTAGGGTTAGGGTTAGGGTTAGCTTTTTTTTTTGCATGCCTACTATTCCTTATATCATTGAATAACATCCTTGATAAAATTGTCACTAGGATGGGTTAGGGTTAGGGTTAGGGTTTGGCTTAGGGTTAGGGTTAGGGTTAGGGTTAGCTTTTTTTTTGCATGCCTACTATTCCTTATATTATTGAATAACATCCTTGATAAAATTGTCACTAGGATGGGTTAGGGTTAGGATTAGGGTTAGGGTTTGGCTTAGGGTTAGGGTTAGGGTTAGGGTTAGCTTTTTTTTGGCATGCCTACTATTCCTTATATTATTGAATAACATCCTTGATAAAATTGTCACTAGGATCTGTTAGGGTTAGGGTTAGGCTTAGGCTTAGGGTTAGTGTTAGGGTTAGCTTTTTTTTTTGCATGCCTACTATTCCTTATATTATTGAATAACATCCTTGAAAAAAATGTCACTAGGATGGGTTAGGGTTAGGGTTAGGGTTTGGCTTAGGGTTAGAGTTAGCTTTTTTTTTGCATGTATACTATTCCTTATATTATTGAATAACATCCATGATAAAATTGTCACCAGGATGGGTTAGGGTTAGCGTTTGGCTTAGGGTAGGGTTAGGGTTAGTTTTTTTTTTGCATGCCTACTATTCCTTATATTATTGAATAACATCCTTGATAAAATTGTCACTAGGATGGGTTAGGTTTAGGGTTAGGGTTAGGGTTTGGCTTAGGGTTAGGGTTAGGGTTAGCTTTTTTTTTTGCATGCCTACTATTCCTTATATCATTGAATAACATCCTTGATAAAATTGTCACTAGGATGGGTTAGGGTTAGGGTTAGGGTTTGGCTTAGGGTTAGGGTTAGGGTTAGGGTTAGCTTTTTTTTTGCATGCCTACTATTCCTTATATTATTGAATAACATCCTTGATAAAATTGTCACTAGGATGGGTTAGGGTTAGGGTTTGGGTTTGGCTTAGGGTTAGCGTTAGCTTTTTTTTTTGCATGCCTACTATTCCTTATATTATTGAATAACATCCTTGATAAAATTGTCACTAGGATAGGTTAGGGTTAGGGTTAGGGTTTGGCTTAGGGTTAGGGTTAGGGTTAGCATTTTTTTTTGCATGCCTACTATTCCTTATATTATTGAATAACATCCTTGATAAAATTGTCACTAGGATGGGTTTGGGTTAGGGTTAGGGTTTGGCTTAGGGTTAGGGTTAGCTTTTTTTTTTGCATGCCTACTATTCCTTATATTATTGAATAACATCCTTGATAAAATTGTCACTAGGATGGGTTAGGGTAAGGGTTTGGCTTAGGGTTAGGGTTAGGGTTAGGGTTTGGCTTGGGGTTAGCTTGTTTTTTGCATGCCTACTATTCCTTATATTATTGAATAACATCCTTGATAAAATTGTCACTAGGATGGGTTAGGGTAAGGGTTTGGCTTAGGGTTAGGGTTAGGGTTAGGGTTTGGCTTGGGGTTAGCTTGTTTTTTGCATGCCTACTATTCCTTATATTATTGAATAACACCCTTGATAAAATTGTCTCTAGGATGGGTTAGGGTAATGGTTTGGCTTAGGGTTAGGGTTAGGGTAAGGGTTTGGCTTGGGGTTAGCTTGTTTTTTGCATGCCTACTATTCCTTATATTATTGAATAACATCCTTGATAAAATTGTCACTAGGATGGGTTAGGGTAAGGGTTTGGCTTAGGGTTAGGGTTAGGGTTAGGGTTTGGCTTGGGGTTAGCTTGTTTTTTGCATGCCTACTATTCCTTATATTATTGAATAACATCCTTGATAAAATTGTCACTAGGATGGGTTAGGGTAAGGGTTTGGCTTAGGGTTAGGGTTAGGGTTAGGGTTTGGCTTGGGGTTAGCTTGTTTTTTGCATGCCTACTATTCCTTATATTATTGAATAACATCCTTGATAAAATTGTCACTAGGATGGGTTAGGGTAAGGGTTTGGCTTAGGGTTAGGGTTAGGGTTAGGGATTGGCTTGGGGTTAGCTTGTTTTTTGCATGCCTACTATTCCTTATATTATTGAATAACATCCTTGATAAAATTGTCTCTAGGATGGGTTAGGGTAAGGGTTTGGCTTAGGGTTAGGGTTAGGGTAAGGGTTTGGCTTGGGGTTAGCTTGTTTTTTGCATGCCTACTATTCCTTATATTATTGAATAACATCCTTGATAAAATTGTCACTAGGATGGGTTAGGGTAAGGGTTTGGCTTAGGGTTAGTGTTAGGGTTAGGGTTTGGCTTGGGGTTAGCTTGTTTTTTGCATGCCTACTATTCCTTATATTATTGAATAACATCCTTGATAAAATTGTCACTAGGATGGGTTAGGGTTAGGGTTTGGCTTAGGGTTAGGGTTAGGGTTAGGGTTTGGCTTGGGGTTAGCTTGTTTTTTGCATGCCTACTATTCCTTATATTATTGAATAACATCCTTGATAAAATTGTCTCTAGGATGGGTTAGGGTAAGGCTTTGGCTTAGGGTTAGGGTTAGGGTTTGGCTTGGGGTTAGCTTGTTTTTTGCATGCCTACTATTCCTTATATTATTGAATAACATCCTTGATAAAATTGTCACTAGGATGGGTTAGGGTAAGGGTTTGGCTTAGGGTTAGGGTTAGGGTTAGGGTTTGGCTTGGGGTTAGCTTGTTTTTTGCATGCCTACTATTCCTTATATTATTGAATAACATCCTTGATAAAATTGTCTCTAGGATGGGTTAGGGTAAGGGTTTGGCTTAGGGTTAGGGTTAGGGTTAGGGTTTGGCTTGGGGTTAACTTGTTTTGTTGCATGCCTACTATTCCTTATATTATTGAATAACATCCTTGATAAAATTGTCACTAGGATGGGTTAGGGTAAGGGTTTGGCTTAGGGTTAGGGTTAGGGTTAGGGTTTGGCTTGGGGTTAGCTTGTTTTTTGCATGCCTACTATTCCTTATATTATTGAATAACATCCTTGATAAAATTGTCTCTAGGATGGGTTAGGGTAAGGGTTTGGCTTAGGGTTAGGGTTAGGGTTAGGGTTTGGCTTGGGGTTAGCTTGTTTTTTGCATGCCTACTATTCCTTATATTATTGAATAACATCCTTGATAAAATTGTCACTAGGATGGGTTAGGGTAAGGGTTTGGCTTAGGGTTAGGGTTAGGGTTAGGGTTTGGCTTGGGGTTAGCTTGTTTTTTGCATGCCTACTATTCCTTATATTATTGAATAACATCCTTGATAAAATTGTCTCTAGGATGGGTTAGGGTAAGGGTTTGGCTTAGGGTTAGGGTGAGGGTAAGGGTTTGGCTTGGGGTTAGCTTGTTTTTTGCATGCCTACTATTCCTTATATTATTGAATAACATCCTTGATAAAATTGTCACTAGGATGGGTTAGGGTAAGGGTTTGGCTTAGGGTTAGGGTTAGGGTTAGGGTTTGGCTTGGGGTTAGCTTGTTTTTTGCATGCCTACTATTCCTTATATTATTGAATAACATCCTTGATAAAATTGTCACTAGGATGGGTTAGGGTAAGGGTTTGGCTTAGGGTTAGGGTTAGGGTTAGGGTTTGGCTTGGGGTTAGCTTGTTTTTTGCATGCCTACTATTCCTTATATTATTGAATAACATCCTTGATAAAATTGTCAGTAGGATGGGTTAGGGTAAGGGTTCGGCTTAGGGTTAGGGTTAGGGTTAGGGTTTGGCTTGGGGTTAGCTTGTTTTTTGCATGCCTACTATTCCTTATATTATTGAATAACATCCTTGATAAAATTGTCTCTAGGATGGGTTAGGGTAAGGGTTTGGCTTAGGGTTAGGGTTAGGGTTAGGGTTTGGCTTGGGGTTAGCTTGTTTTTTGCATGCCTACTATTCCTTATATTATTGAATAACATCCTTGATAAAATTGTCACTAGGATGGGTTAGGGTAAGGGTTTGGCTTAGGGTTAGGGTTAGGGTTAGGGTTTGGCTTGGGGTTAGCTTGTTTTTTGCATGCCTACTATTCCTTATATTATTGAATAACATCCTTGATAAAATTGTCACTAGGATGGGTTAGGGTAAGGGTTTGGCTTAGGGTTAGGGTTAGGGTTAGGGTTTGGCTTGGGGTTTGCTTGTTTTTTGCATGCCTACTATTCCTTATATTATTGAATAACATCCTTGATAAAATTGTCTCTAGGATGGGTTAGGGTAAGGGTTTGGCTTAGGGTTAGGGTTAGGGTAAGGGTTAGGTTTGGGGTTAGCTTGTTTTTTGCATGCCTACTATTCCTTATATTATTGAATAACATCCTTGATAAAATTGTCACTAGGATGGGTTAGGGTAAGGGTTTGGCTTAGGGTTAGGGTTAGGGTTAGGGTTTGGCTTGGGGTTAGCTTGTTTTTTGCATGCCTACTATTCCTTATATTATTGAATAACATCCTTGATAAAATTGTCTCTAGGATGGGTTAGGGTAAGGGTTTGGCTTAGGGTTAGGGTTAGGGTAAGGGTTTGGCTTGGGGTTAGCTTGTTTTTTGCATGCCTACTATTCCTTATATTATTGAATAACATCCTTGATAAAATTGTCACTAGGATGGGTTAGGGTAAGGGTTTGGCTTAGGGTTAGGGTTAGGGTTAGGGTTTGGCTTGGGGTTAGCTTGTTTTTTGCATGCCTACTATTCCTTATATTATTGAATAACATCCTTGATAAAATTGTCACTAGGATGGGTTAGGGTAAGGGTTTGGCTTAGGGTTAGGGTTAGGGTTAGGGTTTGGCTTGGGGTTAGCTTGTTTTTTGCATGCCTACTATTCCTTATATTATTGAACAACATCCTTGATAAAATTGTCACTAGGATGGGTTAGGGTAAGGGTTTGGCTTAGGGTTAGGGTTAGGGTTAGGGTTTGGCTTGGGGTTAGCTTGTTTTTTGCATGCCTACTATTCCTTATATTATTGAATAACATCCTTGATAAAATTGTCTCTAGGATGGGTTAGGGTTAGGGTAAGGGTTTGGCTTGGGGTTAGCTTGTTTTTTGCATGCCTACTATTCCTTATATTATTGAATAACATCCTTGATAAAATTGTCACTAGGATGTGTTTGGGGTAGGGTAAGGGTTTGGCTTAGGGTTAGGGTTAGGGTAAGGGTTAGCTTTTTTTGTTACATGCCTACTATTCCTTATATTATTGAATAACATCCTTGATTAAATTGTCACTAGGATGGGTTAGGGTAAGGGTTTGGCTTAGGGTTAGGGTTAGGGTAAGGGTTAGCTTTTTTTGTTGCATGCCTACTATTCCTTATATTATTGAATAGCATCCTTGATAAAATTGTCACTAGGATGGGTTAGGGTTGGGGATAGGGTTAGGGTTTGGGTTAGGTTTTTGCTTAGAATTAGGGTTAGGGTTAAGGTTAGGGTTAGGGTTTGGCTTAGGGTTACGGTTAGGGTTAGCTTTTTTTTTGCATGCCTACTATTCCTTATATTATTGAATAACATCCTTGAAAAAATTGTCACTAAGAGGGGTAAGGTGAGGGTTAGGGTTAGGGTTTTGCTTAGGTTAGGGTTAGGGTAAGGGTTAGGGTTAGGGTTAGCTTTTTTTTTTGCATGCCTACTATTCCTTATATTATTGAATAACATCCTTGATAAAATCGTCACTAGGATGGGTTAGGGTTAGGGTTAGGGTTAGGGTTAGGGTTTGGCTTAGGGTTAGTGTTAGAGTTAGGGTTAGGGTTAGCTTTTTACTTTTTGCATGCCTACTATCCCTTATAATATTGAATAACATCCTTGATAAAATTGTCACTAGGATGGGTTAGGGTTAGGGTTTGGCTTAGGGTTAGGGTTAGGGTTAGCTTTTTTTTTTGCATGCCTACTATTCCTTATATTATTGAACAACATCCTCGATAAAATTGTCACTAGGATGGGTTAGGGTTAGGGTTAGGGTTTGGCTTAGGGTTAGGGTTAGGGTTAAGGTTTGCTTTTTACTTCTTGCATGCCTACTCTTCCTTATATTATTGAATAACATCCTTGATAAAATTGTCACTAGGATGGGTTAGGGTTAGGGTTAGGGTTTGGCTTAGGGTTAGGGTTAGGGTAAGGGTTAGGGTAAGCTGTTTACTTTTTTCATGCCTACTATTCCTTATATTATTAAATAACATCCTCGATACAATTGTCACTAGGATGGCTTAGGGTTACGGTTAGGGTAAGGTTTGGCTCAGGGTTAGGGTTAGGGTTAGAGTTAGCTGTTTACTTTTTGCATGCCTACTATTCCTTATATTATTGAATAACATCCTCGATAAAATAGTCAATAGGATTGGTTAGGGTTAGGGTTTGGCTTAGGGGTAGGGTTAGGGTTAGGGTTAGCTTTTTCTTTTTGCATGCCTACTATTCCTTATATTATTGAATAACATCCTCGATAAAATTGTCACTAGGATGGGTTAGGGTTAGGCTTAGGGTTAGGGTTAGGGTTAGGGTTTGGCTAAGGGTGAGGGTTAGGGTTAGGGTTAGGGTTAGGGTTAGCTTTTTACGTTTTGCATGCCTACTATTCCTTATATTATTGAATAACATCCTTGATAAAATTGTCACTAGGATGGGTTAGGGTTAGGGTTAGGGTTTGGCTTAGGGTTTGGCTTAGGGTTAGGGTTAGGATTAGCTTTTTACTTTTTGCATGCCTACTATTCCTTATATTATTGAATAACATCCTTGATAAAATTGTAACTAGGATGGGTTAGGGTTGTGGTTAGGGTTTGGCTTAGGGTTTGGGTTAGGGTTAGGGTTAGCTTTTTTCTTTTTGCATGCCTACTATTCCTTATATTATTCAATAACATCCTTAGTAAAATTGTCACTAGGATGGGTCAGGGTTAGGGTTAAGGTTAGGGTTAGGGTTTGGCTTAGGGTGAGGGTTAGGGTTAGCTTTTTACTTTTTGCATGCCTACTATTCCTTATATTATTGAATAACATCCTTGATAAAATTGTCACTAGGATGGGTTAGGGTTAGGGTTAGGGTTAGGGTTTGGCTTAGGTTTAGGGTTAGGGTTAGGGTAAGGGTTAGCTTTTTACTTTTTGCATGCCTACTATTCCTTATATTTTTTAATAACATCCTCGATAAAATTGTCACTAAGATGGGTTAGGGTTAGGGTTAGGGTTAGAGTTAGGGTTTGGCTTAGGGTTAGGGTTAGGGTTAGGCTTAGGGTTAGCTTTTTACTTTTTCATGCCTACTATTCCTTATATTGTTGAATAACATCCTCGATAAAATTGTCACTAGGATGGGTTAGGGTTAGGGTTAGGGTTAGTGTTAGGATTAGGGTTTGGCTTAGTGTTAGGGGTAGGGTTAGGGTTAGGGTTAGCTTTTTACTTTTTGCATGCCTACTATTCCTTATATTATTGAATAACATCCTCGATAAAATTGTCACT
>NC_136527.1:121608939-121768939 GCF_053919585.1 Euprymna scolopes
TTAGGGGTAGGGTTAGGGTTAGGGTTAGGGTTCGGGTTGGGCTTAGGGTTAGGGTTAGGGGTAGGGTAAGCTTTTACTTTTTGCATGCCTACTATTCTTTATATTATTGAATAGCATCCTTGACAAAATTGTCACTAGGATAGATTAGGGTTAGGGTTAGGGTTTGGCTTAGGGTTTGGCTTAGTGTTAGGGTTAGGGTTAGCTTAATACTTTTTGCATGCCTACTATTCCTTATATTATTGAAAACCATCCTTGATAAAATTGTCACTAGGATGGGTTAGGGTTAGGGTTTGGCTAAGGGTTAGGGTAAGGGTTAGGGTTAGGGTTAGTGTTAGCTTTTTACTTTTTGCATGCCTACTATTCCTTATATTATTGAATAACATCCTCGATAAAATTGTCACTAGGATGGGTTAGGGTTAGGGTTAGGGTTTGGCTTAGGGTAAGGGTTAGGGTTAGGGTTAGCTGTTTACTTTTTGCATGCCTACTATTCCTTATATTATTGAATAACATCCTCGATAAAATTGTCACTAGGATTGGTTAGGGTTAGGGTTAGGGTTTGCTTAGGGTTAGGGTTAGGGTTAGGGTCAGCTTTTTTCTTTTTGCATGCCTACTATTCCTTATATTATTGAAAAACATCCTCGATTAAATTGTCACTAGAATGGGTTGGGGTTAGGCTTAGGGTTAGGGTTAGGGTTTGGCTTAGGGTTAGGGTTAGGGTTATGGTTAACTTTTTACTTTTTGCATGCCTACTATTCCTTATATTATTGAATAACATCCTCAATAAAATTGTCACTAGGATGGGTTAGGGTTAGGGTTTGGCTTAGGGTTAGGGTTAGGGTTAGGGTTAGAGTTAGCTTATTACTTTTTGCATGCCTACTATTCCTTATATTATTGAATAACATCCTTGATAAAATTGTCACTAGGATGGGTTAGGGTTAGGGTTAGGGTTTTGGCTTGGGGTTGGGCTTAGGTTAGGGTTAGGGTTAGGGTTAGCTTTTTACTTTTTGCATGCCTACTATTCCTTATATTATTTAATAACATCCTTGATAAAATTGTCACTAGGATGGGTTAGGGTTAGGGTTAGGGTTAGGGTTTGGCTTAGGGTTAGGGTTAGGGTTAGGGTTAGCTTTCTACTTTTTGCATGCCTACTATTCCTTATATTATTGAATACCATCCTCGATAAAATTGTCACTAGGATGGGGTAGGGTTAGGGTTAGGGTTAAGGTTAGGGTTAGAGTTTGGCTTCGGGTTAGGGTCAGGGTTAGGGTTAGGGTTAGCTTATTACTTTTTGCATGCCTACTATTCCTTATATTATTGAATAACATCCTTGATAAAATTGTCACTAGGATGGGTTAGGGTTAGGGTTAGGGTTTTGGCTTAGGGTTGGGCTTAGGTTAGGGTTAGGGTTAGGGTTAGTTTTTACTTTTTGCATGCCTACTATTCCTTATATTATTTAATAACATCCTTGATAAAATTGTCACTAGGATGGGTTAGGGTTAGGGTTAGGGTTAGGGTTTGGCTTAGGGTTAGGGTTAGGGTTAGGCTTAGGGTTAGCTTTTTACTTTTTGCATGCCTACTATTCCTTATATTATTGAATAACATCCTTGATAAAATTGTCACTAGGATGGGTTAGGGTTAGGGTTAGGGTTAGGGTTTGGCTTAGGGTTAGGGTTAGGGTTAGGCTTAGGGTTAGCTTTCTACTTTTTGCATGCCTACTATTCCTTATATTATTGAATACCATCCTCGATAAAATTGTCACTAGGATGGGGTAGGGTTAGGGTTAGGGTTAAGGTTAGGGTTAGGGTTTGGCTTAGGGTTAGGGTTAGGGTTAGCTTTTTACTTTTTGCATGCCTACTATTCCTTATATTATTTAATAACATCCTTGATAAAATTGTCACTAGGATGGGTTAGGGTTAGGGTTAGGGTTTGGCTTAGGGTTAGGGTTAGGGTTAGGGTTAGCTTTTTACTTTTTGCATGCCTAATATTCCTTATATTATTGAATAACATCCTTGATAAAATTGTCACTAGGATGGGTTAGGGTTAGGGTTAGGGTTTTGGCTTAGGGTTGGGCTTAGGTTAGGGTTAGGGTTAGGGTTAGCTTTTTACTTTTTGCATGCCTACTATTCCTTATATTATTTAATAACATCCTTGATAAAATTGTCACTAGGATGGGTTAGGGTTAGGGTTAGGGTTTGGCTTAGGGTTAGGGTTAGGGTTAGCTTTCTACTTTTTGCATGCCTACTATTCCTTATATTATTGAATACCATCCTCGATACAATTGTCACTAGGATGGGGTAGGGTTAGGGTTAGGGTTAAGGTTAGGGTTAGGGTTTGGCTTAGGGTTAGGGTTAGGGTTAGGGTTAGCTCATTACTTTTTGCATGCCTACTATTCCTTATATTATTGAATAACATCCTTGATAAAATTGTCACTAGGATGGGTTAGGGTTAGGGTTAGGGTTTAAGGTTAGGGTTAGTTTTTTCTTTTTGCATGCCTACTATTCCTCATATTATTGAATAACATCCTCGATAAAATTGTCACTAGGATGGGTTAGGGTTAGGGTTTAAGGTTAGGGTTAGGGTTTGGCTTAGGGTTATGGTTAGGGTTAGGGTTAGCGTTAGCTTTTTACTTTTTGCATGCCTACTATTCCTTATATTATTGAATAACATCCTCCATAAAATTGTCAGTAGGATGGGTTAGGGTTAGGGTAAGGGTTAGGGTTAGTGTTAGGGTTAGGGTTTGGGTTAGGGTTAGGGTTAGCTTTTTTCTTTTTGCATGCCTACTATTCCTTATATTATTGAATAACATCCTCGATAAAATTGTCACTAGGATGGGTTAGGGTTAGGGTAAGGGTTAGGGTTAGTGTTAGGGTTAGGGTTTGGGTTAGGGTTAGGGTTAGCTTTTTTCTTTTTGCATGCCTACTATTCCTTATATTATTGAATAACATCCTCGATAAAATTGTCACTAGGATGGGTTAGGGTTAGGGTTAGGGTTTAAGGTTAGGGTTAGGGTTTTGCTTAGGGTTATGGTTAGGGTTAGGGTTAGCGTCAGCTTTATACTTTTTGCATGCCTACTATTCCTTATATTATTGAATAACATCGTCCATAAAATTGTCACTAGGATGGGTTAGGGTTAGGGTTAGGGTTAGGGTTACGGTTACGGTTAGGGTTTGGCTTAGGGTTAGGGTTAGGGTTAGGGTTAGCTTTTTACTTTTTGCATGCCTACTATTCCTTATATTATTGAATAACATCCTCGATAAAATTGTCACTAGGATTGGTTAGGGTTAGGGTTAGGGTTTGGCTTAGGGTTAGGGTTAGGGTTAGGGTTTTGCGTAGCTTTTTACTTTTTGCATGCCTACTATTCCTTATATTATTGAATAACATCCTTGATAAAATTGTCACTAGGATAGGTTATGGTTAGGGTTAGGGTTTGGCTCAGGGTTAGGGTTAGGGTTAGGGTTAGGGTTAGCTTTTTACTTTTTGCATGCCTACTATTTCTTATATTATTGAATAACATCCTCGATAAAATTGTAACTAGGATGGGTTAGGGTTAGGGTTAGGGTTTGGCTTAGGGATAGGGTTAGGGTTAGCGTTTGGCGTAGCTTTTTACTTTTTGCATGCCTGCTATTCATTATATTATTGAATAACATCCTTGATAAAATTGTCACTAGGATGGGTTAGGGTTAGGGTTAGGGTTTGGCTTAGGGTTTGGTTTAGTGTTAGTGTTAGGGTTAGTTTTTTACTTTTTGCATGCCTGCTATTCCTTATATTATTGAATAACATACTTGATACAATTGTCACTAGGATGGGTTAGGGTTAGGGTTAGGGTTTACCTTAGGGTTAGGGTTACGGTTAGGGTTAGGGTTAGCTTTTTTCTTTTTGCATGCCTACTATTCCTTATAATTTTGAATAACATCCTCGATAAAATTGTCACTAGGATGGGTTAGGGTTAGGGTTAGGGTTTATAATAGGGTTAGGGTTACGGTTAGGGTTAGGGTTAGCTTTTTTCTTTTTGCCTGCCGACTATTCCTTATATTATTGAATAAAATCCTCGATTAAATTGTCACTAGGATGGGTTAGGGTTAGGGTTAGGGTTAGGGTTTGGCTTAGGGTTAGGGTTAGGGTTAGCTCTTTTTTTTGCATGCCTTCTATTCCTTATATAATTGAATCACATCCTCGATAAAATTGTCACTAGGATGGGTTAGGGTTAGGGTTAGGGTTTTGCTTAGGGTTAGGGTTAGGGTTAGGATTAGGGTTAGCTTTTTACTTTTTGCATGCCTACTATTCCTTATATTATTGAATAACATCCTCGATAAAATTGTAACTAGGATGGGTTAGGGTTAGGGTTAGGGTTAGGGTTGGGCTTAGGGTTAGGGTTAGGGTTAGGGTTAGCTTTTTGCTTTTTGCATGCCTACTATTCCTTATATTATTGAATAACATCCTTGAAAAAATTGTCACTAGAATGGGTTAGGGTTAGGGTTAGGGTTTGGCTTAGGGTTTGGCTTAGTGTTAGGGTTAGGGTTAGTTTTTTACTTTTTGCATGCCTACTATTCCTTATATTATTGAATAACATCCTTGATAAAATTGTCACTAGGATGGGTTAGGGTTAGGGTTTGGCTTAGTGTTAGGGTTAGGGTTAGGGTTAGCTTTTTACTTTTTGCATGCCTACTATTCCTTATATTATTGAAAAACATCCTCGATAAAATTGTCACTAGGATGGGTTAGGGTTAGGGTTAGGGTTAGCTTTTTACTTTTTGCATGCCTACTATTCCTTATATTATTTAATAACATCCTTGATAAAATTGTCACTAGGATGGGTTAGGGTTAGGGTTAGGGTTAGTGTTAGGGTTAGGGTTTGGGTTAGGGTTAGGGTTAGCTTTTTTCTTATTGCATGCCTACTATTCCTTATATTATTGAATAACATCCTCGATAAAATTGTCACTAGGATGGGTTAGGGTTAGGGTTAGGGTTAGGGTTAGGGGTAGGGTTAGCTTTTTTCTTTTTGCATGCCTACTATTCCTTATATTATTGAATAACATCCTCGATAAAATTGTCACTAGGATGGGTTAGGGTTAGGGTTAGGGTTTAAGGTTAGGGTTAGGTTTTTTCTTTTTGCATTCCTACTATTCCTCATATTATTGAATAACATCCTCGATAAAATTGTCACTAGGATGGGTTAGGGTTAGGGTTTAAGGTTAGGGTTAGGGTTTGGCTTAGGGTTATGGTTAGGGTTAGGGTAAGCGTTAGGTTTTTCCTTTTTGCATGCCTACTATTCCTTATATTATTGAATAACATCCTCCATAAAATTGTCAGTAGGATGGGTTAGGGTTAGGGTAAGGGTTAGGGTTAGTGTTAGGGTTAGGGTTTGGGTTAGGGTTAGGGTTAGCTTTTTTCTTTTTGCATGCCTACTATTCCTTATATTATTGAATAACATCCTCGATAAAATTGTCACTAGGATGGGTTAGGGTTAGGGTAAGGGTTAGGGTTAGTGTTAGGGTTAGGGTTAGGGTTAGGGTTAGGGTTAGCTTTTTTCTTTTTGCATGCCTACTATTCCTTATATTATTGAATAACATCCTCGATAAAATTGTCACTAGGATGGGTTAGGGTTAGGGTTAGGGTTAAGGTTAGGGTTAGGGTTTGGCTTAGGGTTATGGTTAGGGTTAGGGTTAGCGTCAGCTTTATACTTTTTGCATGCCTACTATTCCTTATATTATTGAATAACATCGTCCATAAAATTGTCACTAGGATGGGTTAGGGTTAGGGTTAGGGTTAGGGTTACGGTTACGGTTAGGGTTTGGCTTAGGGTTAGGGTTAGGGTTAGGGTTAGGGTTAGCTTTTTACTTTTGGCATGCCTACTATTCCTTATATTATTGAATAACATCCTTGATAAAATTGTCACTAGGATGGGTTAGGGTTAGGGTTAGGGTTTGGCTCAGGGTTAGGGTTAGGGTTGGGGTTAGGGTTAGGGTTAGCTTTTTACTTTTTGCATTCCTACTATTTCTTATATTATTGAATAACATCCTCGATAAAATTGTCACTAGGATTGGTTAGGGTTAGGGTTAGGGTTTGGCTTAGGGTTAGGGTTAGGGTTAGGGTTTTGCGTAGCTTTTTACTTTTTGCATGCCTACTATTCCTTATATTATTGAATAACATCCTTGATAAAATTGTCACTAGGATAGGTTAGGGTTAGGGTTAGGGTTTGGCTCAGGGTTAGGGTTAGGGTTAGGGTTAGGGTTAGCTTTATACTTTTTGCATGCCTACTATTTCTTATATTATTGAATAACATCCTCGATAAAATTGTAACTAGGATGGGTTAGGGTTAGGGTTAGGGTTAGGGTTAGGGTTTGGCTTAGGGTTAGGGTTAGGGTTAGCGTTTGGCGTAGCTTTTTACTTTTTGCATGCCTACTATTCCTTATATTATTGAATAACATCCTTGATAAAATTTTCACTAGGATGGGTTAGGGTTAGGGTTAGGGTTTGGCTTAGGGTTTGGTTTAGTGTTAGTGTTAGGGTTAGTTTTTTACTTTTTGCATGCCTGCTATTCCTTATATTATTGAATAACATACTTGATACAATTGTCACTAGGATGGGTTAGGGTTAGAGTTAGGGTTTACCTTAGGGTTAGGGTTACGGTTAGGGTTAGGGTTAGCTTTTTACTTTTTGCATGCCTACTATTCCTTATAATTTTGAATAACATCCTCGATAAAATTGTCACTAGGATGGGTTAGGGTTAGGGTTAGGGTTTATAATAGGGTTAGGGTTACGGTTAGGGTTAGGGTTAGCTTTTTTCTTTTTGCATGCCGACTATTCCTTATATTATTGAATAAAATCCTCGATTAAATTGTCACTAGGATGGGTTAGGGTTAGGGTTAGGGTTTGGCTTAGGGTTAGGGTTAGCTCTTTTTTTTGCATGCCTTCTATTCCTTATATAATTGAATCACATCCTCGATAAATTTGTCACTAGGATGGGTTAGGGTTAGGGTTAGGGTTTTGCTTAGGGTTAGGGTTAGGGTTAGGGTTAGCTTTTTACTTTTTGCATGCCTACTATTCCTTATATTATTGAATAACATCCTCGATAAAATTGTAACTAGGATGGGTTAGGGTTAGGGTTAGGGTTAGGGTTGGGCTTAGGGTTAGGGTTAGGGTTAGCTTTTTGCTTTTTGCATGCCTACTATTCCTTATATTATTGAATAACATCCTTGATAAAATTGTCACTAGGATGGGTTAGGGTTAGGGTTTGGCTTAGTGTAAGGGTTAGGGTTAGGGTTAGGGTTAGGGTTAGCTTTTTACTTTTTGCATGCCTACTATTCCTTATATTATTGAAAAACATCCTCGATAAAATTGTAACTCGGATGGGTTAGGGTTAGGGTTAGGGTTAGCTTTTTACTTTTTGCATGCCTACTGTTCCTTATATTATTTAATAACATCCTTGATAAAATTGTCACTAGGATGGGTTAGGGTTAGGGTTAGGGTTAGGGTTAGGGTTTGGCTTAGGGTTAGGGTTAGGGTTAGGCTTAGGGTTAGATTTTTACTGTTTGCATGCCTACTATTCCTTATATTATTGAATAACATCCTTGATAAAATTGTCACTAGGAATGGTTAGGTTTAGGGTTAGGGTTAGGGTTAGCTTTTTACTTTTTGCATGCCTACTATTCCTTATATTATTGAATACAATCCTCGATAAAATTGTCACAAGGATGGGTTAGGGTTAGGGTTAGGGTTAGCTTTTTACTTTTTGCATGCCTACTATTCCTTATATTATTGAATAACATCCTCTATAAAATTGTCACTAGGATGGGTTAGGGTTAGGGTTAGGGTTTGGCTTAGGGTTGGGCTTAGGTTAGGGTTAGGGTCAGGGTTAGCTTTTTACTTTTTGCATGCCTACTATTCCTTATATTATTGAATACCATCCTCGATAAAATTGTCACTAGGATGGGTTAGGGTTAGGGTTAGGGTTAGGGTTAGGGTGAGGGTTAGGGTTTTCTTAGGGTTAGGGTTAGGGTTAGCTTTTTTCTTTTTGCATGCCTACTATTCCTCATATTATTGAATTACATCCTCGATAAAATTGTCACTAGGATGGGTTAGGGTTAGGGGTAGGGTTAGGGTTAGGGTTAGGGTTCGGGTTGGGCTAAAGGTTAGGGTTAGGGGTAGGGTAAGCTGTTTACTTTTTGCATGCCTACTATTCCTTATATTATTGAAAACCATCCTTGATAAAATTGTCACTAGGATGGGTTAGGGTTAGGGTTTGGCTTAGGGTTAGGGTTAGGGTTAGTGTTAGTGTTAGGGTTAGGGTTAGCTTTTTACTTTTTGCATGCCTACTATTCCTTATATTATTGAATAACATCCTCGATAAAATTGTCACTAGGATGGGTTAGGGTTAGGGTTAGGGTTAGGGTTTGGTTTAGGGTTAGGGTTAGGGTTAGGGTTAGCTGTTTACTTTTTGCATGCCTACTATTCCTTATATTATTGAATAACATCCTCGATAAAATTGTCACTAGGATTGGTTAGGGTTAGGGTTAGGGTTTGGCTTAGGGTTAGAGTTAGGGTTAGGGTCAGCTTTTTTCTTTTTGCATGCCTACTATTCCTTATATTATTAAAAAACATCCTCGATTAAATTGTCACTAGGATGGGTTAGGGTTAGGCTTAGGGTTAGGGTTAGGGTAAGGGTTTGGCTTAGGGTTAGGGGTAGGGTTATGGTTAGCTTTTTACTTTTTGCATGCCTACTATTCCTTATATTATTGAATAACATCCTCGATAAAATTGTCGTTAGGATGGGTAAGGGTTAGGGTTAGGCTTTGGCTTAGGGTTAGGGTTAGGATTAGGGTTAGGGTAAGCTTTTTCCTTTTTGCATGCCTACTCTTTTTTATATTATTGAATAACATCCTCGATAAAATTGTCACTAGGATAGGTTAGGGTTAGGGTTAGGGTTAGGGTTTGGCTTAGGGTTAGGGTTAGGGTTAGGGTTAGGGTTAGCTTTTTTCTTTTTGCATGCCTAATATTCCTTATATTATTGAATAACATCCTCGATAAAATTGTCACTAGGATGGGTTAGGGTTAGGGTTTGGGTTAGGGTTAGTGTTAGGGTTAGGGTTTGGGTTAGGGTTAGGGTTAGCTCTTTTCTTTTTGCATGCCTACTATTCCTTATATTATTGAATAACATCCTCGATAAAATTGTCACTAGGATGGGTTAGGGTTAGGGTAAGGGTAAGGGTTAGTGTTAGGGTTAGGGTTTGGGTTAGGGTTAGGGTTAGCTTTTTTCTTTTTGCATGCCTACTATTCCTTATATTATTGAATAACATCCTCGATAAAATTGTCACTAGGATGGGTTAGGATTAGGGTTAGCTTTTTTCTTTTTGCATGCCTACTATTCCTCATATTATTGAATAACATCCTCGATAAAATTGTCACTAGGATGGGTTAGGGTTAGGGTTAGGGTTTAAGGTTAGGGTTAGGGTTTGGCTTAGGGTTATGGTTAGGGTTTGGGTTAGCGTTAGCTTTTTACTTTTTGCATGCCTACTATTCCTTATATTATTGAATAACATCCTCCATAAAATTGTCAGTAGGATGGGTTAGTGTTAGGGTTAGGGTTTGGGTTAGGGTTAGGGTTAGCTTTTTTCTTTTTGCATGCCTACTATTCCTTATATTATTGAATAACATCCTCGATAAAATTGTCACTAGGATGGGTTAGGGTTAGGGTAAGGGTTAGGGTTAGTGTTAGGGTTAGGGTTTGGGTTAGGGTTAGGGTTAGCTTTTTTCTTTTTGCATGCCTACTATTCCTTTTATTATTGAATAAAATCCTCGATTAAATTGTCACTAGGATGGGTTAGGGTTAGGGTTAGGGTTAGGGTTTGGCTTAGGGTTAGGGTTAGGGTTAGGGTTACCTTTTTACTTTTTGCATGCCTACTGTTCCTTATATTATTGAATCACATCCTCGATAAAATTGTCACTAGGATGGGTTAGGGTTAGTGTTAGGGTTTGGCTTAGGGTTAGGGTTAGGGTTAGGGTTACGGTTAGCTTTTTTCTTTTTGCATGCCTACTATTCCTTATATTATTGACAAACATCCTCGAATTAATTGTCACTAAAATGGGTTAGGGTTAGGGTTAGGGTTAGGGTTTTGCTTAGGGTTAGGGTAAGGGTTAGGGTTAGGGTTAGGGTTAGCTTTTTACTTTTTGCATGCCTACTATTCCTTATATTATTGAATAACATCCTCGATAAAATTGTCACTAGGATGGGTTAGGGTGAGGGTTAGGGTTTGGCTTAGGTTAGGGTTAGGGTTACCTTTTTACTTTTTGCATGCCTACTGTTCCTTATATTATTGAATCACATCCTCGATAAAATTGTCACTAGGATCGGTTAGGGTTAGTGTTAGGGTTTGGCTTAGGGTTAGGGTTAGGGTTAGGGTTACGGTTAGCTTTTTTCTTTTTGCATGCCTACTATTCCTTATATTATTGACAAACATCCTCGAATTAATTGTCACTAAAATGGGTTAGGGTTAGGGTTAGGGTTAGGGTTTTGCTTAGGGTTAGGGTAAGGGTTAGGGTTAGGGTTAGGGTTAGCTTTTTACTTTTTGCATGCCTACTATTCCTTATATTATTGAATAACATCCTCGATAAAATTGTCACTAGGATGGGTTAGGGTGAGGGTTAGGGTTTGGCTTAGGTTAGGGTTAGCTTTTTTCTTTTTGCATGCCTACTATTCCTTATATTATTGAATAACATCCTCGATAAAATTGTCACTAGGATGGGTTAGGGTTAGGGTTAGGGTTAGGGTTAGGGTTACGGTTAGGGTTTGGCTTAGGGTTAGGGTTAGGGTTAGGGTTAGCTTTTTTCTTTTTGCATGCCTACTCTTTTTTATATTATTGAATAACATCCTCGATAAAATTGTCACTAGGATAGGTTAGGGTTAGGGTAAGGGTTAGGGTTATGGTTTGGCTTAGGGTTAGGGATAGCTTTGTTCTGTTTGCATGCCTACTATGGCTTGTATTATTGAATAACATCCTCGATAAAATTGTCACTAGGATGAATTAGGGTTAGGGTTAGGGTTAGGGTTAGGGTTAGCTTTTTTCTTTTTGCATGCCACTATTCCTTATATTATTGAATAACATCCTCGATAAAATTGTCACTAGGATGGGTTAGAGTTAGGGTTAGGGTTAGGGTTAGCTTTTTACTTTTTGCATGCCTACTGTTCCTTATATTATTGAATAACATCCCCATAAAATTGTCACTAGGATGGGTTAGGGTTAGGGTAAGGGTTAGGGTTAGGGTTAGGGTTAGGGTTTGGCTTAGGGTTAGGGTTAGGTTGTTTCTTTTTGCATGCCTACTATTCCTTATATTATTGAATAACATCCTCGATAAAATTGTCACTAGGATGCGTTAGGGTTAGGGTTAGGGTTTAAGGTTAGGGTTAGGGTTTGGCTTAGGGTTAGGGTTAGGGTTAGGGTTAGCGTTAGCTTTTTACTTTTTGCATGCCTACTATTCCTTATATTATTGAATAACATCCTTGATAAAATTGTCACTAGGATAGGTTAGGGTTAGGGTTAGGGTTTGGCTCAGGGTTAGGGTTAGGGTTAGGGTTAGGGTTAGCTTTATACTTTTTGCATGCCTACTATTTCTTATATTATTGAATAACATCCTCGATAAAATTGTAACTAGGATGGGTTAGGGTTAGGGTTAGGGTTAGGGTTAGGGTTTGGCTTAGGGTTAGGGTCAGGGTTAGCGTTTGGCGTAGCTTTTTACTTTTTGCATGCCTACTATTCCTTATATTATTGAATAACATCCTTGATAAAATTTTCACTAGGATGGGTTAGGGTTAGGGTTAGGGTTTGGCTTAGGGTTTGGTTTAGTGTTAGTGTTAGGGTTAGTTTTTTACTTTTTGCATGCCTGCTATTCCTTATATTATTGAATAACATACTTGATACAATTGTCACTAGGATGGGTTAGGGTTAGAGTTAGGGTTTACCTTAGGGTTAGGGTTACGGTTAGGGTTAGGGTTAGCTTTTTTCTTTTTGCATGCCTACTATTCCTTATAATTTTGAATAACATCCTCGATAAAATTGTCACTAGGATGGGTTAGGGTTAGGGTTAGGGTTTATAATAGGGTTAGGGTTACGGTTAGGGTTAGGGTTAGCTTTTTTCTTTTTGCATGCCGACTATTCCTTATATTATTGAATAAAATCCTCGATTAAATTGTCACTAGGATGGGTTAGGGTTAGGGTTAGGGTTAGGGTTTGGCTTAGGGTTAGGGTTAGGGTTAGCTCTTTTTTTTGCATGCCTTCTATTCCTTATATAATTGAATCACATCCTCGATAAAATTGTCACTAGGATGGGTTAGGGTTAGGGTTAGGGTTTTGCTTAGGGTTAGGGTTAGGGTTAGGGTTAGGGTTAGGGTTAGCTTTTTACTTATTGCATGCCTACTATTCCTTATATTATTGAATAACATCCTCGATAAAATTGTAACTAGGATGGGTTAGGGTTAGGGTTAGGGTTGGGCTTAGGGTTAGGGTTAGGGTTAGGGTTAGCTTTTTGCTTTTTGCATGCCTACTATTCCTTATATTATTGAATAACATCCTTGAAAAAATTGTCACTAGGATGGGTTAGGGTTAGGGTTAGGGTTTTGCTTAGGGTTAGGGTTAGGGTTAGGGTTAGCTTTTTACTTTTTGCATGCCTACTATTCCTTATATTATTGAATAACATCCTCGATAAAATTGTAACTAGGATGGGTTAGGGTTAGGGTTAGGGTTAGGGTTGGGCTTAGGGTTAGGGTTAGGGTTAGGGTTAGCTTTTTGCTTTTTGCATGCCTACTATTCCTTATATTATTGAATAACATCCTTGATAAAATTGTCACTAGGATGGGTTAGGGTTAGGGTTTGGCTTAGTGTAAGGGTTAGGGTTAGGGTTAGGGTTAGGGTTAGCTTTTTACTTTTTGCATGCCTACTATTCCTTATATTATTGAAAAACATCCTCGATAAAATTGTCACTAGGATGGGTTAGGGTTAGGGTTAGGGTTAGCTTTTTACTTTTTGCATGCCTACTGTTCCTTATATTATTTAATAACATCCTTGATAAAATTGTCACTAGGATGGGTTAGGGTTAGGGTTAGGGTTAGGGTTAGGGTTAGGGTTTGGCTTAGGGTTAGGGTTAGGGTTAGGCTTAGGGTTAGATTTTTACTGTTTGCATGCCTACTATTCCTTATATTATTGAATAACATCCTTGATAAAATTGTCACTAGGAATGGTTAGGTTTAGGGTTAGGGTTAGGGTTAGCTTTTTACTTTTTGCATGCCTACTATTCCTTATATTATTGAATACAATCCTCGATACAATTGTCACAAGGATGGGTTAGGGTTAGGGTTAGGGTTAGGGTTAGCTCTTTTCTTTTTGCATGCCTACTATTCCTTATATTATTGAATAACATCCTCGATAAAATTGTCACTAGGATGGGTTAGGGTTAGGGTAAGGGTAAGGGTTAGTGTTAGGGTTAGGGTTTGGGTTAGGGTTAGGGTTAGCTTTTTTCTTTTTGCATGCCTACTATTCCTTATATTATTGAATAACATCCTCGATAAAATTGTCACTAGGATGGGTTAGGGTTAGGGTAAGGGTAAGGGTTAGTGTTAGGGTTAGGGTTTGGGTTAGGATTAGGGTTAGCTTTTTTCTTTTTGCATGCCTACTATTCCTAATATTATTGAATAACATCCTCGATAAAATTGTCACTAGGATGGGTTAGGGTTAGGGTTAGGGTTTAAGGTTAGGGTTAGGGTTTGGCTTAGGGTTATGGTTAGGGTTTGGGTTAGCGTTAGCTTTTTACTTTTTGCATGCCTACTATTCCTTATATTATTGAATAACATCCTCCATAAAATTGTCAGTAGGATGGGTTAGGGTTAGGGTAAGGGTTAGGGTAAGTGTTAGGGTAAGGGTTTGGGTTAGGGTTAGGGTTAGCTTTTTTCTTTTTGCATGCCTACTATTCCTTATATTATTGAATAACATCCTCGATAAAATTGTCACTAGGATGGGTTAGGGTTAGGGTAAGGGTTAGGGTTAGTGTTAGGGTTAGGGTTTGGGTTAGGGTAAGGGTTAGCTTTTTTCTTTTTGCATGCCTACTATTCCTTATATTATTGAATAACATCCTCGATAAAATTGTCACTAGGATGGGTTAGGGTTAGGGTTAGGGTTTAAGGTTAGGGTTAGGGTTTGGCTTAGGGTTATGGTTAGGGTTAGGGTTAGCGTCAGCTTTATACTTTTTGCATGCCTACTATTCCTTATATTATTGAATAACATCCTCCATAAAATTGTCACTAGGATGGGTTAGGGTTAGGGTTAGGGTTACGGTTACGGTTACGGTTA
Source organism: Euprymna scolopes (assembly GCF_053919585.1). Taxonomy (NCBI): domain Eukaryota; kingdom Metazoa; phylum Mollusca; class Cephalopoda; order Sepiida; family Sepiolidae; genus Euprymna; species Euprymna scolopes. The sequence continues at coordinate 121,623,276 of NC_136527.1, forward strand.
GGGTTTGGCTTAGGGTTAGGGTTAGGGTTAGGGTTAGGGTTAGGGTTAGCTTTTTACTTTTTGCATGCCTACTATTCCTTATATTATTGAATAACATCCTTGATAAAATTGTCACTAGGATGGGTTAGGGTTAGGGTTAGGGTTGGGCTCAGGGTTAGGGTTAGGGTTAGGGTTAGGGTTAGCTTTTTACTTTTTGCATGCCTACTATTTCTTATATTATTGAATAACATCCTCGATAAAATTGTCACTAGGATTGGTTAGGGTTAGGGTTAGGGTTTGGCTTAGGGTTAGGGTTAGGGTTAGGGTTTGGCGTAGCTTTTTACTTTTTGCATGCCTACTATTCCTTATATTATTGAATAACATCCTTGATAAAATTGTCACTAGGATAGGTTAGGGTTAGGGTTAGGGTTTGGCTCAGGGTTAGGGTTAGGGTTAGGGTTAGCTTTTTACTTTTTGCATGCCTACTATTTCTTATATTATTGAATAACATCCTCGATAAAATTGTCACTAGGATGGGTTAGGGTTAGGGTTAGGGTTTGGCTTAGGGTTTGGCTTAGTATTAGTGTTAGGGTTAGTTTTTTACTTTTTGCATGCCTACTATTCCTTATATTATTGAATAACATACTTGATACAATTGTCACTAGGATGGGTTAGGGTTAGGGTTAGGGTTAGGGTTTACCTTAGGGTTAGGGTTACGGTTAGGGTTAGGGTTAGGGTTAGCTTTTTTCTTTTTGCATGCCTACTATTCCTTATATTATTGAATAACATCCTCGATAGAATTGTCACTAGGATGGGTTAGGGTAGGGTTAGGGTTAATAATAGGGTTAGGGTTACGGTTAGGGTTAGGGTTAGCTTTTTTCTTTTTGCATGCCTACTATTCCTTATATTATTGAATAAAATCCTCGATTAAATTGTCACTAGGATGGGTTAGGGTTAGGGTTAGGGTTAGGGTTTGGCTTAGGGTTAGGGTTAGGGTTAGGGTTACCTTTTTACTTTTTGCATGCCTACTGTTCCTTATATTATTCAATCACATCCTCGATAAAATTGTCACTAGGATGGGTTAGGGTTAGTGTTAGGGTTTGGCTTAGGGTTAGGGTTAGGGTTAGGGTTACGGTTAGCTTTTTTCTTTTTGCATGCCTACTATTCCTTATATTATTGACAAACATCCTCGAATTAATTGTCACTAAAATGGGTTAGGGTTAGGGTTAGGGTTAGGGTTTTGCTTAGGGTTAGGGTAAGGGTTAGGGTTAGGGTTAGGGTTAGCTTTTTACTTTTTGCATGCCTACTATTCCGTATATTATTGAATAACATCCTCGATAAAATTGTCACTAGGATGGGTTAGGGTGAGGGTTAGGGTTTGGCTTAGGTTAGGGTTAGGGTTACCTTTTTACTTTTTGCATGCCTACTGTTCCTTATATTATTGAATCACATCCTCGATAAAATTGTCACTAGGATGGGTTAGGGTTAGTGTTAGGGTTTGGCTTAGGGTTAGGGTTAGGGTTAGGGTTACGGTTAGCTTTTTTCTTTTTGCATGCCTACTATTCCTTATATTATTGACAAACATCCTCGAATTAATTGTCACTAAAATGGGTTAGGGTTAGGGTTAGGGTTAGGGTTTTGCTTAGGGTTGGGGTAAGGGTTAGGGTTAGGGTTAGGGTTAGCTTTTTACTTTTTGCATGCCTACTATTCCTTATATTATTGAATAACATCCTCGATAAAATTGTCACTAGGATGGGTTAGGGTGAGGGTTAGGGTTTGGCTTAGGTTAGGGTTAGGGTTAGCTTTTTTCTTTTTGCATGCCTACTATTCCTTATATTATTGAATAACATCCTCGATAAAATTGTCACTAGGATGGGTTAGGGTTAGGGTTAGGGTTAGGGTTAGGGTTACGGTTAGGGTTTGGCTTAGGGTTAGGGTTAGGGTTAGGGTTAGCTTTTTTCTTTTTGCATGCCTACTCTTTTTTATATTATTGAATAACATCCTCGATAAAATTGTCACTAGGATAGGTTAGGGTTAGGGTTAGGGTAAGGGTTAGGGTTATGGTTTGGCTTAGGGTTAGGGATAGCTTTGTTCTGTTTGCATGCCTACTATGGCTTGTATTATTGAATAACATCCTCGATAAAATTGTCACTAGGATGAATTAGGGTTAGGGTTAGGGTTAGGGTTAGGGTTAGCTTTTTTCTTTTTGCATGCCACTATTCCTTATATTATTGAATAACATCCTCGATAAAATTGTCACTAGGATGGGTTAGAGTTAGGGTTAGGGTTAGGGTTAGGGTTAGCGTTAGCTTTTTACTTTTTGCATGCCTACTGTTCCTTATATTATTGAATAACATCCTCCATAAAATTGTCACTAGGATGGGTTAGGGTTAGGGTAAGGGTTAGGGTTAGGGTTAGGGTTAGGGTTTGGCTTAGGGTTAGGGTTAGGTTGTTTCTTTTTGCATGCCTACTATTCCTTATATTATTGAATAACATCCTCGATAAAATTGTCACTAGGATGCGTTAGGGTTAGGGTTAGGGTTTAAGGTTAGGGTTAGGGTTTGGCTTAGGGTTAGGGTTAGGGTTAGGGTTAGCGTTAGCTTTTTACTTTTTGCATGCCTACTATTCCTTATATTATTGAATAACATCCTCCATAAAATTGTCAACGGGATGGGTTAGGGTTAGGGTTAGGGTTAGGGTTTGCCTTAGGGTTAGGGTTAGGGTTAGGGTTAGGGTTAGGGTTAGGGTTAGCTTTTTACTTTTTGCATGCTTACTATTCCTTATATTATTGAATAACATCCTTGATAAAATTTCACTAGTATGGGTTAGGGTTAGGGTTAGGGTTTGGCTCAGGGTTAGGGTTAGGGTTAGCTTTTTACTTTTTGCATGCCTACTATGCCTTATATTATTGAATAACATCCTCGATTAAATTGTCACTAGGATGGGTTAGGGTTAGGGTTAGGGTTAGGGTTTGGCTTAGGGTTAGGGTTAGGGTTAGGGGTAGGGTTAGTGTTTGGCTCAGGCTTAGGGTTAGGGTTAGGGTTAGATTTGTACTTTTTGCATGCCTTCTGTTCCTTATATTATTGAATAACATCCTCGATAAAATTGTCACTAGGATGGGTTAGGGTAAGGGTTAGGGTTAGGGTTAGGGTTTGGCTAAGGGTTAGGGTTAGGGTTAGGGTTAGGGTTTTGCTTAGGTTAGGGTTGGGGTTAGGGTTAGGGTTAGCTTTATTCTTTTTGCATGCCTACTATTCCTTATATTATTGAATAACATCCTCGATAAAATTGTCACTAGGATGGGTTAGGGTTAGGGTAAAGGTTTGTGTTAGGGTTAGGGTTTTGCTTAGGGATAGGGTTAGGGTTAGGGTTAGGGTTAGCTTTTTACTTTTTGCATGCCTACTATTCCTTATATTATGTAATAACATCCTCGATAAAATTGTCACTAGGATGGGTTAGAGTTAGGGTTAGGGTTAAGGTTAGGGTTAGGGTTTGGCTTATGGTTAGGGTTAGGGTTAGGGTTAGCTTTTTACTTTTTGCATGCCTACTATTCCTTATATTATTGAATAACATCCTCGATAAAATTGTCACTAGGATGGGTTAGGGTTAGGGTTAGGGTTAAGGTTAGGGTTAGGGTTTGGCTTATGGTTAGGGTTAGGGTTAGGGTTGGGGTTAGGGTTAGCTTTTTACTTTTTGCATGCCTACTATTCCTTATGTTATTGAATAAAATCCTCGATAAAATTGTCACTAGGATGGGTTAGGGTTAGGGTTAGGGTTAGGTTAGGGTTGGGCTTAGGGTTAGGGTTAGGGTTAGGGTTAGCTTTTTACTTTTTGCATGACTACTATTCCTGATATTATTGAATAACATCCTTGACAAAATTGTCACTAGGATGGGTTAGGGTTAGGGTGAGGGTTAGGGTTGGGGTTTGGCTTAGGGTTAGGGTAAGCTTTTTTCTTTTTGCATGCCTACTATTCGTTATATTATTGAATAACATCCTCGATAAAATTGTCACTAGGATAGGTTAGGATTAGGGTTTAAGGTTAAGGTTAGGGTTGGGTTAGGGTTAGGGTTAGGGTTAGGTTTAGCGTTAGCTTTTTACTTTTTGCATGCCTACTATTCCTTATATTATTGAATAACATCCTCCATAAAATTGTCACTAGGATGGGAAAGGGTTAGGGTTAGGGTTAGGGTTAGGGGTTGGCTTAGGGTTAGGTTAGGGTTAGGGTTAGGGTTAGCTTTTTACTTTTTGCATGCCTACTATTCCTTATATTATTGAATAACATCCTTGATAAAATTGTCACTAGTATGGGTTAGGGTAAGGGTTAGGGTTTGGCTTAGGGCTTTGCATTAGGGTTAGTGTTAGGGTTAGCTTTTTACTTTTGGCATGCCTAATATTCCTTATATTATTGAATAACATCCTTGATAAAATTGTCACTAGGATGGGTTAGGGTTAGGGTTAGGGTTTGGCTCAGGGTTAGGGATAGGGTTAGGGTTAGCTTTTTACTTTTTGCATGCCTACTATTCCTTATATTATTGAATAACATCCTCGATAAAATTGTCACTAGGATGGGTTAGGGTTAGGGGTAGGGTTAGTGTTAGGATTAGGGTTTTGCTTTGGGTTAGGGTTAGGGTTAGGGTTAGGGTTAGCTTTTTACTTTTTGCATGCCTACTATTCCTTATATTATTGAATAACATCCTCGATAAAATTGTCACTAGGATGGGTTAGGGTTAGGGTTAGGGTTAGGGTTAGGGTTTGGCTTAGGGTTAGGGTTAGGGTTAGGGTTAGGGTTAGCTTTTTACTTTTTGCATGCCTACTATTCCTCATATTATTGAATAACATCCTTGATAAAATTGTCACTAGGATTGGTTAGGGTTAGGGTTAGGGTTTGTCTTAGGGTTTTGCATTAGGGTTAGTGTTAGGGTTAGCTTTTTACTTTTTGCATGCCTACTATTCCTTATATTATTGAATAACATCCTTGATAAAATTGTCACTAGGATGGGTTAGGGTTAGGGTTTGGCTTAGTGTTAGGGTTAGGGTTAGGGTTAGGGTTAGCTTTTTACTTTTTGCATGCCTACTATTCCTTATATTATTGAAAAACATTCTCGATAAAATTGTCACTAGGATGGGTTAGGGTTAGGGTTAGGGTTAGGGTTTGGCTTAGGGTTAGGGTTAGGGTTAGCTTTTTACTTTTTGCATGCCTACTATTCCTTATATTGTTGAATAACATCCTCGATAAAATTGTCACTAGGATGGGTTAGGGTTAGGGTTAGGGTTTGGCTTAGTGTTAGGGTTAGGGTTAGGGTTAACTTTTTACTCTTTGCATGCCTACTATTCCTTATATTATTGAATAACATCCCCGATAAAATTGTCACTAGGATGGGTTAGGGTTAGGGTTAGGGTTAGGGTTACGGTTAGGGGTTGGCTTAGGTTTAGGGTTAGGGTTGGGGTTAGCTTTTTACTTTTTGCATGCCTACTATTCCTTATATTATTGAATAACATCCTCGATAAAATTGTCTCTAGGATGGGTTAGGGTTAGGGTTATGGTTAGGGTTAGGGTTAGGGTTTGGCTTAGTGTGACGGTGTGCTTTTTCTTTTTGCATGCCTACTATTCCTTAGATTATTGAATAACATACTCGATAAAATTGTCACTAGGATGGGTTAGGGTTAGGGTTAGGGTTGGGGTTTGGCTTAGGGTTAGGGTTAGGGTTAGGCTTAGGGTTAGCTTTTTACTTTTTGCATGCCTACTATTCCTTATATTATTGATTAACATCCTCGATAAAATTGTCACAAGGATGGGTTAGGGTTAGGGTTAGGGTTAGGGTTAGGGTTTGGCTTAGGGTTAGGGTAAGCTTTTTTCTTGTTGCATGCCTACTATTCCTTATATTATTGAATAACATCCTCGATAAAATTGTCACTAGGATGGGGTAGGGTAAGGGTAACGGGTCGACTTAGGGTTAGGGTTAGGGTTAGGGTTAGGGTTAGCTTTTTTCTTTTTGCATGCCTACTATTCCTTATATTATTGAATAACATCCTCGATAAAATTGTCACTAGGATCTGTTAGGGTTAGGGTTAGGGTTAGGGTTAGGGTTTGGCTTAGGGTTAGGGTCAGGGTTAGGGGTAGGGTTAGCTTTTTTCTTTTTGCATGCCTACTATTCCTTATATTATTGAATAACATCCTCGATAAAATTGTCACTAGGATGGGTTAGGCTTAGGGTTAGGGTTATGGTTAGCTTTTTTCTTTTTGCATGCCTACTATTCCTTATATTATTGAATAACATCCTCGATAAAATTGTCACTAGGATGGGTTAGGGTTAGGGTTAGGGTTAGGGTTAGCTTTTTTCTTTTTGCATGCCTACTATTCCTTATAAGATATTGAATAACATCCTCGATAAAATTGTCACTAGGATGGGTTAGGGTTAGGGTTAGGGTTTGGCTTAGGGTTAGAGTAAGGGTTAGGGTTAGGGTTAGCATTTTTTCTTTTTGCATGCCTACTATTCCTTATATTATTGAATAACATCCTCGATAAAATTGTCACTAGGATGGGTTAGGGTTAGGGTTAGGGTTAGGGTTTGGCTTAGGGTTAGGGTTAGGGTTAGGGTTAGGGTTAGGGTTAGCTTTTTACTTTTGGCATGCCTACTATTCCTTATATTGTTTAATAACATCCGCGATAAAATTGTCACTAGGATGGGTTAGGGTTAGGGTTAGGGTTTGGCTTAGGGTTAGGGTTAGGTATAGGGTTAGGGTTAGCTTTTTCTGTTTGCATGCCTACTATTCCTTATATTATTGAATAACATCCTCGATAAAATTGTCACTAGGATGGGGTAGGGTTAGGGTTAGGGTTTGGCTTAGGGTTAGGGTTAGGGTTAGGGTTAGTTTTTTTCTTTTTGCATGCCTACTATTTCTTATATTATTGAATAACATCCTCAATAAAATTGTCACTAGGATTGGTTAGGGTTAGGGTTAGGGTTAGGCTTAGGGTTAGGGTTTGGCTTAGGGTTAGGGTTAGGATTAGGGTTAGCTTTTTACTTTTTGCATGCCTACTATTCCTTATATTATTGAATAACATCCTCGATAAAATTGTCATTAGGATGGGTTAGGGTTAGGGTTAGGGTTAGGGTTAGGGTTAGCTTTTTACTTTTTGCATGCCTACTATTCCTTATATTATTGAATAAGATCCTCTATAAAATTGTCACTAGGATGGGTTAGGGTTAGGGTTAGGGTTAGGGTTAGGGTGAGGGTTAGGGTTTTCTTAGGGTTAGGGTTAGGGTTAGCTTTTTTCTTTTTGCATGCCTACTATTCCTCATATTATTGAATAACATCCTCGATAAAATTGTCACTAGGATGGGTTAGGGTTAGGGGTAGGGTTAGGGTTAGGGTTAGGTTTCGGGTTGGGCTAAGGGTTAGGGTTAGGGGTAGGGTAAGCTTTTTACTTTTTGCATGCCTACTATTCCTTATATTATTGAATAACATACCATTGACAAAATTGTCACTAGGATGGATTAGGGTTAGGGTTAGGGTTTGGCTTAGGGTTTGGCTTAGTGTTAGGGTTAGGGTTAGTTTTTTACTTTTTGCATGCCTACTATTCCTTATATTATTGAAAACCATCCTTGATAAAATTGTCACTAGGATGGGTTAGGGTTAGGGTTTGGCTTAGGGTTAGGGTTAGGGTTAGGGTTAGTGTTAGTGTTAGGGTTAGGGTTAGCTTTTTACTTTTTGCATGCCTACTATTCCTTATATTATTGAATAACATCCTCGATAAAATTGTCACTAGGATGGGTTAGGGTTAGGGTTAGGGTTAGTGTTAGGGTTAGGGTTTGGCTTAGGGTTAGGGTTAGGGTTAGGGTTAGCTGTTTACTTTTTGCATGCCTACTATTCCTTATATTATTGAATAACATCCTCGATAAAATTGTCACTAGGATTGGTTAGGGTTAGGGTTAGGGTTTGGCTTAGGGTTAGAGTTAGGGTTAGGGTCAGCTTTTTTCTTTTTGCATGCCTACTATTCCTTATATTATTAAAAAACATCCTCGATTAAATTGTCACTAGGATGGGTTAGGGTTAGGCTTAGGGTTAGGGTTAGGGTAAGGGTTTGGCTTAGGGTTAGGGGTAGGGTTATGGTTAGCTTTTTACTTTTTGCATGCCTACTATTCCTTATATTATTGAATAACATCCTCGATAAAATTGTCGTTAGGATGGGTAAGGGTTAGGGTTAGGCTTTGGCTTAGGGTTAGGATTAGGGTTAGGGTTAGCTTTTTCCTTTTTGCATGCCTACTCTTTTTTATATTATTGAATAACATCCTCGATAAAATTGTCACTAGGATAGGTTAGGGTTAGGGTTAGGGTTAGGGTTAGGGTTTGGCTTAGGGTTAGGGTTAGGGTTAGGGTTAGCTTTTTTCTTTTTGCATGCCTAATATTCCTTATATTATTGAATAACATCCTCGATAAAATTGTCACTAGGATGGGTTAGTGTTAGGGTAAGGGTTAGGGTTAGTGTTAGGGTTAGGGTTTGGGTTAGGGTTAGGGTTAGCTCTTTTCTTTTTGCATGCCTACTATTCCTTATATTATTGAATAACATCCTCGATAAAATTGTCACTATGATTGGTTAGGGTTAGGGTAAGGGTTAGGGTTAGTGTTAGGGTTAGGGTTTGGGTTAGGGTTAGGGTTAGCTCTTATCTTTTTGCATGCCTACTATTCCTTATATTATTGAATAACATCCTCGATAAAATTGTCACTAGGATGGGTTAGGGTTAGGGTTAGGGTTTAAGGTTAGGGTTAGGGTTTGGCTTAGGGTTATGGTTAGGGTTTGGGTTAGCGTTAGCTTTTTACTTTTTGCATGCCTACTATTCCTTATATTATTGAATAACATCCTCCATAAAATTGTCAGTAGGATGGGTTAGGGTTAGGGTAAGGGTTAGGGTTAGTGTTAGGGTTAGGGTTTGGGTTAGGGTTAGGGTTAGCTTTTTTCTTTTTGCATGCCTACTATTCCTTATATTATTGAATAACATCCTCGATAAAATTGTCACTAGGATGGGTTAGGGTTAGGGTAAGGGTTAGGGTTAGTGTTAGGGTTAGGGTTTGGGTTAGGGTAAGGGTTAGCTTTTTTCTTTTTGCATGCCTACTATTCCTTATATTATTGAATAACATCCTCGATAAAATTGTCACTAGGATGGGTTAGGGTTAGGGTTAGGGTTTAAGGTTAGGGTTAGGGTTTGGCTTAGGGTTATGGTTAGGGTTAGGGTTAGCGTCAGCTTTATACTTTTTGCATGCCTACTATTCCTTATATTATTGAATAACATCCTCCATAAAATTGTCACTAGGATGGGTTAGGGTTAGGGTTAGGGTTAGGGTTACGGTTACGGTTAGGGTTTGGCTTAGGGTTAGGGTTAGGGTTAGGGTTAGGGTTAGGGTTAGCTTTTTACTTTTTGCATGCCTACTATTCCTTATATTATTGAATAACATCCTTGATAAAATTGTCACTAGGATGGGTTAGGGTTAGGGTTAGGGTTGGGCTCAGGGTTAGTGTTAGGGTTAGGGTTAGGGTTAGGGTTAGCTGTTTACTTTTTGCATGCCTACTATTCTTATATTATTGAAGAACATCCTCGATAAAATTGTCACTAGGATTGGTTAGGGTTAGGGTTAGGGTTTGGCTTAGGGTTAGGGTTAGGGTTAGGGTTTGGCGTAGCTTTTTACTTTTTGCATGCCTACTATTCCTTATATTATTGAATAACATCCTTGATAAAATTGTCACTAGGATAGGTTAGGGTTAGGGTTAGGGTTTGGCTCAGGGTTAGGGTTAGGGTTAGGGTTAGGGTTAGCTTTTTACTTTTTGCATGCCTACTATTTCTTATATTATTGAATAACATCCTCGATAAAATTGTCACTAGGATGGGTTAGGGTTAGGGTTAGGGTTAGGGTTTGGCTTAGGGTTAGGATTAGGGTTAGCGTTTGGCGTAGCTTTTTACTTTTTGCATGCCTACTATGCCTTATATTATTGAATAACATCCTTGAAAAAATTGTCACTAGGATGGGTTTGGGTTAGGGTTAGGGTTTGGGTTAGGGTTTGGCTTAGTATTAGTGTTAGGGTAAGTTTTTTACTTTTTGCATGCCTACTATTCCTTATATTATTGAATAACATACTTGATACAATTGTCACTAGGATGGGTTAGGGTTAGGGTTTGGGTTAGGGTTTACCTTAGGGTTAGGGTTACGGTTAGGGTTAGGGTTAGCTTTTTTCTTTTTGCATGCCTACTATTCCTTATATTATTGAATAACATCCTCGATAGAATTGTCACTAGGATGGGTTAGGGTAGGGTTAGGGTTTATAATAGGGTTAGGGTTACGGTTAGGGTTAGGGTTAGCTTTTTTCTTTTTGCATGCCTACTATTCCTTGTATTATTGAATAAAATCCTCGATTAAATTGTCACTAGGATGGGTTAGGGTTAGGGTTAGGGTTTGGCTTAGGGTTAGGGTTAGGGTTAGGGTTACCTTTTTACTTTTTGCATGCCTACTGTTCCTTATATTATTGAATCACATCCTCGATAAAATTGTCACTAGGATGGGTTAGGGTTAGTGTTAGGGTTTGGCTTAGGGTTAGGGTTAGGGTTACGGTTAGCTTTTTTCTTTTTGCATGCCTACTATTCCTTATATTATTGACAAACATCCTCGAATTAATTGTCACTAAAATGGGTTAGGGTAAGGGTTAGGGTTAGGGTTTTGCTTAGGGTTAGGGTAAGGGTTAGGGTTAGGGTTAGGGTTAGCTTTTTACTTTTTGCATGCCTACTATTCCTTATATTATTGAATAACATCCTCGATAAAATTGTCACTAGGATGGGTTAGGGTGAGGGTTAGGGTTTGGCTTAGGTTAGGGTTAGGGTTAGGGTTAGCTTTTTTCTTTTTGCATGCCTACTATTCCTTATATTATTGAATAACATCCTCGATAAAATTGTCACTAGGATGGGTTAGGGTTAGGGTTAGGGTTAGGGTTACGGTTAGGGTTTGGCTTAGGGTTAGGGTTAGGGTTAGGGTTAGGGTTAGCTTTTTTCTTTTTGCATGCCTACTCTTTTTTATATTATTGAATAACATCCTCGATAACATTGTCACTAGGATAGGTTAGGGTTAGGGTTAGGGTAAGGGTTAGGGTTATGGTTTGGCTTAGGGTTAGGGATAGCTTTGTTCTGTTTGCATGCCTACTATGTCTTGTATTATTGAATAACATCCTCGATAAAATTGTCACTAGGATGAATTAGGATTAGGGTTAGGGTTAGGGTTAGGGTTTGCTTTTTTCTTTTTGCATGCCACTATTCCTTATATTATTGAATAACATCCTCGATAAAATTGTCACTAGGATGGGTTAGAGTTAGGGTTAGGGTTAGGGTTAGGTTTAGCGTTAGCTTTTTACTTTTTGCATGCCTACTGTTCCTTATATTATTGAATAACATCCTCCATAAAATTGTCACTAGGATGGGTTAGGGTTAGGGTAAGGGTTAGGGTTAGGGTTAGGGTTAGGGTTTGGCTTAGGGTTAGGGTTAGGTTGTTTCTTTTTGCATGCCTACTATTCCTTATATTATTGAATAACATCCTCGATAAAATTGTCACTAGGATGCGTTAGGGTTAGGGTTAGGGTTTAAGGTTAGGGTTAGGGTTTGGCTTAGGGTTAGGGTTAGGTTAGCGTTAGCTTTTTACTTTTTGCATGCCTACTATTCCTTATATTATTGAATAACATCCTCCATAAAATTGTCACTGGGATGGGTTAGGGTTAGGGTTAGGGTTAGGGTTTGCCTTAGGGTTAGGGTTAGGGTTAGGGTTAGGGTTTTACTTTTTGGATGCCTACTATTCCTTATATTATTGAATAACATCCTTGATAAAATTGTCACTAGTATGGGTTAGGGTTAGGGTTAGGGTTTTGCTCAGGGTTAGGGTTAGGGTTAGCTATTTACTTTTTGCATGCCTACTATGCCTTATATTATTGAATAACATCCTCGATTAAATTGTCACTAGGATGGGTTAGGGTTAGGGTTAGGGTTTGGCTTAGGGTTAGGGTTAGGGTTAGGGGTAGGGTTAGGGTTTGGCTCAGGCTTAGGGTTAGGGTAAGGGTTAGGGTTAGATTTGTACTTTTTGCATGCCTTCTGTTCCTTATATTATTGAATAACATCCTCGATAAAATTGTCACTAGGATGGGTTAGGGTAAGGGTTAGGGTTAGGGTTTGGCTAAGGGTTAGGGTTAGGGTTAGGGTTAGGGTTTTGCTTAGGTTAGGGTTGGGGTTAGGGTTAGGGTTAGCTTTATTCTTTTTGCATGCCTACTATTCCTTATATTATTGAATAACATCCTCGATAAAATTGTCACTAGGATGGGTTAGGGTTAGGGTAAAGGTTTGTGTTAGGGTTAGGGTTTTGCTTAGGGATAGGGTTAGGGTTAGGGTTAGCTTTTTACTTTTTGCATGCCTACTATTCCTTATATTATGTAATAACATCCTCGATAAAATTGTCACTAGGATGGGTTAGAGTTAGGGTTAGGGTTAAGGTTAGGGTTAGAGTTTGACTTATGGTTAGGGTTAGGGTTAGGGTTAGCTTTTTACTTTTTGCATGCCTACTATTCCTTATATTATTGAATAACATCCTCGATAAAATTGTCACTAGGATTGGGTAGGGTTAGGGTTAGGGTTAAGGTTAGGGTTAGGGTTTGGCTTATGGTTAGGGTTAGGGTTAGGGTTGGGGTTAGGGTTAGCTTTTTACTTTTTGCATGCCTACTATTCCTTATGTTATTGAATAAAATCCTCGATAAAATTGTCACTAGGATGGGTTAGGGTTAGGGTTAGGGTTCCGTTAGGGTTGGGCTTAGGGTTAGGGTTAGGGTTAGGGTTAGCTTTTTACTTTTTGCATGACTACTATTCCTGATATTATTGAATAACATCCTTGACAAAATTGTCACTAGGATGGGTTAGGGTTAGGGTCAGGGTTAGGGTTGGGGTTTGGCTTAGGGTTAGGGTAAGCTTTTTTCTTTTTGCATGCCTACTATTCGTTATATTATTGAATAACATCCTCGATAAAATTGTCACTAGGATGGGTTAGGGTTAGGGTTAGGGTTTAAGGTTAAGGTTAGGGTTGGGTTAGGGTTAGGGTTAGGGTTAGGTTTAGCGTTAGCTTTTTACTTTTTGCATGCCTACTATTCCTTATATTATTGAATAACATCCTCCATAAAATTGTCACTAGGATGGGAAAGGGTTAGGGTTAGGGTTAGGGTTAGGGTTAGGGTTTGGCTTAGGGTTAGGTTAGGGTTAGGGTTAGGGTTAGGGTTAGCTTTTTACTTTTTGCATGCCTACTATTCCTTATATTATTGAATAACATCCTTGATAAAATTGTCACTAGTATGGGTTAGAGTTAGGGTTAGGGTTTGGCTTAGGGCTTTGCATTAGGGTTAGTGTTAGGGTTAGCTTTTTACTTTTGGCAATCCTAATATTCCTTATATTATTGAATAACATCCTTGATAAAATTGTCACTAGGATGGGTTAGGGTTAGGGTTAGGGTTTGGCTCAGGGTTATGGATAGGGTTAGGGTTAGCTTTTTACTTTTTGCATGCCTACTATTCCTTATATTATTGAATAACATCCTCGATAAAATTGTCACTAGGATGGGTTAGGGTTAGGGTTAGGGTTAGGGTTAGGGTTTGGCTTAGGGTTAGGGTTAGGGTTAGGGTTAGGGTTAGCTTTTTACTTTTTGCATGCCTACTATTCCTCATATTATTGAATAACATCCTTGATAAAATTGTCACTAGGATTGGTTAGGGTTAGGGTTAGGGTTTGTCTTAGGGTTTTGCATTAGGGTTAGTGTTAGGGTTAGCTTTTTACTTTTTGCATGCCTACTATTCCTTATGTTATTGAATAACATCCTTGATAAAATTGTCACTAGGATGGGTTAGGGTTAGGGTTTGGCTTAGTGTTAGGGTTAGGGTTAGGGTTAGGGTTAGCTTTTTACTTTTTGCATGCCTACTATTCCTTATATTATTGAAAAACATTCTCGATAAAATTGTCACTAGGATGGGTTAGGGTTAGGGTTAGGGTTAGGGTTTGGCTTAGGGTTAGGGTTAGGGTTAGGGTTAGCTTTTTACTTTTTGCATGCCTACTATTCCTTATATTATTGAATAACATCCTCGATAAAATTGTCACTAGGATGGGTTAGGGTAAGGGTTAGGGTTTGGCTTAGTGTTAGGGTTAGGGTTAGGGTTAGCTTTTTACTTTTTGCATGCCTACTATTCCTTATATTATTGAAAAACATCCTCGATAAAATTGTCACTAGGATGGGTTAGGGTTAGGGTTAGGGTTACGGTTTGGCTTAGGGTTAGGGTTAGGGTTAGGGTTAGCTTTTTACTTTTTGCATGCCTACTATTCCTTATATTATTGAATAACATCCTCGCTAAATTTGTCACTAGGATGGGTTAGGGTTAGGGTTAGGGTTAGGGTTAGGGTTAACTTTTTACTCTTTGCATGCCTACTATTCCTTATATTATTGAATAACATCCCCGATAAAATTGTCACTAGGATGGGTTAGGGTTATGGTTAGGGTTAGGGTTAGGGTTTGGCTTAGTGTGACGGTGTGCTTTTTCTTTTTGCATGCCTACTATTCCTTAGATTATTGAATAACATACTCGATAAAATTGTCACTAGGATGGGTTAGGGTTAGGGTTAGGGTTAGGGTTAGGGTTTGGCTTAGGGTTAGGGTTAGGGTTAGGCTTAGGGTTAGCTTTTTACTTTTTGCATGCCTACTATTCCTTATATTATTGATTAACATCCTCGATAAAATTGTCACAAGGATGGGTTAGGGTTAGGGTTAGGGTTAGGGTTAGGGTTTGGCTTAGGGTTAGGGTAAGCTTTTTTCTTGTTGCTTGCCTACTATTCCTTATATTATTGAATAACATCCTCGATAAAATTGTCACTAGGATGGGGTAGGGTTAGGGTAAGGGTTCGACTTAGGGTTAGGGTTAGGGTTAGGGTTAGCTTTTTTCTTTTTGCATGCCTACTATTCCTTATATTATTGAATAACATCCTCGATAAAATTGTCACTAGGATCTGTTAGGGTTAGGGTTAGGGGTAGGGTTAGGGTTAGGGTTAGGGTTAGGGTTTGGCTTAGGGTTAGGGTCAGGGTTAGGGGTAGGGTTAGCTTTTTTCTTTTTGCATGCCTACTATTCCTTATATTATTGAATAACATCCTCGATAAAATTGTCACTAGGATGGGTTAGGCTTAGGGTTAGGGTTATGGTTAGCTTTTTTCTTTTTGCATGCCTACTATTCCTTATATTATTGAATAACATCCTCGATAAAATTGTCACTAGGATGGGTTAGGGTTAGGGTTAGGGTTAGGGTTAGCTTTTTTCTTTTTGCATGCCTACTATTCCTTATAAGATATTGAATAACATCCTCGATAAAATTGTCACTAGGATGGGTTAGGGTTAGGGTTAGGGTTTGGCTTAGGGTTAGGGTAAGGGTTAGGGTTAGGGTTAGCTTTTTTCTTTTTGCATGCCTACTATTCCTTATATTATTGAATAACATCCTCGATAAAATTGTCATTAGGATGGGTTAGGGTTAGGGTTAGGGTTAGGGTTAGGGTTAGCTTTTTTCTTTTTCCATGCCTACTATTCCTTATGTTATTGAATAACATCCTCGATAAAATTGTAACTAGGATGGGTTAGGGTTAGGGTTAGGGTTAGGGTTAGGGTTTGGCTTAGGGTAAGGGTTAGGGTTAGGGGTAGGGTTAGCTTTTTTCTTTTTTCATGCCTACTATTCCTTATATTATTGAATTACATCCTCGATAAAATTGTCACTAGGATGGGGTAGGGTTAGGGTTAGGGTTAGGGTTAGCTTTTTTCTTTTTGCATGCCTACTATTCCTTATGTTATTGAATAAGATCCTCGATAAAATTGTCACTAGGATGGGTTAGGGTTAGGCTTAGGGTTAGGATTAGGGTTAGGGTTTTTTCTTTTTGCATGCCTACTATTCCTTGTAAGATATTGAATAACATCCTCGATAAAATTGTCACTAGGATGGGTTAGGGTTAGGGTTAGGGTTAGGGTTAGCTTTTTTCTTTTTCCATGCCTACTATTCCTTATGTTATTGAATAAGATCCTCGATAAAATTGTCACTAGGATGGGTTAGGGTTAGGGTTAGGGTTAGGGTTAGGGTTTGGCTTAGGTTTAGGGTTAGGGTTAGGGGTAGGGTTAGCTTTTTTCTTTTTGCATGCCTACTATTCCTTATATTATTGAAAAACATTCTCGATAAAATTGTCACTAGGATGGGTTAGGGTTAGGGTTAGGGTTAGGGTTTGGCTTAGGGTTAGGGTTAGGGTTAGGGTTAGCTTTTTACTTTTTGCATGCCTACTATTCCTTATATTATTGAATAACATCCTCGATAAAATTGTCACTAGGATGGGTTAGGGTTAGGGTTAGGGTTTGGCTTAGTGTTAGGGTTAGGGTTAGGGTTAGCTTTTTACTTTTTGCATGCCTACTATTCCTTATATTATTGAATAACATCCCCGATAAAATTGTCACTAGGATGGGTTAGGGTTAGGGTTAGGGTTACGGTTAGGGTTTGGCTTAGGTTTAGGGTTAGGGTTGGGGTTAGCTTTTTACTTTTTGCATGCCTACTATTCCTTAGATTATTGAATAACATACTCGATAAAATTGTCACTAGGATGGGTTAGGGTTAGGGTTAGGGTTAGGGTTAGGGTTTGGCTTAGGGTTAGGGTTAGGGTTAGGCTTAGGGTTAGCTTTTTACTTTTTGCATGCCTACTATTCCTTATATTATTGAATAACATCCTCGATAAAATTGTCACAAGGATGGGTTAGGGTTAGGGTTAGGGTTATGGTTAGGGTTTGGCTTAGGGTTAGGGTAAGCTTTTTTCTTGTTGCATGCCTACTATTCCTTATATTATTGAATAACATCCTCGATAAAATTGTCACTAGGATGGGGTAGGGTTAGGGTAAGGGTTCGACTTAGGGTTAGGGTTAGGGTTAGGGTTAGCTTTTTTCTTTTTGCATGCCTACTATTCCTTATATTATTGAATAACATCCTCGATAAAATTGTCACTAGGATCTGTTAGGGTTAGGGGTAGGGTTAGGGTTAGGGTTAGGGTTAGGGTTTGGCTTAGGGTTAGGGTCAGGGTTAGGGGTAGGGTTAGCTTTTTTCTTTTTGCATGCCTACTATTCCTTATATTATTGAATAACATCCTCGATAAAATTGTCACTAGGATGGGTTAGGCTTAGGGTTAGGGTTATGGTTAGCTTTTTTCTTTTTGCATGCCTACTATTCCTTATATTATTGAATAACATCCTCGATAAAATTGTCACTAGGATGGGTTAGGGTTAGGGTTAGGGTTAGGGTTAGCTTTTTTCTTTTTGCATGCCTACTATTCCTTATAAGATATTGAATAACATCCTCGATAAAATTGTCACTAGGATGGGTTAGGGTTAGGGTTAGGGTTTGGCTTAGGGTTAGGGTAAGGGTTAGGGTTAGGGTTAGCTTTTTTCTTTTTGCATGCCTACTATTCCTTATATTATTGAATAACATCCTCGATAAAATTGTCATTAGGATGGGTTAGGGTTAGGGTTAGGGTTAGGGTTAGGGTTAGGGTTAGCTTTTTTCTTTTTCCATGCCTACTATTCCTTATGTTATTGAATAACATCCTCGATAAAATTGTAACTAGGATGGGTTAGGGTTAGGGTTAGGGTTAGGGTTAGGGTTTGGCTTAGGGTTAGGGTTAGGGTTAGGGGTAGGGTTAGCTTTTTTCTTTTTGCATGCCTACTATTCCTTATATTATTGAATTACATCCTCGATAAAATTGTCACTAGGATGGGGTAGGGTTAGGGTTAGGGTTAGGGTTAGCTTTTTTCTTTTTGCATGCCTACTATTCCTTATGTTATTGAATAAGATCCTCGATAAAATTGTCACTAGGATTGGTTAGGGTTAGGCTTAGGGTTAGGATTAGGGTTAGGGTTTTTTCTTTTTGCATGCCTACTATTCCTTGTAAGATATTGAATAACATCCTCGATAAAATTGTCACTAGGATGGGTTAGGGTTAGGGTTAGGGTTAGGGTTAGGGTTTGGCTTAGGGTTAGGGTTAGGGTTAGGGGTAGGGTTAGCTTTTTTCTTTTTGCATGCCTACTATTCCTTATATTATTGAATAACATCCTCGATAAAATTGTCACTAGGATGGGTTTGGGTTAGGGTTAGGGTTAGGGTTAGCTTTTTTCTTTTTGCATGCCTACTATTCCTTGTAAGATATTGAATAACATCCTCAATAAAATTGTCACTAGGATGGGTTAGGGTTAGGGTTTGGCTTAGGGTTAGGGTTAGTGTTAGGGTTAGGGTTAGCTTTTTTCTTTTTGCATGCCTACTATTCCTTATATTATTGAATAACATCCTCGATAAAATTGTCACTAGGATGGGTTAGGATTAGGGTTAGGGTTAGGGTTAGCTTTTTTCTTTTTGCATGCCTACTATTCCTTGTAAGATATTTAATAACATCCTCAATAAAATTGTCACTAGGATGGGTTAGGGTTAGGGTTTGGCTTAGGGTTAGGGTTAGTGTTAGGGTTAGGGTTAGCTTTTTTCTTTTTGCATGCCTACTATTCCTTATATTATTGAATAACATCCTCGATAAAATTGTCACTAGGATGGGTTTGGGTTAGAGTTAGGGTTAGGGTTAGCTTTTTTCTTTTTGCATGCCTACTATTCCTTGTAAGATATTGAATAACATCCTCAATAAAATTGTCACTAGGATGGGTTAGGGTTAGGGTTTGGCATAGGGTTAGGGTTAGTGTTAGGGTTAGGGTTAGCTTTTTTCTTTTTGCATGCCTACTATTCCTTATATTATTGAATAACATCCTCTATAAAATTGTCACTAGGAAAGGTTAGGGTTGGGGTTAGGGTTAGGGTTTGGCTTAGGGTAAGGGTTAGGGTTAGGGTTAGGGTTAGCTTTTTTCTTTTTGCATGCCTACTATTCCTTATATTATTGAATAACATCCTCTATAAAATTGTCACTAGGATGGGTTAGGGTTAGGGTTAGGGTTAGGGTTTGGCTTAGGGTTAGGGTTAGGGTTAGGGTTAGCTTTTTTCTTTTTGCATGCCTACTATTCCTTATATTATTGAATAACATCCTCGATAAAATTGTCACTAGGATGGGTTAGGGTTGGGGTTAGGGTCAGGGTTTGGCTTAGGGTAAGGGTTAGGTTTAGGGTTAGGGTTAGCTTTTTGTTTTTTGCATGCCTACTATTACTTATATTATTGAATAAAATCCTTGATAAAATTGTCACTAGGATGGGTTAGGGTTATGGTTAGGGTTAGGGTTTGGCTCAGGGTTAGGGTTAAGGTAAGGGTTAGGGTTAGGGTTAGCTTTTTACTTTTTGCATGCGTACTATTCCTTATATTATTGAATAACATCCTCGATAAAATTGTCACTAGGATGGGTTAGGGTTAGGGTTAGGGTTTGGCTTAGGGTTAGGGTTAGGGTTAGCTTTTTTCTTTTTGCATGCCTACTATTCCTTATATTATGGAATAACATCCTCGATAAAATTGTCACTAGGATGGGTTAGGGTTAGGGTTAGGGTTAGGGTTTGGCTTAGGGTTAGGGTTAGGGTTAGCTTTTTTCTTTTTGCATGCCTACTATTCCTTATATTATTGAATAACATCCTCGATAAAATTGTCACTAGGATGGGTTAGGGTTAGGGTTAGGGTTAGGGTTAGGGTTTTGCTTAGGGTTAGGGTTAGGGTTAGGGTTAGCTTTTTACTTTTTGCATGCCTACTATTCCTTATATTATTGAATAACATCCTCGATAAAATTGTCACTAGGATGGGTTAGGGTTAGGGTTAGGGTTTGGCTTAGGGTTAGGGTTAGGGTTAGCTTTTTTATTTTTGCATGCCTACTATTCCTTATATTATTGAATAACATCCTCGATAAAATTGTCACTAGGATGGGTTAGGGTTAGGGTTAGGGTTAGGGTTAGGGTTTGGCTAAGGGTTAGGATTAGGGTTAGGGTTAGGGTTAGGGTTAGGGTTAGCTTTTTACTTTTTGCATGCCTACTATTCCTTATATTATTGAATAACATCCTTGATAAAATTGTCACTAGGATGGGTTAGGATTAGGGTTAGGGTTAGGGTTAGGGTTAGGGTTAGGTTTAGCTTTTTTCTTTTTGCATGCCTACTATTCCTTATATTATTGAATAACATCCTCGATAAAATTGTCACTAGGATGGGTTAGGGTTAGGGTTAGGGTTAGGGTTTGGCTTAGGGTTAGGGTTAGGGTTAGCTTTTTTCTTTTTGCATTCCTACTATTCCTTATATTTTTGAATAACATCCTTGGGTTATCTTTCAGATGCAAGGTTCATTGTTTACTTGCGGTTTTAACGATGTAAGATTTCGTTGTACGGAAGACCAAATCGGCCAAAATGTCTATGATGTTTTTATTGGCGCTTTTCTTCGTATTTTTAATAACATTTTTTGCACCATTTACAAGTTCTTTTTACAAATAATTTTTTTAATACTGTAATAGTAAAATAAAGATACATTTATTAATTATACGGAAAAAGTATCTCGTAATGTTTTCACACGAGATTTTTTTCCTGTTGATTTCTCTTCTTTTTTTTTTTTAAATATTAAAATTGATTTAAAGTGATTTTCAAGCCTTTAACATGACGGAGTTTATAATGAAAACCAAATTACCGTTAAAATTAAAATAATCTTTATTAGAAATTTGTAACAAAATAACAAAATTATAAAACTATTAGATTAAAATTGAGAACTTTTAATTAAACAACGTGAACATTTTATAATGAGTGTTTTCATGAAATGTATTTTTAATAATAAAAAAAGTGAACTTTTTTTTACTTAAACTTCATAAAAAAAAACGTATCCAATATAGAATTTTACTAAAATAATTTTACTATTACAGTATTAAAAAAATTATTTGTAAAAAAAAACTTGTAAATGGTGCAAAAAAATGTTATTAAAAAATACGAAGAAAAGCGCCAATAAAAACATCGTAGACGTATATTATCATTTAAACAGTATATCAATTTAAATATTTAAATTCAGTAAATAAATTTAAATATTTAAATTATGGCCGATTTGGTCTTCCGTACAACGGAATCTTACATCGTTACAATCGCAAGTAAACAAGAAACCTTGCATCTGAAAGATAACCTAATAATAATAATAATAATAAGGTATTCCGGCATAAAGCTCGAGACAATAGTCTCTAACCCCCTTTCACAACAAAAGGAACTAATTTCCATATACACCGCTTTTGGTTACTATGGGAACAGCTAATTTTTGTGATGATTCGATTTTTAATAATAAACACATTTTATTATTTTAAATATTGTCTCGAGCTTTATGCCGGAATACCAATAATAATAATAATGATAATAATAATAATAATAATAATAACAATAACGATGATGATGATGATGATGATGATGATGATGATGATGATAAAAAAGAAATACAACAACAACACCGAAAACAACAACAGCGACAACAACAAACAAAAACAAGACAGGAAATATGAGTTGAAACAATTACATCCAACAACAACAATAATAATTTTGGTTTTGAGATTAATAGTACATTATTAGTAAATACGTTTGGAGTTGAAATTAATTGTAAAGTAATCGTTAATAAGTTTGGGTTTGAGATTAATAGTATATTATTAGTAAATACGTTTTCAGTTAAAACTAATTGTAAATCAATTGCTAATAATTTTGGTTTTGAGATTATTAGTACATTTTTAGTAAATACGTTTGGAGTCAAAACTAATTGTAAATCAATCGCTAATCATTTTGGTTTTGAGATTATTAGTATAATTAGTAAATACGTATCGAGTTGAAATTAATTGTAAATTAATCGCTATCTATTTTGGGTTTGAGATTAATAGTACATTATCAGTAAATACGTTTGGAGTTGAAATTAATTGTAAATTAATCGCTAATAATGTTGGTGTTAGATTAATAGTACATTATTAGTAAATACGTTTGGAGTTTAAATTAATTTTAAATCAATCGCGAATCATTTTGGGTTTGAGAATAATAGTACATTATTAGTAAATACGTTTAGAGTTGAAATTAATTGTAAATTATTATTATTATTATTATTAATAATAATAATAATAATAATAATAATAATAATAATAATAATAATATTAATAATAATAACCATGATGATGATGATGATGATGATGATTAATACAACAACAACAACACAGGAAATATGAGTTGGAACAATGACATCCAGGACATAATTTTGGTTTTGAGATTAATAGTACATTATTAGTAAATACGTTTGGCGTTGAAATTAATTGTAAATCAGTCTCTATCCATTTTATGTTTGAGATTAATAGTACATTATTAGTAAATAGGTTTGGACTTAAAATTAATTGTAAATTAATCGCTAATAATTTTGGTTTTGAGATTAATAGTACATTATTAGTAAATACGTTTGGAGTTGAAATTAATTTTAAATTATTAATAACATTATTATTAATAATAATAATAATAATAATAATAATAATAATAATAATAATAATAATGATGATGATTGTGATTATGATGATAATAATAATGATGATGATGATGATGATTAGAAGAAGAAGAAGAAGAAGAAGAACAACAACAACAACAACAACAACACAGGAAACAAGTATTATAATGTTGAATGCTCTGACGAACTGCTAGCACTTGTGCCCCCACGACGTGAACACACTCGACAGACCCGACAGGCTGCCAAATCCCACCCCACATTTATCAGATCCCTAGATATAAAAGATCTTTCTACTCCAGTAATCTCTTCCCGAGAACAGCTAGACTTTGGAATTCCATTCCAGGTCCCTGCTTCCATAACTGTACTGAGGTGCAGAAGTTCAAGTACAACGCGAACCAACATCTTGCTGCCCAAATCCCTACATAGTAACCCAGTAGTTGTTGCCCCTGATATTAGCCCCCTACACCAAAGAGGCAATGTGCCTTGTATGGGGTGAAAATGTAATAAAAAAATATATTGCTAATAATTTTGGTTTTGAGACTAATAGTACATTATTAGTAAATACGTTTGGAGTTGAAACTAATTGTAAATTAATCGCTAATAATTTTGGTTTTGAGACTAATAGTATATTATTAGTAAATATATCTGGAGTTGAAACTAATTGTAAATTAATCGCTAATAATTTTGGGTTTAAGATTAATAGTACATTATTAGTAAATACGTTTGGAGTTGAAACTAATTGTAATTCAATCGCTAATGATTTTGGTTTTGAGATTAATAGTATATTATTAGTAAATAGGTTTGGAGTTGACACTAATTGTAAATACATCGCTAATCATTTTGGGTTTGAGATTAATAGTATATTATTAGTAAATAGGTTTGGAGTTGACACTAATTGTAAATTAATCGCTAATCATTTTGGGTTTGAGATTAATAGTATATTATTAGTAAATAGGTTTGGAGTTGACACTAATTGTAAATACATCGCTAATCATTTTGGGTTTGAGATTAATAGTATATTATTAGTAAATAGGTTTGGAGTTGACACTAATTGTAAATACATCGCTAATCATTTTGGGTTTGAGATTAATAGTATATTATTAGTAAATAGGTTTGGAGTTGACACTAATTGTAAATTAATCGCTAATCATTTTGGGTTTGAGATTAATAGTATATTATTAGTAAATAGGTTTGGAGTTGACACTAATTGTAAATACATCGCTAATCATTTTGGGTTTGAGATTAATAGTATATTATTAGTAAATAGGTTTGGAGTTGACACTAATTGTAAATACATCGCTAATCATTTTGGGTTTGAGATTAATAGTATATTATTAGTAAATACGTTTGGAGTTGAAACTAATTGTAAATACATCGCTAATCATTTTGGGTTTGAGATTAATAGTATATTATTAGTAAATAGGTTTGGAGTTGACACTAATTGTAAATACATCGCTAATCATTTTGGGTTTGAGATTAATAGTACATAATTAGTAAATACGTTTGGAGTTGAAACTAATTGTAATTCAATCGCTAATCATTTTGGTTTTGAGATTAATAGTACATTTTTAGTAAATACGTTTGGAGTTGAAACTAATTGTAAATTAATCGCTATCCATTTTGGGTTTAAGATTAATATTACATTATTAGTAAATAGGTTTGGAGTTGGAATTAATTGTAAAATAATCACTAATAATTTTTGTAATGTCTTTACCAAATAAAGGGAGACCACCGCAGGTGTCACAGGAGTTACGGCCCCTGGCGACATCCGGGGTGGTGGGCAGTCTGATATCCACCGAGCACGATCTTCCTCGTTCGTTTTCTCTCTCTCGTCAATCTCCGTCCATCCTACAACCTCACTATGGTAATAACCGATATCTAGCAAGTATCGGTTACTTACCATAAGGATTATCACATTGGCGACAAGGATAGAGTAATTTACAAAAATAGACATAAGAAAACACGAAAAAAAAAACAACAGCAAACAGTCACACGTGTTGCAAAACAAACATGGCAGCCCTACCTCACTACCCGGAATTCAACTGCGAGTCAGAAGCCAAAGCAGCAAGATGGACGAAATACATTACCAGATTGAGGAACTATTTTATCGCCCACGACATAGAGAGCGATAAAAGACAAAAAGCAATTTTGCTAACGTTTGTTGGTGAGGCGATGAACGACCTCATTGACGAATTACCAGCCGAACAGACCACACCAGGAGAAAACGAAACCCACTTCGACAAACTCGTCTCGGCTGTACAGGCTCATTTCAACCCCCAAAATAACACGGAATACAACTGATTTGTATTCCATAACATCAAACAAACCACACCGAATGTAGAGGACTTCTACCGGAAATTGAAAGAAGCAGCAGCTACATGTCACTTTGCAGACGCAAACGCTGAGATAAAGTCTCAACTGATAACAGGCTGTTCATCAGAAAAAGTCCGGCAAAAGGGTTTAATAAATTCTAACATGTCACTACACGACTTGATAAATTATGCCGGGACGACGGAAACAATAACAGCGCACCTACAACAAATGCGCTTAGAGGACACGACAATACAAACTACTACTGCAGTAGTAAACAAAGTCACGTACGGACAGCGACAGACACGTGACCGTCCCCGGCAAATTCAGTGCAGGAATTGCAACGGAAAATATCCACATGAACGAGGACCAACGTCTTGCCCAGCATTCCAGAGCCAATGCACTTATTGCCGGAGATGGGGGCACTTCGCCTCTGTCTGTTTTAGAAAAATGAACGACGAGGACAGACAACGTAGAACAAGTCGTCCTCCACGTCCACAAGTCCAAACCAGCCGCCGACCGGTGAACTGCATCGAGGACAACCAGCAGAACTCAACCAGCGGCAGTGACACAGAATATGTGTTTCATACAGGTAAGATGAAAAACCTTCCCTGTTTTGATATATCTTTTGGCAATAGCCACCAAACGTTCAATGTGTTAGCCGATTCAGGAGCCACTATCAACATTTTGTCTGAAGCAGATTTCAAGTGTTTAAAACCGACACCATGTCTCCGACCGACAAAAACTGTGATATCTGGATTTGGGGTCAAGCAAACTACTCCAGTTCTAGGCCAATTTAGGACCCTCCTAGAGTTTGGGGGCATCTCCTGCCAAGCTAACATACATGTAATAAAAAGCCCAGAAAAACCTATCATTGGCTGGGAAACATGTGAAAAGCTTAAACTTTTATCAGCAAAAAAGCTCCCAGTTAACCACATCAGCAACTCTGACACACAAATCCCGCAGACAACTCTTAAGCTTTTGGAGGACTATGCAGACCTATTCAATGGCTTAGGTAAACTTAAAGAGAAAAAAGTCCATCTGCACATAGATGAAAATATACCACCCATCGCTCAGAGATACCGCAGAGTCCCCTTTCATGTAAGGAAGGACATAGAAGAGCTAATACAGAAAGACGAGAAACTGGGGGTGATTGAAAAAGCAGAAGGACCAACCCCGTGGGTATCCCCTATTGTGGTGGTACCTAAGAAAGACCAAAGTAAAATCAGAGTTTGCATTGATATGAGAGCGGCAAACAAAGCTATCAAAAGGGAACGTCACCCTACGCCCACACTTGATGAGCTGAAGGCCATTCTATCGGGAGCCAGTGTCTTTAGCAAGTTAGACCTCAATCAGGGCTACAACCACTAGCTGAAGAATCCCGATACATTACCACGTTCGCAACACACCTGGGCCTATATAGATACAAAAGACTATTTTTCGGTGTCAACTCCGCCAGCGAAATATTTCAGGAAGAGATTAGCCAGGCACTCGCAGGGATTGAGGGAGCCATCAACATCAGTGATGACATTCTTTGCTTTGGATTGAACCAGCAAGACCACGACGGAAATCTCCGGAAAGTATTTCAACAACTACGCGAAAAAGGCCTAACACTGAATAGCAGCAAATGTGAATACAACAAGAGGTCATTGGAATTCCTCGGACACACATTCGGTAATGAAGGCATCAGCCCAAGTAACCTTAAAATAAAAACAATCCTCGAATTACCAGACCCCCAAAACGCATCAGAAGTCAGAAGTTTGTTGGGGATGACCAACTTTTGCGGTGCACAATTCATTTCAGACTACGCAACCCTGACTCATGAACTGCGTCAGTTAACAAAAAAAAAAACACTCAGTAGTCCTGGACTGAGCACCACACTGAATGTTTAAAAAACCTCAAGGAGGCCTTGAGCAAAGCATGCTCACTAGCCTACTTCCACCCTAATAAACATACTGAGATGTATACCGATGCCAGTATTGTAGGCATATCTGCTGTACTATCACAAGACGGGCGGGTAGTACAATTTGCAAGCCGAGCACTATCCACAGTTGAACAAAGATACTCTCAAACAGAGCGGGAGGCCCTCGCCATCCCGTGGGCATGTGAACACTTTCACATATATATCTTTGGGGCCCCATTCACTGTTTATACAGATCATAAGCCCTCAACATCGATCTTTAATAACACCCGCTTCCAACTATCTGCGCGCATTGAACGTTGGGTTTTGAGAACACAGCCATACAATATGACTGTCACATACCAACCAGGTCATGACAACCCAGCCGACTATCTCAGCCGCCATCCAGTACATCTACCACCAAGCAACAGGGAGCAGAAAATAGCGGAGGAGTATATAAACTATATTCTCTCAACGTCGACCCCCAAAGCAATGACAATTGATGAAGTTGCAATGGAAACTGCGAAAGACAAGACGCTCACTGCAGTCATTCAAGCCATCCTCACCAACAAATGGCAAGGTGCCAATGACGGCATAAACAAAGCCACGTTTCTCACCCTACATGCCAACCGTGATGAACTATCACTAGCACATGAGGACAGTATCATTCTGAAAGGGCGCCGGATAGTGCTACCTGAGACCCTACAAAACAGAGCTGCCAAAATAGCCCATGCTGGCCATCAAGGCGTCGTGAAATCCACGGCCCTCCTCCGGGAAAAAGTCTGGTTTAAAAACATGCAGCCTTTAGTAGAAGAAAACATCAGGAACTGTCACACCTGTCAGATCAGCACTCACAAAACGGCAAGGGAGCCGCAGAAAATGTCCCCACTACCAGCAGCCCCATGGACAGAGGTTAGTGCTGACTTTGGACATCTCCAGAATGGGAAATATCTTCTTGTTGTCACAGACGAGTACTCACGCTACGTTGTTGTCGATATCCTGGACTCTATCTCAACAAACTCGGTCATACTCCGTTTAGACAAGATATTTGCCAAATTCGGGGTACCAGTATCCCTCAAAACAGACAATGGCCCACCATTCAACAGCCATGATTTCAAAACCTACGCCTCCGTCACCGGTTTCAGACACAGGAAGATAACACCTCTATGGTCAATGCTGAAACAGAACGCTTCATGCGCACTGTAAAAAAATCCATCAAAGCCGCCTTAATCAAAGGCCAAAGCTGGAAGCAGGAGCTATTTAAATTCCTGTTAGATTACCGAACGACACCGCACTGCACCACCGGTGTTTCCCCAGCCTCAATTCTATTTGGCCGGACCATAAAAAACCGCCTGCCACACCTAGTTGCACCTATAGCTGGAGACCATAGTATTAGGGTACGTGACACTCAAGCCAAGAAAACAATAAAGAAATATGCTGACAGAAAAGTATACGTAAAGCCCAATAATCTGAGTGTGGGTGACACCGTCGTTGTAAAAAGCGACCACACTTCAAAGGCACACACCCCTATCAACCTAACCCATTAACCATAACAAAAAAAGGGATCCATGATTACTGCCACACACAAGGACAACCAAATTACAAGAAATGCCAGCTTCTTCAAAAAAATCCCTAAGCCACTAAGAAACCTCACACATGACCCACCTGAATACTCTTCATCTGAAGATGAGGGACACATGCATGTGACAGCATCACCAAAATCTAAAGAAAACCAGGGACAACACTCTTCAAACCTCAGACGCTCAGGCCGCACAAGACGGCCACCCAAAAGATTTGATTGCTAAATGCTACAAATACCCCTGTACATAATAATGCATAATTATCATTTTCTTTCCCTTAGGTTGACAGATGCTTCCCTCCAACCCAGCAACGCAAACACTCCAGTCACACCACGCATGAACAAACTCCTTGATGAATATAAAAAAAAATTATAAAATAAACTTTAAAAAAAAAGAGAGCATTGTAATGTCTTTGCCAAATAAAGGGAGACCACCGCAGGTGTCACAGGAGTTACGGCCCCTGGGGACATCCGGGGTAGTAGTCAGTCTGATATCCACCGAGCACGATATTCCTCGTTCGTTTTCTCTCTCTCTCTCTTCAATCTCCGTCCATCCTACAACCTCACCATGGTAATAACCGATATCTAGCAAGTATCGGTTACTTACCATAAGGATTATCACAGATGCTCCGATGAACTACAAGTCCTCGTACCCCGTTGACGTAAATACCCCAACACACCCGACAAGCAACTAAGTCCCACCCATACACAGTAGAGATCCCTAGATGTAAGAAAATATTTTCTTCCTCGACTTTAGAACTCCGTTTTGAGTCCCTGCTTTCCAAACTGTATTGACATGTAGAAGTTTAAGTGTAATGTGAACAGACATCTTGCTGCTCAACTCCCTTCCTAGTATCCCTGCAGCTTAACACCTCGAGAATGGCCCGTACATCAAAGTGGCACTGTTCTTTGTGGTGAAAATGAAAAAAAAAGGTGAAATCACAAACAGAAATGTTGAAAATGTAACAATTCAAATTTATTTACTTGCGTTTACAACAGGTTTGAATTATTTATGCAAAATTAATATATATTTCGTTAATGTGTCACTGTAGTTAGATGAGCATCTTAAATGTTTGTCTGGTGTTTACTTGCGTTTACAACAGGTTTGAATTATTTATGCAAAATTAATATATATTTCGTTAATGTGTCATTGTAGTTAGATGAGCATCTTAAATGTTTGTCTGGTGTTTACTTGCGTTTACAACAGGTTTGAATTATTTATGCAAAATTAATATATATTTCGTTAATGTGTCACTGTAGTTAGATGAGCATCTTAAATGTTTGTCTGGTGTTTACTTGCGTTTACAACAGGTTTGAATTATTTATGCAAAATTAATATATATTTCGTTAATGTGTCATTGTAGTTAGATGAGCATCTTAAATGTTTGTATGGTGTTTACTTGCGTTTACAACAGGTTTGAATTATTTATGCAAAATTAATATATATTTCGTTAATGTGTCACTGTAGTTAGATGAGCATCTTAAATGTTTGTCTGGTGTTTACTTGCGTTTACAACAGGTTTGAATTATTTATGCAAAATTAATATATATTTCGTTAATGTGTCATTGTAGTTAGATGAGCATCTTAAATGTTTGTCTGGTGTTTACTTGCGTTTACAACAGGTTTGAATTATTTATGCAAAATTAATATATATTTCGTTAATGTGTCACTGTAGTTAGATGAGCATCTTAAATGTTTGTCTTGTGTTTACTTGCGTTTACAACAGGTTTGAATTATTTATGCAAAATTAATATATATTTCGTTAATGTGTCACTGTAGTTAGATGAGCATCTTAAATGTTTGTCTGGTGTTTACTTGCGTTTACAACAGGTTTGAATTATTTATGCAAAATTAATATATATTTCGTTAATGTGTCACTGTAGTTAGATAACCATCTTAAATGTTTGTCTGGTGTTTACTTGCGTTTACAACAGGTTTGAATTATTTATGCAAAATTAATATATATTTCGTTAATGTGTCACTGTAGTTAGATGACAATCTTAAATGTTTGTCTGGTGTTTACTTGCGTTTACAACAGGTTTGAATTATTTATGCAAAATTAATATATATTTCGTTAATGTGTCACTGTAGTTAGATGAGCATCTTAAATGTTTGTCTGGTGTTTACTTGCGTTTACAACAGGTTTGAATTATTTATGCAAAATTAATATATATTTCGTTAATGTGTCACTGTAGTTAGATGAGCAACTTAAATGTTTGTCTGGTGTTTACTTGCGTTTACAACAGGTTTGAATTATTTATGCAAAATTAATATATATTTCGTTAATGTGTCACTGTAGTTAAATGAGTATCTTAAATGTTTGTCTGGTGTTTACTTGCGTTTACAACAGGTTTGAATTATTTATGCAAAATTAATACATATTTCGTTAATGTGTCACTGTAGTTAGATAACCATCTTAAATATTTGTCTGGTGTTTACTTGCGTTTACAACAGGTTTGAATTATTTATGCAAAATTAATATATATTTCGTTAATGTGTCACTGTAGTTAATGAGCATCCTGAATGTTTGTCTGGTGTTTACTTGCGTTTACGACAGGTTTGAATTATTTATGCAAAATTAATATATATTTCGTTAATGTGTCACTGTAGTTAGATGAGCATCTTAAATGTTTGTCTGGTGTTTACTTGCGTTTACAACAGGTTTGAATTATTTATGCAAAATTAATATATATTTCGTTAATGTGTCACTGTAGTTAGATAAGCATCTTAAATGTTTGTCTGGTGTTTACTTGCGTTCACAACAGGTTTGAATTATTTATGCAAAATTAATATATATTTCGTTAATGTGTCACTGTAGTAAGATGAGCATCTTAAATGTTTGTATGGTGTTTACTTGCGTTTACAACAGGTTTGAATTATTTATGTAAAATTAATATATATTTCGTTAATGTGTCACTGTAGTTAGATGAGCATCTTAAATGTTTGTATGGTGTTTACTAGCGTTTACAACAGGTTTGAATTATTTATGTAAAATTAATATATATTTCGTTAATGTGTCACTGTAGTTAGATGAGCATCTTAAATGTTTGTCTTGTGTTTACTTGCGTTTACAACAGGTTTGAATTATTTATGAAAAATTAATATATATTTCGTTAATGTGTCACTGTAGTTAGATGAGCATCTTAAATGTTTGTCTGGTGTTTACTTGGGTTTACAACAGGTTTGAATTATTTATGCAAAATCAATATATATTTCGTTAATGTGTCACTGTAGTTAGATGAGCATCTTAAATGTTTGTCTGGTGTTTACTTGCGTTTACAACAGGTTTGAATTATTTATGCAAAATTAATATATTTCGTTAATGTGTCACTGTAGTTAGATGAGCATCTTAAATGTTTGTCTGGTGTTTACTTGCGTTTACAACAGGTTTGAATTATTTATGCAAAATTAATATATTTCGTTAATGTGTCACTGTAGTTAGATGAGCATCTTAAATGTTTGTCTTGTGTTTACTTGCGTTTACAACAGGTTTGAATTATTTATGCAAAATTAATATATATTTCGTTAATGTGTCACTGTAGTTAGATGAGCATCTTAAATGTTTGTCTTGTGTTTACTTGCGTTTACAACAGGTTTGAATTATTTATGCAAAATAAATAGATATTTCGTTAATGTGTCACTGTAGTTAGATGAGCATCTTAAATGTTTGTCTTGTGTTTACTTGCGTTTACAACAGGTTTGAATTATTTATGCAAAATTAATATATATTTCGTTAATGTGTCACTGTAGTTAGATGAGCATCTTAAATGTTTGTCTGGTGTTTACTTGCGTTTACAACAGGTTTGAATTATTTATGCAAAATTAATATATTTCGTTAATGTGTCACTGTAGTTAGATGAGCATCTTAAATGTTTGTCTGGTGTTTACTTGCGTTTACAACAGGTTTGAATTATTTATGCAAAATTAATATATATTTCGTTAATGTGTCACTGTAGTTAGATGAGCATCTTAAATGTTTGTCTGGTGTTTACTTGGGTTTACAACAGGTTTGAATTATTTATGCAAAATCAATATATATTTCGTTAATGTGTCACTGTAGTTAGATGAGCATCTTAAATGTTTGTCTGGTGTTTACTTGCGTTTACAACAGGTTTGAATTATTTATGCAAAATTAATATATTTCGTTAATGTGTCACTGTAGTTAGATGAGCATCTTAAATGTTTGTCTGGTGTTTACTTGCGTTTACAACAGGTTTGAATTATTTATGCAAAATTAATATATATTTCGTTAATGTGTCACTGTAGTTAGATGAGCATCTTAAATGTTTGTCTTGTGTTTACTTGCGTTTACAACAGGTTTGAATTATTTATGCAAAATTAATAGATATTTCGTTAATGTGTCACTGTAGTTAGATGAGCATCTTAAATGTTTGTCTGGTGTTTACTTGCGTTTACAACAGGTTTGAATTATTTATGCAAAATTAATATATATTTCGTTAATGTGTCACTGTAGTTAGATGAGCATCTTAAATGTTTGTCTGGTGTTTACTTGCGTTTACAACAGGTTTGAATTATTTATGCAAAATTAATATATATTTCGTTAATGTGTCACTGTAGTTAGATGACCATCTTAAATGTTTGTCTGGTGTTTACTTGCGTTTACAACAGGTTTGAATTATTTATGCAAAATTAATATATATTTCGTTAATGTGCCACTGTAGTTAGATGAGCAACTTAAATGTTTGTCTGGTGTTTACTTGCGTTTACAACAGGTTTGAATTATTTATGCAAAATTAATATATATTTCGTTAATGTGTAACTGTAGTTAGATGAGCAACTTAAATGTTTGTCTGGTGTTTACTTGCGTTTACAACAGGTTTGAATTATTTATGCAAAATTAATATATATTTCGTTAATGTGTCACTGTAGTTAGATGAGTATCTTAAATGTTTGTCTGGTGTTTACTTGCGTTTACAACAGGTTTGAATTATTTATGCAAAATTAATATATTTCGTTAATGTGTTCTGTAGTTAGATGAGCATCTTAAATGTTTGTCTGGTGTTTACTTGCGTTTACAACAGGTTTGAATTATTTATGCAAAATTAATATATATTTCGTTAATGTGTCACTGTAGTTAGATGAGCATCTTAAATGTTTGTCTGGTGTTTACTTGCGTTTACAACAGGTTTGAATTATTTATGAAAAATTAATATATATTTCGTTAATGTGTCACTGTAGTTAGATGAGCATCTTAAATTTTTGTCTGGTGTTTACTTGGGTTTACAACAGGTTTGAATTATTTATGCAAAATCAATATATATTTCGTTAATGTGTCACTGTAGTTAGATGAGCATCTTAAATGTTTGACTGGTGTTTACTTGCGTTTACAACAGGTTTGAATTATTTATGACAAATTAATATATTTCGTTAATGTGTCACTGTAGTTAGATGAGCATCTTAAATGTTTGTCTGGTGTTTACTTGCGTTTACAACAGGTTTGAATTATTTATGCAAAATTAATATATTTCGGTAATGTGTCACTGTAGTTAGATGAGCATCTTAAATGTTTGTCTTGTGTTTACTTGCGTTTACAACAGGTTTGA
This sequence comes from Euprymna scolopes, assembly GCF_053919585.1. NCBI lineage: Eukaryota > Metazoa > Mollusca > Cephalopoda > Sepiida > Sepiolidae > Euprymna > Euprymna scolopes. Next base: position 121,657,125 of record NC_136527.1, read on the forward strand.
ATTATTTATGCAAAATTAATATATATTTCGTTAATGTGTCACTGTAGTTAGATGAGCATCTTAAATGTTTGTCTTGTGTTTACTTGCGTTTACAACAGGTTTGAATTATTTATGCAAAATTAATATATTTTTCGTTAATGTGTCACTGTAGTTAGATGAGCATCTTAAATGTTTGTCTGGTGTTTACTTGCGTTTACAACAGGTTTGAATTATTTATGCAACATTAATATATATTTCGTTAATGTGTCACTGTAGTTAGATAACCATCTTAAATGTTTGTCTGGTGTTTACTTGCGTTTACAACAGGTTTGAATTATTTATGCAAAATTAATATATATTTCGTTAATGTGTCACTGTAGTTAGATGACCATCTTAAATGTTTGTCTGGTGTTTACTTGCGTTTACAACAGGTTTGAATTATTTATGCAAAATTAATATATATTTCGTTAATGTGTTACTGTAGTTAGATGAGCATCTTAAATGTTTGTCTGGTGTTTACTTGCGTTTACAACAGGTTTGAATTATTTATGCAAAATTAATATATATTTCGTTAATGTGTAACTGTAGTTAGATGAGCAACTTAAATGTTTGTCTGGTGTTTACTTGCGTTTACAACAGGTTTGAATTATTTATGCAAAATTAATATATATTTCGTTAATGTGTCACTGTAGTTAAATGAGTATCTTAAATGTTTGTCTGGTGTTTACTTGCGTTTACAACAGGTTTGAATTATTTATGCAAAATTAATACATATTTCGTTAATGTGTCACTGTAGTTAGATAACCATCTTAAATATTTGTCTGGTGTTTACTTGCGTTTACAACAGGTTTGAATTATTTATGCAAAATTAATATATATTTCGTTAATGTGTCACTGTAGTTAATGAGCATCCTGAATGTTTGTCTGGTGTTTACTTGCGTTTACGACAGGTTTGAATTATTTATGCAAAATTAATATATATTTCGTTAATGTGTCACTGTAGTTAGATGAGCATCTTAAATGTTTGTCTGGTGTTTACTTGCGTTTACAACAGGTTTGAATTATTTATGCAAAATTAATATATATTTCGTTAATGTGTCACTGTAGTTAGATAACCATCTTAAATGTTTGTCTGGTGTTTACTTGCGTTTACAACAGGTTTGAATTATTTATGCAAAATTAATAGATATTTCGTTAATGTGTCACTGTAGTTAGATGAGCATCTTAAATGTTTGTCTGGTGTTTACTTGCGTTCACAACAGGTTTGAATTATTTATGCAAAATTAATATATATTTCGTTAATGTGTCACTGTAGTTAGATGAGCATCTTAAATGTTTGTATGGTGTTTACTTGCGTTTACAACAGGTTTGAATTATTTATGTAAAATTAATATATATTTCGTTAATGTGTCACTGTAGTTAGATGAGCATCTTAAATGTTTGTATGGTGTTTACTTGCGTTTACAACAGGTTTGAATTATTTATGTAAAATTAATATATATTTCGTTAATGTGTCACTGTAGTTAGATGAGCATCTTAAATGTTTGTCTAGTGTTTACTTGCGTTTACAACAGGTTTGAATTATTTATGAAAAATTAATATATATTTCGTTAAAGTGTCACTGTAGTTAGATGAGCATCTTAAATGTTTGTCTGGTGTTTACTTGCGTTTACAACAGGTTTGAATTATTTATGCAAAATCAATATATATTTCGTTAATGTGTCACTGTAGTTAGATGAGCATCTTAAATGTTTGTCTGGTGTTTACTTGCGTTTACAACAGGTTTGAATTATTTATGCAAAATTAATATATTTCGTTAATGTGTCACTGTAGTTAGATGAGCATCTTAAATGTTTGTCTGGTGTTTACTTGCGTTTACAACAGGTTTGAATTATTTATGCAAAATTAATATATTTCGTTAATGTGTCACTGTAGTTAGATGAGCATCTTAAATGTTTGTCTTGTGTTTACTTGCGTTTACAACAGGTTTGAATTATTTATGCAAAATTAATATATATTTCGTTAATGTGTCACTGTAGTTAGATGAGCATCTTAAATGTTTGTCTTGTGTTTACTTGCGTTTACAACAGGTTTGAATTATTTATGCAAAATTAATAGATATTTCGTTAATGTGTCACTGTAGTTAGATGAGCATCTTAAATGTTTGTCTTGTGTTTACCTGCGTTTACAACAGGTTTGAATTATTTATGCAAAATTAATATATATTTCGTTAATGTGTCACTGTAGTTAGATGAGCATCTTAAATGTTTGTCTGGTGTTTACTTGCGTTCACAACAGGTTTGAATTATTTATGCAAAATTAATATATATTTCGTTAATGTGTCACTGTAGTTAGATGAGCATCTTAAATGTTTGTCTGGTGTTTACTTGCGTTTACAACAGGTTTGAATTATTTATGCAAAATTAATATATATTTCGTTAATGTGTCACTGTAGTTAGATAACCATCTTAAATGTTTGTCTGGTGTTTACTTGCGTTTACAACAGGTTTGAATTATTTATGCAAAATTAATAGATATTTCGTTAATGTGTCACTGTAGTTAGATGAGCATCTTAAATGTTTGTCTGGTGTTTACTTGCGTTCACAACAGGTTTGAATTATTTATGCAAAATTAATATATATTTCGTTAATGTGTCACTGTAGTTAGATGAGCATCTTAAATGTTTGTATGGTGTTTACTTGCGTTTACAACAGGTTTGAATTATTTATGTAAAATTAATATATATTTCGTTAATGTGTCACTGTAGTTAGATGAGCATCTTAAATGTTTGTCTGGTGTTTACTTGCGTTTACAACAGGTTTGAATTATTTATGCAAAATTAATATATTTCGTTAATGTGTCACTGTAGTTAGATGAGCATCTTAAATGTTTGTCTGGTGTTTACTTGCGTTTACAACAGGTTTGAATTATTTATGCAAAATTAATATATTTCGTTAATGTGTCACTGTAGTTAGATGAGCATCTTAAATGTTTGTCTTGTGTTTACTTGCGTTTACAACAGGTTTGAATTATTTATGCAAAATTAATATATATTTCGTTAATGTGTCACTGTAGTTAGATGAGCATCTTAAATGTTTGTCTTGTGTTTACTTGCGTTTACAACAGGTTTGAATTATTTATGCAAAATTAATAGATATTTCGTTAATGTGTCACTGTAGTTAGATGAGCATCTTAAATGTTTGTCTGGTGTTTACTTGCGTTTACAACAGGTTTGAATTATTTATGCAAAATTAATATATATTTCGTTAATGTGTCACTGTAGTTAGATGAGCATCTTAAATGTTTGTCTGGTGTTTACTTGCGTTTACAACAGGTTTGAATTATTTATGCAAAATTAATATATTTCGTTAATGTGTCACTGTAGTTAGATGAGCATCTTAAATGTTTGTCTTGTGTTTACTTGCGTTTACAACAGGTTTGAATTATTTATGCAAAATTAATATATATTTCGTTCATGTGTCACTGTAGTTAGATGAGCATCTTAAATGTTTGTCTTGTGTTTACTTGCGTTTACAACAGGTTTGAATTATTTATGAAAAATTAATATATATTTCGTTAATGTGTCACTGTAGTTAGATGAGCATCTTAAATGTTTGTCTGGTGTTTACTTGGGTTTACAACAGGTTTGAATTATTTATGCAAAATCAATATATATTTCGTTAATGTGTCACTGTAGTTAGATGAGCATCTTAAATGTTTGTCTGGTGTTTACTTGCGTTTACAACAGGTTTGAATTATTTATGCAAAATTAATATATTTCGTTAATGTGTCACTGTAGTTAGATGAGCATCTTAAATGTTTGTCTGGTGTTTACTTGCGTTTACAACAGGTTTGAATTATTTATGCAAAATTAATATATTTCGTTAATGTGTCACTGTAGTTAGATGAGCATCTTAAATGTTTGTCTGGTGTTTACTTGCGTTTACAACAGGTTTGAATTATTTATGCAAAATTAATACATATTTCGTTAATGTGTCACTGTAGTTAGATGAGCATCTTAAATGTTTGTCTTGTGTTTACTTGCGTTTACAACAGGTTTGAATTATTTATGCAAAATTAATAGATATTTCGTTAATGTGTCACTGTAGTTAGATGAGCATCTTAAATGTTTGTCTGGTGTTTACTTGCGTTTACAACAGGTTTGAATTATTTATGCAAAATTAATATATATTTCGTTAATGTGTCACTGTAGTTAGATGAGCATCTTAAATGTTTGTCTGGTGTTTACTTGCGTTTACAACAGGTTTGAATTATTTATGCAAAATTAATATATATTTCGTTAATGTGTCACTGTAGTTAGATGAGCATCTTAAATGTTTGTCTGGTGTTTACTTGCGTTTACAACAGGTTTGAATTATTTATGCAAAATTAATATATATTTCGTTAATGTGCCACTGTAGTTAGATGAGCAACTTAAATGTTTGTCTGGTGTTTACTTGCGTTTACAACAGGTTTGAATTATTTATGCAAAATTAATATATATTTCGTTAATGTGTAACTGTAGTTAGATGAGCAACTTAAATGTTTGTCTGGTGTTTACTTGCGTTTACAACAGGTTTGAATTATTTATGCAAAATTAATATATATTTCGTTAATATGTCACTGTAGTTAGATGAGTATCTTAAATGTTTGTCTGGGTTTTACTTGCGTTTACAACAGGTTTGAATTATTTATGCAAAATTAATATATTTCGTTAATGTGTTCTCTAGTTAGATGAGCATCTTAAATGTTTGTCTGGTGTTTACTTGCGTTTACAACAGGTTTGAATTATTTATGCAAAATTAATATATATTTCGTTAATGTGTAACTGTAGTTAGATGAGCATCTTAAATGTTTGTCTGGTGTTTACTTGCGTTTACAACAGGTTTGAATTATTTATGAAAAATTAATATATATTTCGTTAATGTGTCACTGTAAGTAGATGAGCATCTTAAATGTTTGTCTGGTGTTTACTTGGGTTTACAACAGGTTTGAATTATTTATGCAAAATCAATATATATTTCGTTAATATGTCACTGTAGTTAGATGAGCATCTTAAATGTTTGTCTGGTGTTTACTTGCGTTTACAACAGGTTTGAATTATTTATGCAAAATTAATATATTTCGTTAATGTGTCACTGTAGTTAGATGAGCATCTTAAATGTTTGTCTTGTGTTTACTTGCGTTTACAACAGGTTTGAATTATTTATGCAAAATTAATATATATTTCGTTAATGTGTCACTGTAGTTAGATGAGCATCTTAAATGTTTGTCTCGTGTTTACTTGCGTTTACAACAGGTTTGAATTATTTATGCAAAATTAATAGATATTTCGTTAATGTGTCACTGTAGTTAGATGAGCATCTTAAATGTTTGTCTGGTGTTTACTTGCGTTTACAACAGGTTTGAATTATTTATGCAAAATTAATATATATTTCGTTAATGTGTAACTGTAGTTAGATGAGCAACTTAAATGTTTGTCTGGTGTTTACTTGCGTTTACAACAGGTTTGAATTATTTATGCAAAATTAATATATATTTCGTTAATGTGTCACTGTAGTTAGATGAGCATCTTAAATGTTTGTCTGGTGTTTACTTGCGTTTACAACAGGTTTGAATTATTTATGCAAAATTAATATATATTTCGTTAATGTGTCACTGTAGTTAGATGAGCATCTTAAATGTTTGTCTGGTGTTTACTTGCGTTTACAACAGGTTTGAATTATTTATGCAAAATTAATATATATTTCGTTAATGTGCCACTGTAGTTAGATGAGCAACTTAAATGTTTGTCTGGTGTTTACTTTCGTTTACAACAGGTTTGAATTATTTATGCAAAATTAATATATATTTCGTTAATGTGTCACTGTAGTTAGATGAGCATCTTAAATGTTTGTCTGGTGTTTACTTGCGTTTACAACAGGTTTGAATTATTTATGCAAAATTAATATATATTTCGTTAATGTGTCACTGTAGTTAGACGACCATCTTAAATGTTTGTCTGGTGTTTACTTGCGTTTACAACAGGTTTGAATTATTTATGCAACATTAATATATATTTCGTTAATGTGTCACTGTAGTTAGATAACCATCTTAAATGTTTGTCTGGTGTTTACTTGCGTTTACAACAGGTTTGAATTATTTATGCAAAATTAATATATATTTCGTTAATGTGTCACTGTAGTTAGATGAGCATCTTAAATGTTTGTCTGGTGTTTACTTGCGTTTACAACAGGTTTGAATTATTTATGCAAAATTAATATATATTTCGTTAATGTGTCACTGTAGTTAGATGAGCATCTTGAATGTTTGTCTGGTGTTTACTTGCGTTTACAACAGGTTTGAATTATTTATGCAAAATTAATATATATTTCGTTAATGTGTCACTGTAGTTAGATGAGCATCTTAAATGTTTGTCTGGTGTTTACTTGCGTTTACAACAGGTTTGAATTATTTATGCAAAATTAATATATTTCGTTAATGTGTCACTGTAGTTAGATGAGCATCTTAAATGTTTGTCTGGTGTTTACTTGCGTTTACAACAGGTTTGAATTATTTATGCAAAATTAATATATATTTCGTTAATGTGTCACTGTAGTTAGATGAGCATCTTAAATGTTTGTCTGGTGTTTACTTGCGTTTACAACAGGTTTGAATTATTTATGCAAAATTAATATATATTTCGTTAATGTGTCACTGTAGTTAGATGAGCATCTTAAATGTTTGTCTGGTGTTTACTTGCGTTTACAACAGGTTTGAATTATTTATGCAAAATTAATATATATTTCGTTAATGTGTCACTGTAGTTAGATGAGCATCTTAAATGTTTGTCTTGTGTTTACTTGCGTTTACAACAGGTTTGAATTATTTATGCAAAATTATTATATATTTCGTTAATGTGTCACTGTAGTTAGATGAGCATCTTAAATGTTTGTCTGGTGTTTACTTGCGTTTACAACAGGTTTGAATTATTTATGCAACATTAATATACATTTCGTTAATGTGTCAATGTAGTTAGATGAGCATCTTAAATGTTTGTCTGGTGTTTACTTGCGTTTACAACAGGTTTGAATTATTTATGCAACATTAATATATATTTCGTTAATGTGTCACTGTAGTTAGATAACCATCTTAAATGTTTGTCTGGTGTTTACTTGCGTTTACAACAGGTTTGAATTATTTATGCAAAATTAATACATATTTCGTTAATGTGTCACTGTAGTTAGATAACCATCTTAAATATTTGTCTGGTGTTTACTTGCGTTTACAACAGGTTTGAATTATTTATGCAAAATTAATATATATTTCGTTAATGTGTCACTGTAGTTAATGAGCATCCTGAATGTTTGTCTGGTGTTTACTTGCGTTTACGACAGGTTTGAATTATTTATGCAAAATTAATATATATTTCGTTAATGTGTCACTGTAGTTAGATAACCATCTTAAATGTTTGTCTGGTGTTTACTTGCGTTTACAACAGGTTTGAATTATTTATGCAAAATTAATATATATTTCGTTAATGTGTCACTGTAGTTAGATGAGCATCTTAAATGTTTGTATGGTGTTTACTTGCGTTTACAACAGGTTTGAATTATTTATGCAAAATTAATATATATTTCGTTAATGTGTCACTGTAGTTAGATAACCATCTTAAATGTTTGTCTGGTGTTTACTTGCGTTTACAACAGGTACAATTATGTATGCAAAATTAATATATATTTCGTTAATGTGTCACTGTAGTTAGATGAGCATCTTAAATGTTTGTCTGGTGTTTACTTGCGTTTACAACAGGTTTGAATTATTTATGCAAAATTAATATATATTTCGTTAATGTGTCACTGTAGTTAGATAAACATCTTAAATGTTTGTCTGGTGTTTACTTGCGTTTGCAACAGGTTTGAATTATTTATGCAAAATTAATATATATTTCGTTAATGTGTCACAGTAGTAAGACGACTATCTTAAATGTTTGTCTGGTGTTTACTTGCGTTCACAACAGGTTTGAATTATTTATGCAAAATTAATATATATTTCGTTAATGTGTCACTGTAGTTAGATGAGCATCTTAAATGTTTGTCTGGTGTTTACTTGCGTTTACAACAGGTTTGAATTATTAATGCAAAATTAATATATATTTCGTTAATGTGTCACTGTAGTTAGATGAGCATCTTAAATGTTTGTCTGGTGTTTACTTGCGTTTACAACAGGTTTGAATTATTTATGCAAAATTAATATATATTTCGTTAATGTGCCACTGTAGTTAGATGAGCAACTTAAATGTTTGTCTGGTGTTTACTTGCGTTTACAACAGGTTTGAATTATTTATGCAAAATTAATATATATTTCGTTAATGTGTCACTGTAGTTAGATGAGCATCTTAAATGTTTGTCTGGTGTTTACTTGCGTTTACAACAGGTTTGAATTATTTATGCAAAATTAATATATATTTCGTTAATGTGTCACTGTAGTTAGATGAGCATCTTAAATGTTTGTCTGGTGTTTACTTGCGTTTACAACAGGTTTGAATTATTTATGCAAAATTAATATATATTTCGTTAATGTGTCACTATAGTTAGATGAGCAACTTAAATGTTTGTCTGGTGTTTACTTGCGTTTACAACAGGTTTAAATTATTTATGCAAAATTAATATATATTTCGTTAAGGTGTCACTGTAGTTAGATGAGTATCTTAAATGTTTGTCTGGTGTTTACTTGCATTTACAACAGGTTTTAATTATTTATGCAAAATTAATATATATTTCGTTAATGTGTCACTGTAGTTAGATAACCATCTTAAATATTTGTCTGGTGTTTACTTGCGTTTACAACAGGTTTGAATTATTTATGCAAAATTAATATATATTTCGTTAATGTGTCACTGTAGTTAATAAGCATCCTGAATGTTTGTCTGGTGTTTACTTGCGTTTACAACAGGTTTGAATTATTTATGCAAAATTAATATATATTTCGTTAAGGTGTCACTGTAGTTAGATGAGCATCTTAAATGTTTGTCTGGTGTTTACTTGCGTTTACAACAGGTTTGAATTATTTATGCAAAATTAATATATATTTCGTTAATGTGTCACTGTAGTTAGATGAGCATCTTAAATGTTTGTCTGGTGTTTACTTGCGTTTACAACAGGTTTGAATTATTTATGCAAAATTGATATATATTTCGTTAATGTGTCACTGTAGTTAGATGAGCATCTTAAATGTTTGTCTGGTGTTTACTTGCGTTTACAACAGGTTTGAATTATTTATGCAAAATTAATATATATTTCGTTAATGTGTCACTGTAGTTAGATGAGCATCTTAAATGTTTGTCTGGTGTTTACTTGCGTTTACAACAGGTTTGAATTATTTATGCAAAATTAATATATATTTCGTTAATGTGTCACTGTAGTTAGATGACCATCTTAAATGTTTGTCTGGTGTTTACTTGCGTTCACAACAGGTTTGAATTATTTATGCAAAATTAATATATATTTCGTTAATGTGTCACTGTAGTTAGATGACCATCTTAAATGTTTGTCTGGTGTTTACTTGCGTTTACAACAGGTTTGAATTATTTATGCAACATTAATATATATTTCGTTAATGTGTCACTGTAGTTAGATAACCATCTTAAATGTTTGTCTGGTGTTTACTTGCGTTTACAACAGGTTTGAATTATTTATGCAAAATTAATATATATTTCGTTAATGTGTCACTGTAGTTAGATAACCATCTTAAATGTTTGTCTGGTGTTTACTTGCGTTTACAACAGGTTTGAATTATTTATGCAAAATTAATATATATTTCGTTAATGTGTCATTGTAGTTAATGAGCATCTTAAATGTTTGTCTGGTGTTTACTTGCGTTTACAACAGGTTTGAATTATTTATGCAAAATTAATATATATTTCGTTAATGTGTCACTGTAGTTAGATGAGCATCTTAAATGTTTGTCTGGTGTTTACTTGCGTTTACAACAGGTTTGAATTATTTATGCAAAATTAATATATATTTCGTTAATGTGTCACTGTAGTTAGATGAGTATCTTAAATATGTGTCTGGTGTTTACTTGCGTTTACAACAGGTTTGAATTATTTATGCAAAATTAATATATATTTCGTTAATGTGTCACTGTAGTTAGATGAGTATCTTAAATGTTTGTCTGGTGTTTACTTGCGTTTACAATAGGTTTGAATTATTTATGCAAAATTTATATATATTTCGTTAATGTGTCACTGTAGTTAATGAGCATCCTGAATGTTTGTCTGGTGTTTACTTGCGTTTACAACAGGTTTGAATTATTTATGCAAAATTAATATATATTTCGTTAATGTGTCACTGTAGTTAGACGACCATCTTTAATGTTTGTCTGGTGTTTACTTGCGTTTACAACAGGTTTGAATTATTTATGCAAAATTAATATATATTTCGTTAATGTGTCACTGTAGTTAGATGAGCATCTTAAATGTTTGTCTGGTGTTTACTTGCGTTTACAACAGGTTTGAATTATTTATGCAAAATTAATACATATTTCGTTAATGTGTCACTGTAGTTAGATAACCATCTTAAATGTTTGTCTGGTGTTTACTTGCGTTTACAACAGGTTTGAATTATTTATGCAAAATTAATATATATTTCGTTAATGTGTCACTGTAGTTAGATGAGCATCTTAAATGTTTGTCTCGTGTTTACTTGCGTTTACAACAGGTTTGAATTATTTATGCAAAATTAATAGATATTTCGTTAATGTGTCACTGTAGTTAGATGAGCATCTTAAATGTTTGTCTGGTGTTTACTTGCGTTTACAACAGGTTTGAATTATTTATGCAAAATTAATATATATTTCGTTAATGTGTAACTGTAGTTAGATGAGCAACTTAAATGTTTGTCTGGTGTTTACTTGCGTTTACAACAGGTTTGAATTATTTATGCAAAATTAATATATATTTCGTTAATGTGTCACTGTAGTTAGATGAGCATCTTAAATGTTTGTCTGGTGTTTACTTGCGTTTACAACAGGTTTGAATTATTTATGCAAAATTAATATATATTTCGTTAATGTGTCACTGTAGTTAGATGAGCATCTTAAATGTTTGTCTGGTGTTTACTTGCGTTTACAACAGGTTTGAATTATTTATGCAAAATTAATATATATTTCGTTAATGTGCCACTGTAGTTAGATGAGCAACTTAAATGTTTGTCTGGTGTTTACTTTCGTTTACAACAGGTTTGAATTATTTATGCAAAATTAATATATATTTCGTTAATGTGTCACTGTAGTTAGATGAGCATCTTAAATGTTTGTCTGGTGTTTACTTGCGTTTACAACAGGTTTGAATTATTTATGCAAAATTAATATATATTTCGTTAATGTGTCACTGTAGTTAGACGACCATCTTAAATGTTTGTCTGGTGTTTACTTGCGTTTACAACAGGTTTGAATTATTTATGCAACATTAATATATATTTCGTTAATGTGTCACTGTAGTTAGATAACCATCTTAAATGTTTGTCTGGTGTTTACTTGCGTTTACAACAGGTTTGAATTATTTATGCAAAATTAATATATATTTCGTTAATGTGTCACTGTAGTTAGATGAGCATCTTAAATGTTTGTCTGGTGTTTACTTGCGTTTACAACAGGTTTGAATTATTTATGCAAAATTAATATATATTTCGTTAATGTGTCACTGTAGTTAGATGAGCATCTTGAATGTTTGTCTGGTGTTTACTTGCGTTTACAACAGGTTTGAATTATTTATGCAAAATTAATATATATTTCGTTAATGTGTCACTGTAGTTAGATGAGCATCTTAAATGTTTGTCTGGTGTTTACTTGCGTTTACAACAGGTTTGAATTATTTATGCAAAATTAATATATTTCGTTAATGTGTCACTGTAGTTAGATGAGCATCTTAAATGTTTGTCTGGTGTTTACTTGCGTTTACAACAGGTTTGAATTATTTATGCAAAATTAATATATATTTCGTTAATGTGTCACTGTAGTTAGATGAGCATCTTAAATGTTTGTCTGGTGTTTACTTGCGTTTACAACAGGTTTGAATTATTTATGCAAAATTAATATATATTTCGTTAAGGTGTCACTGTAGTTAGATGAGCATCTTAAATGTTTGTCTGGTGTTTACTTGCGTTTACAACAGGTTTGAATTATTTATGCAAAATTAATATATATTTCGTTAATGTGTCACTGTAGTTAGATGAGCATCTTAAATGTTTGTCTTGTGTTTACTTGCGTTTACAACAGGTTTGAATTATTTATGCAAAATTATTATATATTTCGTTAATGTGTCACTGTAGTTAGATGAGCATCTTAAATGTTTGTCTGGTGTTTACTTGCGTTTACAACAGGTTTGAATTATTTATGCAACATTAATATATATTTCGTTAATGTGTCAATGTAGTTAGATGAGCATCTTAAATGTTTGTCTGGTGTTTACTTGCGTTTACAACAGGTTTGAATTATTTATGCAACATTAATATATATTTCGTTAATGTGTCACTGTAGTTAGATAACCATCTTAAATGTTTGTCTGGTGTTTACTTGCGTTTACAACAGGTTTGAATTATTTATGCAAAATTAATACATATTTCGTTAATGTGTCACTGTAGTTAGATAACCATCTTAAATATTTGTCTGGTGTTTACTTGCGTTTACAACAGGTTTGAATTATTTATGCAAAATTAATATATATTTCGTTAATGTGTCACTGTAGTTAATGAGCATCCTGAATGTTTGTCTGGTGTTTACTTGCGTTTACGACAGGTTTGAATTATTTATGCAAAATTAATATATATTTCGTTAATGTGTCACTGTAGTTAGATAACCATCTTAAATGTTTGTCTGGTGTTTACTTGCGTTTACAACAGGTTTGAATTATTTATGCAAAATTAATATATATTTCGTTAATGTGTCACTGTAGTTAGATGAGCATCTTAAATGTTTGTATGGTGTTTACTTGCGTTTACAACAGGTTTGAATTATTTATGCAAAATTAATATATATTTCGTTAATGTGTCACTGTAGTTAGATAACCATCTTAAATGTTTGTCTGGTGTTTACTTGCGTTTACAACAGGTACAATTATGTATGCAAAATTAATATATATTTCGTTAATGTGTCACTGTAGTTAGATGAGCATCTTAAATGTTTGTCTGGTGTTTACTTGCGTTTACAACAGGTTTGAATTATTTATGCAAAATTAATATATATTTCGTTAATGTGTCACTGTAGTTAGATAAACATCTTAAATGTTTGTCTGGTGTTTACTTGCGTTTGCAACAGGTTTGAATTATTTATGCAAAATTAATATATATTTCGTTAATGTGTCACAGTAGTAAGACGACTATCTTAAATGTTTGTCTGGTGTTTACTTGCGTTCACAACAGGTTTGAATTATTTATGCAAAATTAATATATATTTCGTTAATGTGTCACTGTAGTTAGATGAGCATCTTAAATGTTTGTCTGGTGTTTACTTGCGTTTACAACAGGTTTGAATTATTAATGCAAAATTAATATATATTTCGTTAATGTGTCACTGTAGTTAGATGAGCATCTTAAATGTTTGTCTGGTGTTTACTTGCGTTTACAACAGGTTTGAATTATTTATGCAAAATTAATATATATTTCGTTAATGTGCCACTGTAGTTAGATGAGCAACTTAAATGTTTGTCTGGTGTTTACTTGCGTTTACAACAGGTTTGAATTATTTATGCAAAATTAATATATATTTCGTTAATGTGTCACTGTAGTTAGATGAGCATCTTAAATGTTTGTCTGGTGTTTACTTGCGTTTACAACAGGTTTGAATTATTTATGCAAAATTAATATATATTTCGTTAATGTGTCACTGTAGTTAGATGAGCATCTTAAATGTTTGTCTGGTGTTTACTTGCGTTTACAACAGGTTTGAATTATTTATGCAAAATTAATATATATTTCGTTAATGTGTCACTATAGTTAGATGAGCAACTTAAATGTTTGTCTGGTGTTTACTTGCGTTTACAACAGGTTTAAATTATTTATGCAAAATTAATATATATTTCGTTAAGGTGTCACTGTAGTTAGATGAGTATCTTAAATGTTTGTCTGGTGTTTACTTGCATTTACAACAGGTTTGAATTATTTATGCAAAATTAATATATATTTCGTTAATGTGTCACTGTAGTTAGATAACCATCTTAAATATTTGTCTGGTGTTTACTTGCGTTTACAACAGGTTTGAATTATTTATGCAAAATTAATATATATTTCGTTAATGTGTCACTGTAGTTAATAAGCATCCTGAATGTTTGTCTGGTGTTTACTTGCGTTTACAACAGGTTTGAATTATTTATGCAAAATTAATATATATTTCGTTAATGTGTCACTGTAGTTAGATGAGCATCTTAAATGTTTGTCTGGTGTTTACTTGCGTTTACAACAGGTTTGAATTATTTATGCAAAATTAATATATATTTCGTTAATGTGTCACTGTAGTTAGATGAGCATCTTAAATGTTTGTCTGGTGTTTACTTGCGTTTACAACAGGTTTGAATTATTTATGCAAAATTGATATATATTTCGTTAATGTGTCACTGTAGTTAGATGAGCATCTTAAATGTTTGTCTGGTGTTTACTTGCGTTTACAACAGGTTTGAATTATTTATGCAAAATTAATATATATTTCGTTAATGTGTCACTGTAGTTAGATGACCATCTTAAATGTTTGTCTGGTGTTTACTTGCGTTTACAACAGGTTTGAATTATTTATGCAAAATTAATATATATTTCGTTAATGTGTCACTGTAGTTAGATGAGCATCTTAAATGTTTGTCTGGTGTTTACTTGCGTTCACAACAGGTTTGAATTATTTATGCAAAATTAATATATATTTCGTTAATGTGTCACTGTAGTTAGATGACCATCTTAAATGTTTGTCTGGTGTTTACTTGCGTTTACAACAGGTTTGAATTATTTATGCAACATTAATATATATTTCGTTAATGTGTCACTGTAGTTAGATAACCATCTTAAATGTTTGTCTGGTGTTTACTTGCGTTTACAACAGGTTTGAATTATTTATGCAAAATTAATATATATTTCGTTAATGTGTCACTGTAGTTAGATGACCATCTTAAATGTTTGTCTGGTGTTTACTTGCGTTTACAACAGGTTTGAATTATTTATGCAAAATTAATATATATTTCGTTAATGTGTCACTGTAGTTAATGAGCATCTTAAATGTTTGTCTGGTGTTTACTTGCGTTTACAACAGGTTTGAATTATTTATGCAAAATTAATATATATTTCGTTAATGTGTCACTGTAGTTAGATGAGCAACTTAAATGTTTGTCTGGTGTTTACTTGCGTTTACAACAGGTTTGAATTATTTATGCAAAATTAATATATATTTCGTTAATGTGTCACTGTAGTTAGATGAGTATCTTAAATATGTGTCTGGTGTTTACTTGCGTTTACAACAGGTTTGAATTATTTATGCAAAATTAATATATATTTCGTTAATGTGTCACTGTAGTTAGATGAGTATCTTAAATGTTTGTCTGGTGTATACTTGCGTTTACAATAGGTTTGAATTATTTATGCAAAATTGATATATATTTCGTTAATGTGTCACTGTAGTTAATGAGCATCCTGAATGTTTGTCTGGTGTTTACTTGCGTTTACAACAGGTTTGAATTATTTATGCAAAATTAATATATATTTCGTTAATGTGTCACTGTAGTTAGACGACCATCTTTAATGTTTGTCTGGTGTTTACTTGCGTTTACAACAGGTTTGAATTATTTATGCAAAATTAATATATATTTCGTTAATGTGTCACTGTAGTTAGATGAGCATCTTAAATGTTTGTCTGGTGTTTACTTGCGTTTACAACAGGTTTGAATTATTTATGCAAAATTAATACATATTTCGTTAATGTGTCACTGTAGTTAGATAACCATCTTAAATGTTTGTCTGGTGTTTACTTGCGTTTACAACAGGTTTGAATTATTTATGCAAAATTAATATATATTTCGTTAATGTGTCACTGTAGTTAGATGAGCATCTTAAATGTTTGTCTGGTGTTTACTTGCGTTTACAACAGGTTTGAATTATTAATGCAAAATTAATATATATTTCGTTAATGTGTCACTGTAGTTAGATGAGCATCTTAAATGTTTGTCTGGTGTTTACTTGCGTTTACAACAGGTTTGAATTATTTATGCAAAATTAATATATATTTCGTTAATGTGTCACTGTAGTTAGATGACCATCTTAAATGTTTGTCTGGTGTTTACTTGCGTTTACAACAGGTTTGAATTATTTATGCAAAATTAATATATATTTCGTTAATGTGTCACTGTAGTTAGATGAGCATCTTAAATGTTTGTCTTGTGTTTACTTGCGTTTACAACAGGTTTGAATTATTTATGCAAAATTAATATATATTTCGTTAATGTGTCACTGTAGTTAGATGACCATCTTAAATGTTTGTCTGGTGTTTACTTGCGTTTACAACAGGTTTGAATTATTTATGCAAAATTAATATATATTTCGTTAATGTGTCATTGTAGTTAGATGAGCATCTTAAATGTTTGTCTGGTGTTTACTTGCGTTTACAACAGGTTTGAATTATTTATGCAAAATTAATATATATTTCGTTAATGTGTCACTGTAGTTAGATGACAATCTTAAATGTTTGTCTGGTGTTTACTTGCGTTTACAACAGGTTTGAATTATTTATGCAAAATTAATATATATTTCGTTAATGTGTCACTGTAGTTAGATGAGCATCTTAAATGTTTGTCTGGTGTTTACTTGCGTTTACAACAGGTTTGAATTATTTATGCTAAAATTAATATATATTTCGTTAATGTGTCATTGTAGTTAGATGAGCATCTTAAATGTTTGTCTGGTGTTTACTTGCGTTTACAACAGGTTTGAATTACTTATGTAAAATTAATATATATTTCGTTAATGTGTCACTGTAGTTAGATGAGCATCTTAAATGTTTGTCTGGTGTTTACTTGCGTTTACAACAGGTTTGAATTATTTATGCAAAATTAATATATATTTCGTTAATGTGTCACTGTAGTTAGATGAGCATCTTAAATGTTTGTCTGGTGTTTACTTGCGTTTACAACAGGTTTGAATTATTTATGCAAAATTAATATATATTTCGTTAATGTGTCACTGTAGTTAGATGAGCATCTTAAATGTTTGTCTGGTGTTTACTTGCGTTTACAACAGGTTTGAATTATTTATGCAAAATTAATATATATTTCGTTAATGTGTCACTGTAGTTAGATGACCATCTTAAATGTTTGTCTGGTGTTTACTTGGGTTTACAACAGGTTTGAATTATTTATGCAAAATTAATATATATTTCGTTAATGTGTCACTGTAGTTAGATGAGCATCTTAAATGTTTGTCTGGTGTTAACTTGCGTTTACAACAGGTTTGAATTATTTATGCAAAATTAATATATTTCGTTAATGTGTCACTGTAGTTAGATGAGCATCCTAAATGTTTGTCTGGTGTTTACTTGCGTTTACAACAGGTTTGAATTATTTATGCAAAATTAATATATATATGTCGTTAATGTGTCACTGTAGTTAGATGAGCATCTTAAATGTTTGTCTGGTGTTTACTTGCGTTTACAACAGGTTTGAATTATTTATGCAAAATTAATATATATTTCTTTAATGTGTCACTGTAGTTAGATGAGCATCTTAAATGTTTGTCTGGTGTTTACTTGCGTTTACAACAAGTTTGAATTATTTATGCAAAATTAATATATATTTCGTTAATGTGTCACTGTAGTTAGATGAGCAACTTAAATGTTTGTCTGGTGTTTACTTGCGTTTACAACAGGTTTGAATTATTTATGCAAAATTAATATATATTTCGTTAATGTGTCACTGTAGTTAGATGAGCATCTTAAATGTTTGTCTGGTGTTTACTTGCGTTTACAACAGGTTTGAATTATTTATGCAAAATTAATATATATTTCGTTTATGTGTCACTGTAGTTAGATGAGCATCTTAAATGTTTGTCTGGTGTTTACTTGCGTTTACAACAGGTTTGAATTATTTATGCAAAATTAATATATATTTCGTTAATGTGTCACTGTAGTAAGATGAGCATCTTAAATGTTTGTCTGGTGTTTACTTGCGTTTACAACAGGTTTGAATTATTTATGCAAAATTAATATATATTTCGTTAATGTGTCACTGTAGTAAGATGAGCATCTTAAATGTTTGTCTGGTGTTTACTTGCGTTTACAACAGGTTTGAATTATTTATGCAAAATTAATATATATTTCGTTAATGTGTCACTGTAGTTAGATGACCATCTTAAATGTTTGTCTGGTGTTTACTTGCGTTTACAACAGGTTTGAATTATTAATGCAAAATTAATATATATTTCGTTAATGTGTCACTGTAGTTAGATAACCATCTTAAATGTTTGTCTGGTGTTTACTTGCGTTTACAACAGGTTTGAATTATTTATGCAAAATTAATATATATTTCGTTAATGTGTCACTGTAGTTAGATGAGCATCTTAAATGTTTGTCTGGTGTTTACTTGCGTTTACAACAGGTTTGAATTATTTATGCAAAATTAATATATATTTCGTTAATGTGTCATTGTAGTTAGATGAGCATCTTAAATGTTTGTCTGGTGTTTACTTGCGTTTACAACAGGTTTGAATTATTTATGCAAAATTAATATATATTTCGTTAATGTGTCACTGTAGTTAGATAACCATCTTAAATGTTTGTCTGGTGTTTACTTGCGTTCACAACAGGTTTGAATTATTTATGCAAAATTAATATATATTTCGTTAATGTGTCACTGTAGTTAGATGAGCATCTTAAATGTTTGTCTGGTGTTTACTTGCGTTTACAACAGGTTTGAATTATTAATGCAAAATTAATATATATTTCGTTAATGTGTCACTGTAGTTAGATGAGCATGTTAAATGTTTGTCTGGTGTTTACTTGCATTTACAACAGGTTTGAATTATTTATGCAAAATTAATATATATTTCGTTAATGTGTCACTGTAGTTAGATGAGCATCTTAAATGTTTGTCTGGTGTTTACTTGCGTTTACAACAGGTTTGAATTATTTATGCAAAATTAATATATATTTCGTTAATGTGTCACTGTAGTTAGATGAGCATCTAAAATGTTTGTCTGGTGTTTACTTGCGTTTACAACAGGTTTGAATTATTTATGCAAAATTAATATATATTTCGTTAATGTGTCACTGTAGTTAGATGAGCATCTTAAATGTTTGTCTGGTATTTACTTGGGTTTACAACAGGTTTGAATTATTTATGCAAAATCAATATATATTTCGTTAATGTGTCACTGTAGTTAGATGACAATCTTAAATGTTTGTCTGGTGTTTACTTGCGTTTACAACAGGTTTGAATTATTTATGCAAAATTAATATATATTTCGTTAATGTGTCACTGTAGTTAGATGAGCATCTTAAATGTTTGTCTGGTGTTTACTTGCGTTTACAACAGGTTGGAATTATTTATGCAAAATTAATATATATTTCGTTAATGTGTCATTGTAGTTAGATGAGCATCTTTAATGTTTGTCTGGTGTTTTCTTGCGTTTACAACAGGTTTGAATTATTTATGCAAAATTAATATATATTTCGTTAATGTGTCACTGTAGTTAGATGAGCATCTTAAATGTTTGTCTGGTGTTTACTTGCGTTTACAACAGGTTTGAATTATTTATGCAAAATTAATATATATTTCGTTAATGTGTCACTGTAGTTAGATGAGCATCTAAAATGTTTGTCTGGTGTTTACTTGCGTTTACAACAGGTTTGAATTATTTATGCAAAATTAATATATATTTCGTTAATGTGTCACTGTAGTTAGATGAGCATCTTAAATGTTTGTCTGGTATTTACTTGGGTTTACAACAGGTTTGAATTATTTATGCAAAATCAATATATATTTCGTTAATGTGTCACTGTAGTTAGATGAGCATCTTAAATGTTTGTCTGGTGTTTACTTGCGTTTACAACAGGTTTGAATTATTTATGCAAAATTAATATATATTTCGTTAATGTGTCACTGTAGTTAGATGAGCATCTTAAATGTTTGTCTGGTGTTTACTTGCGTTTACAACAGGTTGGAATTATTTATGCAAAATTAATATATATTTCGTTAATGTGTCATTGTAGTTAGATGAGCATCTTTAATGTTTGTCTGGTGTTTTCTTGCGTTTACAACAGGTTTGAATTATTTATGCAAAATTAATATATATTTCGTTAATGTGTCACTGTAGTTAGATGAGCATCTTAAATGTTTGTCTGGTGTTTACTTGCGTTTACAACAGGTTTGAATTATTTATGCAAAATTAATATATATTTCGTTAATGTGTCATTGTAGTTAGATGAGCATCTTAAATGTTTGTCTGGTGTTTACTTGCGTTTACAACAGGTTTGAATTATTTATGCAAAATTAATATATATTTCGTTAATGTGTCACTGTAGTTAGATGACAATCTTAAATGTTTGTCTGGTGTTTACTTGCGTTTACAACAGGTTTGAATTATTTATGCAAAATTAATATATATTTCGTTAATGTGTCACTGTAGTTAGATGAGCATCTTAAATGTTTGTCTGGTGTTTACTTGCGTTTACAACAGGTTTGAATTATTTATGCTAAAATTAATATATATTTCGTTAATGTGTCATTGTAGTTAGATGAGCATCTTAAATGTTTGTCTGGTGTTTACTTGCGTTTACAACAGGTTTGAATTACTTATGTAAAATTAATATATATTTCGTTAATGTGTCACTGTAGTTAGATGAGCATCTTAAATGTTTGTCTGGTGTTTACTTGCGTTTACAACAGGTTTGAATTATTTATGCAAAATTAATATATATTTCGTTAATGTGTCACTGTAGTTAGATGAGCATCTTAAATGTTTGTCTGGTGTTTACTTGCGTTTACAACAGGTTTGAATTATTTATGCAAAATTAATATATATTTCGTTAATGTGTCACTGTAGTTAGATGAGCATCTTAAATGTTTGTCTGGTGTTTACTTGCGTTTACAACAGGTTTGAATTATTTATGCAAAATTAATATATATTTCGTTAATGTGTCATTGTAGTTAGATGAGCATCTTAAATGTTTGTCTGGTGTTTACTTGCGTTTACAACAGGTTTGAATTATTTATGCAAAATTAATATATATTTCGTTAATGTGTCACTGTAGTTAGATGACAATCTTAAATGTTTGTCTGGTGTTTACTTGCGTTTACAACAGGTTTTAATTATTTATGCAAAATTAATATATATTTCGTTAATGTGTCATTGTAGTTAGATGAGCATCTTAAATGTTTGTCTGGTGTTTACTTGCGTTTACAACAGGTTTGAATTATTTATGCAAAATTAATATATATTTCGTTAATGTGTCACTGTAGTTAGATGAGCATCTTAAATGTTTGTATGGTGTTTACTTGCGTTTACAACAGGTTTGAATTATTTATGTAAAATTAATATATATTTCGTTAATGTGTCACTGTAGTTAGATGAGCATCTTAAATGTTTGTCTGGTGTTTACTTGCGTTTACAACAGGTTTGAATTATTTATGCAAAATTAATATATATTTCGTTAATGTGTCACTGTAGTTAGATGAGCATCTTAAATGTTTGTCTTGTGTTTACTTGCGTTTACAACAGGTTTGAATTATTTATGTAAAATTAATATATATTTCGTTAATGTGTCACTGTAGTTAGATGAGCATCTTAAATGTTTGTCTGGTTTTTACTTGCGTTTACAACAGGTTTGAATTATTTATGCAAAATTAATATATATTTCGTTAATGTGTCACTGTAGTTAGATGACCATCTTAAATGTTTGTCTGGTGTTTACTTGCGTTTACAACAGGTTAGAATTATTTATGCAAAATTAATATATATTTCGTTAATGTGTCATTGTAGTTAGATGAGCATCTTAAATGTTTGTCTGGTGTTTACTTGCGTTTACAACAGGTTTGAATTATTTATGCAAAATTAATATATATTTCGTTAATGTGTCACTGTAGTTAGATGAGCATCTTAAATGTTTGTCTGGTGTTTACTTGCGTTTACAACAGGTTTGAATTATTTATGCAAAATTAATATATATTTCCTTAATGTGTCACTGTAGTTAGATGAGCATCTTAAATGTTTGTATGGTGTTTACTTGCGTTTACAACAGGTTTGAATTATTTATGCAAAATTAATATATATTTCGTTAATGTGTCACTGTAGTTAGATAAGCATCTTAAATGTTTGTCTGGTGTTTACTTGCGTTTACAACAGGTTTGAATTATTTATGCAAAATTAATATATATTTCGTTAATGTGTCACTGTAGTTAGATGAGCATCTTAAATGTTTGTCTGGTGTTTACTTGCGTTTACAACAGGTTTGAATTATTTATGCAAAATTAATATATATTTCGTTAATGTGTCACTGTAGTTAGATGACCATCTTAAATGTTTGTCTGGTGTTTACTTGCGTTTACAACAGGTTTGAATTATTTATGCAAAATTAATATATATTTCGTTAATGTGTCACTGTAGTTAGATGAGCATCTTAAATGTTTGTCTGGTGTTTACTTGCGTTTACAACAGGTTTGAATTATTTATGCAAAATTAATATATATTTCGTTAATGTGTCACTGTAGTTAGATGAGCATCTTAAATGTTTGTCTGGTGTTTACTTGCGTTTACAACAGGTTTGAATTATTTATGCAAAATTAATATATATTTCGTTAATGTGTCACTGTAGTTAGATGAGCATCTTAAATGTTTGTCTGGTGTTTACTTGCGTTTACAACAGGTTTGAATTATTTATGCAAAATTAATATATATTTCGTTAATGTGTCACTGTAGTTAGATGAGCATGTTAAATGTTTGTCTGGTGTTTACTTGCGTTTACAACAGGTTTGAATTATTTATGCAAAATTAATATATATTTCGTTAATGTGTCACTGTAGTTAGATGACAATCTTAAATGTTTGTCTGGTGTTTACTTGCGTTTACAACAGGTTTGAATTATTTATGCAAAATTAATATATATTTCGTTAATGTGTCACTGTAGTTAGATGAGCATCTTAAATGTTTGTCTGGTGTTTACTTGCGTTTACAACAGGTTTGAATTATTTATGCAAAATTAATATATATTTCGTTAATGTGTCACTGTAGTTAGATGAGCATCTTAAATGTTTGTCTGGTGTTTACTTGCGTTTACAACAGGTTTTAATTATTTATGCAAAATTAATATATATTTCGTTAATGTGTCATTGTAGTTAGATGAGCATCTTAAATGTTTGTCTGGTGTTTACTTGCGTTTACAACAGGTTTGAATTATTTATGCAAAATTAATATATATTTCGTTAATGTGTCACTGTAGTTAGATGACCATCTTAAATGTTTGTATGGTGTTTACTTGCGTTTACAACAGGTTTGAATTATTTATGCAAAATTAATATATATTTCGTTAATGTGTCACTGTAGTTAGATAACCATCTTAAATGTTTGTCTGGTGTTTACTTGCGTTTACAACAGGTTTGAATTATTTATGCAAAATTAATATATATTTCCTTAATGTGTCACTGTAGTTAGATGAGCATCTTAAATGTTTGTATGGTGTTTACTTGCGTTTACAACAGGTTTAAATTATTTATGCAAAATTAATATATATTTCGTTAATGTGTCACTGTAGTTAGATAAGCATCTTAAATGTTTGTCTGGTGTTTACTTGCGTTTACAACAGGTTTGAATTATTTATGCAAAATTAATATATATTTCGTTAATGTGTCACTGTAGTTAGATGACCATCTTAAATGTTTGTATGGTGTTTACTTGCGTTTACAACAGGTTTGAATTATTTATGCAAAATTAATATATATTTCGTTAATGTGTCACTGTAGTTAGATGACCATCTTAAATGTTTGTCTGGTGTTTACTTGCGTTTACAACAGGTTTGAATTATTTATGCAAAATTAATATATATTTTGTTAATGTGTCACAGTAGTTAGATGACAATCTTAAATGTTTCTCTGGTGTTTACTTGCGTTTACAACAGGTTTGAATTATTTATGCAAAATAATTATATATTTCGTTAATGTGTCACTGTAGTTAGATGAGCATCTTAAATGTTTGTATGGTGTTAACTTGCGTTTACAACAGGTTTGAATTATTTATGTAAAATTAATATATATTTCGTTAATGTGTCACTGTAGTTAGATGAGCATCTTAAATGTTTGTCTGGTGTTTACTTGCGTTTACAACAGGTTTGAATTATTTATGCAAAATTAATATATATTTCGTTAATGTGTCACTGTAGTTAGATGACCATCTTAAATGTTTGTCTGGTGTTTACTTGCGTTTACAACAGGTTTGAATTATTTATGCAAAATTAATATATATTTCGTTAATGTGTCATTGTAGTTAGATGAGCATCTTAAATGTTTGTCTGGTGTTTACTTGCGTTTACAACAGGTTTGAATTATTTATGCAAAATTAATATATATTTCGTTAATGTGTCACTGTAGTTAGATGACCATCTTAAATGTTTGTATGGTGTTTACTTGCGTTTACAACAGGTTTGAATTATTTATGCAAAATTAATATATATTTTGTTAATGTGTCACAGTAGTTAGATGACAATCTTAAATGTTTCTCTGGTGTTTACTTGCGTTTACAACAGGTTTGAATTATTTATGCAAAATTAATATATATTTCGTTAATGTGTCACTGTAGTTAGATGAGCATCTTAAATGTTTGTATGGTGTTTACTTGCGTTTACAACAGGTTTGAATTATTTATGCAAAATTAATATATATTTCGTTAATGTGTCACTGTAGTTAGATGACCATCTTAAATGTTTGTCTGGTGTTTACTTGCGTTTACAACAGGTTTGAATTATTTATGCAAAATTAATATATATTTCGTTAATGTGTCATTGTAGTTAGATGAGCATCTTAAATGTTTGTCTGGTGTTTACTTGCGTTTACAACAGGTTTGAATTATTTATGCAAAATTAATATATATTTCGTTAATGTGTCACTGTAGTTAGATGACCATCTTAAATGTTTGTATGGTGTTTACTTGCGTTTACAACAGGTTTGAATTATTTATGCAAAATTAATATATATTTTGTTAATGTGTCACAGTAGTTAGATGACAATCTTAAATGTTTCTCTGGTGTTTACTTGCGTTTACAACAGGTTTGAATTATTTATGCAAAATTAATATATATTTCGTTAATGTGTCACTGTAGTTAGATGAGCATCTTAAATGTTTGTATGGTGTTAACTTGCGTTTACAACAGGTTTGAATTATTTATGTAAAATTAATATATATTTCGTTAATGTGTCACTGTAGTTAGATGAGCATCTTAAATGTTTGTCTGGTGTTTACTTGCGTTTACAACAGGTTTGAATTATTTATGCAAAATTAATATATATTTCGTTAATGTGTCACTGTAGTTAGATGACCATCTTAAATGTTTGTCTGGTGTTTACTTGCGTTTACAACAGGTTTGAATTATTTATGCAAAATTAATATATATTTCGTTAATGTGTCATTGTAGTTAGATGAGCATCTTAAATGTTTGTCTGGTGTTTACTTGCGTTTACAACAGGTTTGAATTATTTATGCAAAATTAATATATATTTCGTTAATGTGTCACTGTAGTTAGATGACCATCTTAAATGTTTGTATGGTGTTTACTTGCGTTTACAACAGGTTTGAATTATTTATGCAAAATTAATATATATTTCGTTAATGTGTCACTGTAGTTAGATGAGCATCTTAAATGTTTGTATGGTGTTTACTTGCGTTTACAACAGGTTTGAATTATTTATGCAAAATTAATATATATTTCGTTAATGTGTCACTGTAGTTAGATAAGCATCTTAAATGTTTGTCTGGTGTTTACTTGCGTTTACAACAGGTTTGAATTATTTATGCAAAATTAATATATATTTCGTTAATGTGTCACTGTAGTTAGATGAGCATCTTAAATGTTTGTATGGTGTTTACTTGCGTTTACAACAGGTTTGAATTATTTATGCAAAATTAATATATATTTCGTTAATGTGTCACTGTAGTTAGATGAGCATCTTAAATGTTTGTCTGGTGTTTACTTGCGTTTACAACAGGTTTGAATTATTTATGCAAAATTAATATATATTTCGTTAATGTGTCACTGTAGTTAGATGAGCATCTTAAATGTTTGTCTGGTGTTTACTTGCGTTTACAACAGGTTTGAATTATTTATGCAAAATTAATATATATTTCGTTAATGTGTCATTGTAGTTAGATGAGCATCTTAAATGTTTGTCTGGTGTTTACTTGCGTTTACAACAGGTTTGAATTATTTATGCAAAATTAATATATATTTCGTTAATGTGTCATTGTAGTTAGATGAGCATCTTAAATGTTTGTCTGGTGTTTACTTGCGTTTACAACAGGTTTGAATTATTTATGCAAAATTAATATATATTTCGTTAATGTGTCACTGTAGTTAGATGAGCATCTTAAATGTTTGTCTGGTGTTTACTTGCGTTTACAACAGGTTTGAATTATTTATGCAAAATTAATATATATTTCGTTAATGTGTCACTGTAGTTAGATGACAATCTTAAATGTTTGTCTGGTGTTTACTTGCGTTTACAACAGGTTTGAATTATTTATGCAAAATTAATATATATTTCGTTAATGTGTCACTGTAGTTAGATGAGCATCTTAAATGTTTGTCTGGTGTTTACTTGCGTTTACAACAGGTTTGAATTATTTATGCAAAATTAATATATATTTCGTTAATGTGTCACTGTAGTTAGATGAGCATCTTAAATGTTTGTCTGGTGTTTACTTGCGTTTACAACAGGTTTGAATTATTTATGCAAAATTAATATATATTTCGTTAATGTGTCATTGTAGTTAGATGAGCATCTTAAATGTTTGTCTGGTGTTTACTTGCGTTTACAACAGGTTTGAATTATTTATGCAAAATTAATATATATTTCGTTAATGTGTCACTGTAGTTAGATGAGCATCTTAAATGTTTGTCTGGTGTTTACTTGCGTTTACAACAGGTTTGAATTATTTATGCAAAATTAATATATATTTCGTTAATGTGTCATTGTAGTTAGATGAGCATCTTAAATGTTTGTCTGGTGTTTACTTGCGTTTACAACAGGTTTGAATTATTTATGCAAAATTAATATATATTTCGTTAATGTGTCACTGTAGTTAGATGACAATCTATAATGTTTGTCTGGTGTTTACTTGCGTTTACAACAGGTTTTAATTATTTATGCAAAATTAATATATATTTCGTTAATGTGTCATTGTAGTTAGATGAGCATCTTAAATGTTTGTCTGGTGTTTACTTGCGTTTACAACAGGTTTGAATTATTTATGCAAAATTAATATATATTTCGTTTATGTGTCACTGTAGTTAGATTAGCATCTTAAATGTTTGTATGGTGTTTACTTGCGTTTACAACAGGTTTGAATTATTTATGCAAAATTAATATATATTTCGTTAATGTGTCATTGTAGTTAGATGAGCATCTTAAATGTTTGTCTGGTGTTTACTTGCGTTTACAACAGGTTTGAATTATTTATGCAAAATTAATATATATTTCGTTAATGTGTCACTGTAGTTAGATGAGCATCTTAAATGTTTGTATGGTGTTTACTTGCGTTTACAACAGGTTTGAATTATTTATGTAAAATTAATATATATTTCGTTAATGTGTCACTGTAGTTAGATGAGCATCTTAAATGTTTGTCTGGTGTTTACTTGCGTTTACAACAGGTTTGAATTATTTATGCAAAATTAATATATATTTCGTTTATGTGTCACTGTAGTTAGATGAGCATCTTAAATGTTTGTATGGTGTTTACTTGCGTTTACAACAGGTTTGAATTATTTATGCAAAATTAATATATATTTCGTTAATGTGTCATTGTAGTTAGATGAGCATCTTAAATGTTTGTCTGGTGTTTACTTGCGTTTACAACAGGTTTGGATTATTTATGCAAAATTTATATATATTTCGTTAATGTGTCACTGTAGTTAGATGAGCATCTTAAATGTTTGTATGGTGTTTACTTGCGTTTACAACAGGTTTGAATTATTTGTGCAAAATTAATATATATTTCGTTAATGTGTCACTGTAGTTAGATGACCATCTTAAATGTTTGTCTGGTGTTTACTTGCGTTTACAACAGGTTTGAATTATTTATGCAAAATTAATATATATTTCGTTAATGTGTCATTGTAGTTAGATGAGCATCTTAAATGTTTGTCTGGTGTTTACTTGCGTTTACAACAGGTTTGAATTATTTATGCAAAATTAATATATATTTCGTTAATGTGTCACTGTAGTTAGATGAGCATCTTAAATGTTTGTCTGGTGTTTACTTGCGTTTACAACAGGTTTGAATTATTTATGCAAAATTAATATATATTTCCTTAATGTGTCACTGTAGTTAGATGACAATCTTAAATGTTTGTCTGGTGTTTACTTGCGTTTACAACAGGTTTGAATTATTTATGCAAAATTAATATATATTTCGTTAATGTGTCACTGTAGTTAGATGAGCATCTTAAATGTTTGTCTGGTGTTTACTTGCGTTTACAACAGGTTTTAATCATTTATGCAAAATTAATATATATTTCGTTAATGTGTCACTGTAGTTAGATGAGCATCTTAAATGTTTGTCTGGTGTTTACTTGCGTTTACAACAGGTTTGAATTATTTATGCAAAATTAATATATATTTCGTTAATGTGTCATTGTAGTTAGATGAGCATCTTAAATGTTTGTCTGGTGTTTACTTGCGTTTACAACAGGTTTGAATTATTTATGCAAAATTAATATATATTTCGTTAATGTGTCACTGTAGTTAGATGAGCATCTTAAATGTTTGTCTGGTGTTTACTTGCGTTTACAACAGGTTTGAATTATTTATGCAAAATTAATATATATTTCGTTAATGTGTCATTGTAGTTAGATGAGCATCTTAAATGTTTGTCTGGTGTTTACTTGCGTTTACAACAGGTTTGAATTATTTATGCAAAATTAATATATATTTCGTTAATGTGTCACTGTAGTTAGATGACAATCTTAAATGTTTGTCTGGTGTTTACTTGCGTTTACAACAGGTTTGAATTATTTATGCAAAATTAATATATATTTCGTTAATGTGTCATTGTAGTTAGATGAGCATCTTAAATGTTTGTCTGGTGTTTACTTGCGTTTACAACAGGTTTGAATTATTTATGCAAAATTAATATATATTTCGTTAATGTGTCACTGTAGTTAGATGAGCATCTTAAATGTTTGTCTGGTGTTTACTTGCGTTTACAACAGGTTTGAATTATTTATGCAAAATTAATATATATTTCGTTAATGTGTCACTGTAGTTAGATGAGCATCTTAAATGTTTGTCTTGTGTTTACTTGCGTTTACAACAGGTTTGAATTATTTATGTAAAATTAATATATATTTTGTTAATGTGTCACTGTAGTTAGATGAGCATCTTAAATGTTTGTCTGGTGTTTACTTGCGTTTACAACAGGTTTGAATTATTTATGCAAAATTAATATATATTTCGTTAATGTGTCACTGTAGTTAGATGACCATCTTAAATGTTTGTCTGGTGTTTACTTGCGTTTACAACAGGTTTGAATTATTTATGCAAAATTAATATATATTTCGTTAATGTGTCATTGTAGTTAGATGAGCATCTTAAATGTTTGTCTGGTGTTTACTTGCGTTTACAACAGGTTTGAATTATTTATGCAAAATTAATATATATTTCCTTAATGTGTCACTGTAGTTAGATGAGCATCTTTAATGTTTGTATGGTGTTTACTTGCGTTTACAACAGGTTTGAATTATTTATGCAAAATTAATATATATTTCGTTAATGTGTCACTGTAGTTAGATGAGCATCTTTAATGTTTGTATGGTGTTTACTTGCGTTTACAACAGGTTTGAATTATTTATGCAAAATTAATATATATTTCGTTAATGTGTCACTGTAGTTAGATAAGCATCTTAAATGTTTGTCTGGTGTTTACTTGCGTTTACAACAGGTTTGAATTATTTATGCAAAATTAATATATATTTCGTTAATGTGTCACTGTAGTTAGATGACCATCTTAAATGTTTGTATGGTGTTTACTTGCGTTTACAACAGGTTTGAATTATTTATGCAAAATTAATATATATTTCGTTAATGTGTCACTGTAGTTAGATGACCATCTTAAATGTTTGTCTGGTGTTTACTTGCGTTTACAACAGGTTTGAATTATTTATGCAAAATTAATATATATTTCGTTAATGTGTCACTGTAGTTAGATGAGCATCTTAAATGTTTGTCTGGTGTTTACTTGCGTTTACAACAGGTTTGAATTATTTATGCAAAATTAATATATATTTCGTTAATGTGTCACTGTAGTTAGATGAGCATCTTAAATGTTTGTCTGGTGTTTACTTGCGTTTACAACAGGTTTGAATTATTTATGCAAAATTAATATATATTTCGTTAATGTGTCATTGTAGTTAGATGAGCATCTTAAATGTTTGTCTGGTGTTTACTTGCGTTTACAACAGGTTTGAATTATTTATGCAAAATTAATATATATTTCGTTAATGTGTCACTGTAGTTAGATGAGCATGTTAAATGTTTGTCTGGTGTTGTCTTGCGTTTACAACAGGTTTGAATTTTTTATGCAAAATTAATATATATTTCGTTAATGTGTCACTGTAGTTAGATGACAATCTTAAATGTTTGTCTGGTGTTTACTTGCGTTTACAACAGGTTTGAATTATTTATGCAAAATTAATATATATTTCGTTAATGTGTCACTGTAGTTAGATGAGCATCTTAAATGTTTGTCTGGTGTTTACTTGCGTTTACAACAGGTTTGAATTATTTATGCAAAATTAATATATATTTCGTTAATGTGTCACTGTAGTTAGATGAGCATCTTAAATGTTTGTCTGGTGTTTACTTGCATTTACAACAGGTTTGAATTATTTATGCAAAATTAATATATATTTCGTTAATGTGTCATTGTAGTTAGTATAGCATCTTAAATGTTTGTCTGGTGTTTACTTGCGTTTACAACAGGTTTGAATTATTTATGCAAAATTAATATATATTTCGTTAATGTGTCACTGTAGTTAGATGACCATCTTAAATGTTTGTATGGTGTTTACTTGCGTTTACAACAGGTTTGAATTATTTATGCAAAATTAATATATATTTCCTTAATGTGTCACTGTAGTTAGATGAGCATCTTAAATGTTTGTATGGTGTTTACTTGCGTTTACAACAGGTTTGAATTATTTATGCAAAATTAATATATATTTCGTTAATGTGTCACTGTAGTTAGATAAGCATCTTAAATGTTTGTCTGGTGTTTACTTGCGTTTACAACAGGTTTGAATTATTTATGCAAAATTAATATATATTTCGTTAATGTGTCACTGTAGGTAGATGACCATCTTAAATGTTTGTATGGTGTTTACTTGCGTTTACAACAGGTTTGAATTATTTATGCAAAATTAATATATATTTCGTTATGTGTCACTGTAGTTAGATGAGCATCTTAAATGTTTGTCTGGTGTTTACTTGCGTTTACAACAGGTTTGAATTATTTATGCAAAATTAATATATATTTCGTTAATGTGTCACTGTAGTTAGATGAGCATCTTAAATGTTTGTCTGGTGTTTACTTGCGTTTACAACAGGTTTGAATTATTTATGCAAAATTAATATATATTTCGTTAATGTGTCACTGTAGTTAGATGACCATCTTAAATGTTTGTATGGTGTTTACTTGCGTTTACAACAGGTTTGAATTATTTATGCAAAATTAATATATATTTCGTTAATGTGTCACTGTAGTTAGATGACAATCTTAAATGTTTGTCTGGTGTTTACTTGCGTTTACAACAGGTTTGAATTATTTATGCAAAATTAATATATATTTCGTTAATGTGTCACTGTAGTTAGATGAGCATCTTAAATGTTTGTATGGTGTTTACTTGCGTTTACAACAGGTTTGAATTATTTATGTAAAATTAATATATATTTCGTTAATGTGTCACTGTAGTTAGATGAGCATCTTAAATGTTTGTCTGGTGTTTACTTGCGTTTACAACAGGTTTGAATTATTTATGCAAAATTAATATATATTTCGTTAATGTGTCACTGTAGTTAGATGACCATCTTAAATGTTTGTCTGGTGTTTACTTGCGTTTACAACAGGTTTGAATTATTTATGCAAAATTAATATATATTTCGTTAATGTGTCATTGTAGTTAGATGAGCATCTTAAATGTTTGTCTGGTGTTTACTTGCGTTTACAACAGGTTTGAATTATTTATGCAAAATTAATATATATTTCGTTAATGTGTCACTGTAGTTAGATGACCATCTTAAATGTTTGTATGGTGTTTACTTGCGTTTACAACAGGTTTGAATTATTTATGCAAAATTAATATATATTTCGTTAATGTGTCACTGTAGTTAGATGAGCATCTTAAATGTTTGTATGGTGTTTACTTGCGTTTACAACAGGTTTGAATTATTTATGCAAAATTAATATATATTTCGTTAATGTGTCACTGTAGTTAGATAAGCATCTTAAATGTTTGTCTGGTGTTTACTTGCGTTTACAACAGGTTTGAATTATTTATGCAAAATTAATATATATTTCGTTAATGTGTCACTGTAGTTAGATGACCATCTTAAATGTTTGTATGGTGTTTACTTGCGTTTACAACAGGTTTGAATTATTTATGCAAAATTAATATATATTTCGTTAATGTGTCACTGTAGTTAGATGAGCATCTTAAATGTTTGTCTGGTGTTTACTTGCGTTTACAACAGGTTTGAATTATTTATGCAAAATTAATATATATTTCGTTAATGTGTCACTGTAGTTAGATGAGCATCTTAAATGTTTGTCTGGTGTTTACTTGCGTTTACAACAGGTTTGAATTATTTATGCAAAATTAATATATATTTCGTTAATGTGTCACTGTAGTTAGATGAGCATCTTAAATGTTTGTCTGGTGTTTACTTGCGTTTACAACAGGTTTGAATTATTTATGCAAAATTAATATATATTTCGTTAATGTGTCATTGTAGTTAGATGAGCATCTTAAATGTTTGTCTGGTGTTTACTTGCGTTTACAACAGGTTTGAATTATTTATGCAAAATTAATATATATTTCGTTAATGTGTCACTGTAGGTAGATGAGCATCTTAAATGTTTGTCTGGTGTTTACTTGCGTTTACAACAGGTTTGAATTATTTATGCAAAATTAATATATATTTCGTTAATGTGTCATTGTAGTTAGATGAGCATCTTAAATGTTTGTCTGGTGTTTACTTGCGTTTACAACAGGTTTGAATTATTTATGCAAAATTAATATATATTTCGTTAATGTGTCACTGTAGTTAGATGACAATCTTAAATGTTTGTCTGGTGTTTACTTGCGTTTACAACAGGTTTGAATTATTTATGCAAAATTAATATATATTTCGTTAATGTGTCACTGTAGTTAGATGAGCATCTTAAATGTTTGTCTGGTGTTTACTTGCGTTTACAACAGGTTTGAATTATTTATGCAAAATTAATATATATTTCGTTAATGTGTCACTGTAGTTAGATGAGCATCTTAAATGTTTGTCTGGTGTTTACTTGCGTTTACAACAGGTTTGAATTATTTATGCAAAATTAATATATATTTCGTTAATGTGTCACTGTAGTTAGATGAGCATCTTAAATGTTTGTCTGGTGTTTACTTGCGTTTACAACAGGTTTGAATTATTTATGCAAAATTAATATATATTTCGTTAATGTGTCATTGTAGTTAGATGAGCATCTTAAATGTTTGTCTGGTGTTTACTTGCGTTTACAACAGGTTTGAATTATTTATGCAAAATTAATATATATTTCGTTAATGTGTCACTGTAGGTAGATGAGCATCTTAAATGTTTGTCTGGTGTTTACTTGCGTTTACAACAGGTTTGAATTATTTATGCAAAATTAATATATTTCGTTAATGTGTCACTGTAGTTAGATGAGCATCCTAAATGTTTGTCTGGTGTTTACTTGCGTTTACAACAGGTTTGAATTATTTATGCAAAATTAATATATATATGTCGTTAATGTGTCACTGTAGTTAGATGAGCATCTTAAATGTTTGTCTGGTGTTTACTTGCGTTTACAACAGGTTTGAATTATTTATGCAAAATTAATATATATTTCGTTAATGTGTCACTGTAGTTAGATGAGCATATTAAATGTTTGTCTGGTGTTTACTTGCGTTTACAACAAGTTTGAATTATTTATGCAAAATTAATATATATTTCGTTAATGTGTCACTGTAGTTAGATGAGCAACTTAAATGTTTGTCTGGTGTTTACTTGCGTTTAACAACAGGTTTGAATTATTTATGCAAAATTAATATATATTTCGTTAATGTGTCACTGTAGTTAGATGAGCATCTTAAATGTTTGTCTGGTGTTTACTTGCGTTTACAACAGGTTTGAATTATTTATGCAAAATTAATATATATTTCGTTTATGTGTCACTGTAGTTAGATGAGCATCTTAAATGTTTGTCTGGTGTTTACTTGCGTTTACAACAGGTTTGAATTATTTATGCAAAATTAATATATATTTCGTTAATGTGTCACTGTAGTAAGATGAGCATCTTAAATGTTTGTCTGGTGTTTACTTGCGTTTACAACAGGTTTGAATTATTTATGCAAAATTAATATATATTTCGTTAATGTGTCACTGTAGTAAGATGAGCATCTTAAATGTTTGTCTGGTGTTTACTTGCGTTTACAACAGGTTTGAATTATTTATGCAAAATTAATATATATTTCGTTAATGTGTCACTGTAGTTAGATGACCATCTTAAATGTTTGTCTGGTGTTTACTTGCGTTTACAACAGGTTTGAATTATTAATGCAAAATTAATATATATTTCGTTAATGTGTCACTGTAGTTAGATAACCATCTTAAATGTTTGTCTGGTGTTTACTTGCGTTTACAACAGGTTTGAATTATTTATGCAAAATTAATATATATTTCGTTAATGTGTCACTGTAGTAAGATGAGCATCTTAAATGTTTGTCTGGTGTTTACTTGCGTTTACAACAGGTTTGAATTATTTATGCAAAATTAATATATATTTTTTTAATGTGTCATTGTAGTTAGATGAGCATCTTAAATGTTTGTCTGGTGTTTACTTGCGTTTACAACAGGTTTGAATTATTTATGCAAAATTAATATATATTTCGTTAATGTGTCACTGTAGTTAGACGACCATCTTAAATGTTTGTCTGGTGTTTACTTGCGTTCACAACAGGTTTGAATTATTTATGCAAAATTAATATATATTTCGTTAATGTGTCACTGTAGTTAGATGAGCATCTTAAATGTTTGTCTGGTGTTTACTTGCGTTTACAACAGGTTTGAATTATTTATGCAAAATTAATATATATTTCGTTAATGTGTCATTGTAGTTAGATGAGCATCTTAAATGTTTGTCTGGTGTTTACTTGCGTTTACAACAGGTTTGAATTATTTATGCAAAATTAATATATATTTCGTTAATGTGTCACTGTAGTTAGATAACCATCTTAAATGTTTGTCTGGTGTTTACTTGCGTTCACAACAGGTTTGAATTATTTATGCAAAATTAATATATATTTCGTTAATGTGTCACTGTAGTTAGATGAGCATCTTAAATGTTTGTCTGGTGTTTACTTGCGTTTACAACAGGTTTGAATTATTTATGCAAAATTAATATATATTTCGTTAATGTGTCATTGTAGTTAGATGAGCATCTTAAATGTTTGTCTGGTGTTTACTTGCGTTTACAACAGGTTTGAATTATTTATGCAAAATTAATATATATTTCGTTAATGTGTCATTGTAGTTAGATGAGCATCTTAAATGTTTGTCTGGTGTTTCCTTGCGTTTACAACAGGTTTGAATTATTAATGCAAAATTAATATATATTTCGTTAATGTGTCACTGTAGTTAGATGAGCATCTTAAATGTTTGTATGGTGTTTACTTGCGTTTACAACAGGTTTGAATTATTTATGCAAAATTAATATATATTTCGTTAATGTGTCACTGTAGTTAGATGAGCATCTTAAATGTTTGTATGGTGTTTACTTGCGTTTACAACAGGTTTGAATTATTAATGCAAAATTAATATATATTTCGTTAATGTGTCACTGTAGTTAGATGAGCATGTTAAATGTTTGTCTGGTGTTTACTTGCATTTACAACAGGTTTGAATTATTTATGCAAAATTAATATATATTTCGTTAATGTGTCACTGTAGTTAGATGAGCATCTTAAATGTTTGTCTGGTGTTTACTTGCGTTTACTACAGGTTTGAATTATTTATGCAAAATTAATATATATTTCGTTAATGTGTCACTGTAGTTAGATGAGCATCTAAAATGTTTGTCTGGTGTTTACTTGCGTTTACAACAGGTTTGAATTATTTATGCAAAATTAATATATATTTCGTTAATGTGTCACTGTAGTTAGATGAGCATCTTAAATGTTTGTCTGGTATTTACTTGGGTTTACAACAGGTTTGAATTATTTATGCAAAATCAATATATATTTCGTTAATGTGTCACTGTAGTTAGATGAGCATCTTAAATGTTTGTCTGGTGTTTACTTGCGTTTACAACAGGTTTGAATTATTTATGCAAAATTAATATATATTTCGTTAATGTGTCACTGTAGTTAGATGAGCATCTTAAATGTTTGTCTGGTGTTTACTTGCGTTTACAACAGGTTGGAATTATTTATGCAAAATTAATATATATTTCGTTAATGTGTCATTGTAGTTAGATGAGCATCTTTAATGTTTGTCTGGTGTTTTCTTGCGTTTACAACAGGTTTGAATTATTTATGCAAAATTAATATATATTTCGTTAATGTGTCACTGTAGTTAGATGAGCATCTTAAATGTTTGTCTGGTGTTTACTTGCGTTTACAACAGGTTTGAATTATTTATGCAAAATTAATATATATTTCGTTAATGTGTCATTGTAGTTAGATGAGCATCTTAAATGTTTGTCTGGTGTTTACTTGCGTTTACAACAGGTTTGAATTATTTATGCAAAATTAATATATATTTCGTTAATGTGTCACTGTAGTTAGATGAGCATCTTAAATGTTTGTCTGGTGTTTACTTGCGTTTACAACAGGTTTGAATTATTTATGCAAAATTAATATATATTTCGTTAATGTGTCACTGTAGTTAGATGAGCATCTTAAATGTTTGTCTGGTGTTTACTTGCGTTTACAACAGGTTTGAATTATTTATGCTAAAATTAATATATATTTCGTTAATGTGTCATTGTAGTTAGATGAGCATCTTAAATGTTTGTCTGGTGTTTACTTGCGTTTACAACAGGTTTGAATTATTTATGTAAAATTAATATATATTTCGTTAATGTGTCACTGTAGTTAGATGAGCATCTTAAATGTTTGTCTGGTGTTTACTTGCGTTTACAACAGGTTTGAATTATTTATGCAAAATTAATATATATTTCGTTAATGTGTCACTGTAGTTAGATGAGCATCTTAAATGTTTGTCTGGTGTTTACTTGCGTTTACAACAGGTTTGAATTATTTATGCAAAATTAATATATATTTCGTTAATGTGTCACTGTAGTTAGATGAGCATCTTAAATGTTTGTCTGGTGTTTACTTGCGTTTACAACAGGTTTGAATTATTTATGCAAAATTAATATATATTTCGGTTATGTGTCATTGTAGTTAGATGAGCATCTTAAATGTTTGTCTGGTGTTTACTTGCGTTTACAACAGGTTAGAATTATTTATGCAAAATTAATATATATTTCGTTAATGTGTCACTGTAGTTAGATGACAATCTTAAATGTTTGTCTGGTGTTTACTTGCGTTTACAACAGGTTTTAATTATTTATGCAAAATTAATATATATTTCGTTAATGTGTCATTGTAGTTAGATGAGCATCTTAAATGTTTGTCTGGTGTTTACTTGCGTTTACAACAGGTTTGAATTATTTATGCAAAATTAATATATATTTCGTTAATGTGTCACTGTAGTTAGATGAGCATCTTAAATGTTTGTATGGTGTTTACTTGCGTTTACAACAGGTTTGAATTATTTATGTAAAATTAATATATATTTCGTTAATGTGTCACTGTAGTTAGATGAGCATCTTAAATGTTTGTCTGGTGTTTACTTGCGTTTACAACAGGTTTGAATTATTTATGCAAAATTAATATATATTTCGTTAATGTGTCACTGTAGTTAGATGAGCATCTTAAATGTTTGTCTTGTGTTTACTTGCGTTTACAACAGGTTTGAATTATTTATGTAAAATTAATATATATTTCGTTAATGTGTCACTGTAGTTAGATGAGCATCTTAAATGTTTGTCTGGTGTTTACTTGCGTTTACAACAGGTTTGAATTATTTATGCAAAATTAATATATATTTCGTTAATGTGTCACTGTAGTTAGATGACCATCTTAAATGTTTGTCTGGTGTTTACTTGCGTTTACAACAGGTTAGAATTATTTATGCAAAATTAATATATATTTCGTTAATGTGTCATTGTAGTTAGATGAGCATCTTAAATGTTTGTCTGGTGTTTA
The DNA here is from genome assembly GCF_053919585.1 of Euprymna scolopes. NCBI lineage: Eukaryota > Metazoa > Mollusca > Cephalopoda > Sepiida > Sepiolidae > Euprymna > Euprymna scolopes. The sequence continues at coordinate 121,695,864 of NC_136527.1, forward strand.
CTTGCGTTTACAACAGGTTTGAATTATTTATGCAAAATTAATATATATTTCGTTAATGTGTCACTGTAGTTAGATGAGCATCTTAAATGTTTGTCTGGTGTTTACTTGCGTTTACAACAGGTTTGAATTATTTATGCAAAATTAATATATATTTCCTTAATGTGTCACTGTAGTTAGATGAGCATCTTAAATGTTTGTATGGTGTTTACTTGCGTTTACAACAGGTTTGAATTATTTATGCAAAATTAATATATATTTCGTTAATGTGTCACTGTAGTTAGATAAGCATCTTAAATGTTTGTCTGGTGTTTACTTGCGTTTACAACAGGTTTGAATTATTTATGCAAAATTAATATATATTTCGTTAATGTGTCACTGTAGTTAGATGAGCATCTTAAATGTTTGTCTGGTGTTTACTTGCGTTTACAACAGGTTTGAATTATTTATGCAAAATTAATATATATTTCGTTAATGTGTCACTGTAGTTAGATGAGCATCTTAAATGTTTGTCTGGTGTTTACTTGCGTTTACAACAGGTTTGAATTATTTATGCAAAATTAATATATATTTCGTTAATGTGTCACTGTAGTTAGATGAGCATCTTAAATGTTTGTCTGGTGTTTACTTGCGTTTACAACAGGTTTGAATTATTTATGCAAAATTAATATATATTTCGTTAATGTGTCACTGTAGTTAGATGAGCATCTTAAATGTTTGTCTGGTGTTTACTTGCGTTTACAACAGGTTTGAATTATTTATGCAAAATTAATATATATTTCGTTAATGTGTCATTGTAGTTAGATGAGCATCTTAAATGTTTGTCTGGTGTTTACTTGCGTTTACAACAGGTTTGAATTATTTATGCAAAATTAATATATATTTCGTTAATGTGTCACTGTAGTTAGATGAGCATGTTAAATGTTTGTCTGGTGTTTACTTGCGTTTACAACAGGTTTGAATTATTTATGCAAAATTAATATATATTTCGTTAATGTGTCACTGTAGTTAGATGACAATCTTAAATGTTTGTCTGGTGTTTACTTGCGTTTACAACAGGTTTGAATTATTTATGCAAAATTAATATATATTTCGTTAATGTGTCACTGTAGTTAGATGAGCATCTTAAATGTTTGTCTGGTGTTTACTTGCGTTTACAACAGGTTTGAATTATTTATGCAAAATTAATATATATTTCGTTAATGTGTCACTGTAGTTAGATGAGCATCTTAAATGTTTGTCTGGTGTTTACTTGCGTTTACAACAGGTTTGAATTATTTATGCAAAATTAATATATATTTCGTTAATGTGTCATTGTAGTTAGATGAGCATCTTAAATGTTTGTCTGGTGTTTACTTGCGTTTACAACAGGTTTGAATTATTTATGCAAAATTAATATATATTTCGTTAATGTGTCACTGTAGTTAGATGACCATCTTAAATGTTTGTATGGTGTTTACTTGCGTTTACAACAGGTTTGAATTATTTATGCAAAATTAATATATATTTCGTTAATGTGTCACTGTAGTTAGATAACCATCTTAAATGTTTGTCTGGTGTTTACTTGCGTTTACAACAGGTTTGAATTATTTATGCAAAATTAATATATATTTCCTTAATGTGTCACTGTAGTTAGATGAGCATCTTAAATGTTTGTATGGTGTTTACTTGCGTTTACAACAGGTTTGAATTATTTATGCAAAATTAATATATATTTCGTTAATGTGTCACTGTAGTTAGATAAGCATCTTAAATGTTTGTCTGGTGTTTACTTGCGTTTACAACAGGTTTGAATTATTTATGCAAAATTAATATATGTTTCGTTAATGTGTCACTGTAGTTAGATGAGCATCTTAAATGTTTGTCTGGTGTTTACTTGCGTTTACAACAGGTTTGAATTATTTATGCAAAATTAATATATATTTCGTTAATGTGTCACTGTAGTTAGATGAGCATCTTAAATGTTTGTCTGGTGTTTACTTGCGTTTACAACAGGTTTGAATTATTTATGCAAAATTAATATATATTTCGTTAATGTGTCATTGTAGTTAGATGAGCATCTTAAATGTTTGTCTGGTGTTTACTTGCGTTTACAACAGGTTTGAATTATTTATGCAAAATTAATATATATTTCGTTAATGTGTCACTGTAGTTAGATGAGCATCTTAAATGTTTGTCTGGTGTTTACTTGCGTTTACAACAGGTTTGAATTATTTATGCAAAATTAATATATATTTCGTTAATGTGTCATTGTAGTTAGATGAGCATCTTAAATGTTTGTCTGGTGTTTACTTGCGTTTACAACAGGTTTGAATTATTTATGCAAAATTAATATATATTTCGTTAATGTGTCACTGTAGTTAGATGACAATCTTAAATGTTTGTCTGGTGTTTACTTGCGTTTACAACAGGTTTTAATTATTTATGCAAAATTAATATATATTTCGTTAATGTGTCATTGTAGTTAGATGAGCATCTTAAATGTTTGTCTGGTGTTTACTTGCGTTTACAACAGGTTTGAATTATTTATGCAAAATTAATATATATTTCGTTTATGTGTCACTGTAGTTAGATGAGCATCTTAAATGTTTGTATGGTGTTTACTTGCGTTTACAACAGGTTTGAATTATTTATGCAAAATTAATATATATTTCGTTAATGTGTCATTGTAGTTAGATGAGCATCTTAAATGTTTGTCTGGTGTTTACTTGCGTTTACAACAGGTTTGAATTATTTATGCAAAATTAATATATATTTCGTTAATGTGTCACTGTAGTTAGATGAGCATCTTAAATGTTTGTATGGTGTTTACTTGCGTTTACAACAGGTTTGAATTATTTATGTAAAATTAATATATATTTCGTTAATGTGTCACTGTAGTTAGATGAGCATCTTAAATGTTTGTCTGGTGTTTACTTGCGTTTACAACAGGTTTGAATTATTTATGCAAAATTAATATATATTTCGTTTATGTGTCACTGTAGTTAGATGAGCATCTTAAATGTTTGTATGGTGTTTACTTGCGTTTACAACAGGTTTGAATTATTTATGCAAAATTAATATATATTTCGTTAATGTGTCACTGTAGTTAGATGACCATCTTAAATGTTTGTCTGGTGTTTACTTGCGTTTACAACAGGTTTGAATTATTTATGCAAAATTAATATATATTTCGTTAATGTGTCACTGTAGTTAGATGAGCATCTTAAATGTTTGTATGGTGTTTACTTGCGTTTACAACAGGTTTGAATTATTTATGTAAAATTAATATATATTTCGTTAATGTGTCACTGTAGTTAGATGAGCATCTTAAATGTTTGTCTGGTGTTTACTTGCGTTTACAACAGGTTTGAATTATTTATGCAAAATTAATATATATTTCGTTAATGTGTCACTGTAGTTAGATGAGCATCTTAAATGTTTGTCTTGTGTTTACTTGCGTTTACAACAGGTTTTAATTATTTATGTAAAATTAATATATATTTCGTTAATGTGTCACTGTAGTTAGATGAGCATCTTAAATGTTTGTCTGGTGTTTACTTGCGTTTACAACAGGTTTGAATTATTTATGCAAAATTAATATATATTTCGTTAATGTGTCACTGTAGTTAGATGACCATCTTAAATGTTTGTCTGGTGTTTACTTGCGTTTACAACAGGTTTGAATTATTTATGCAAAATTAATATATATTTCGTTAATGTGTCATTGTAGTTAGATGAGCATCTTAAATGTTTGTCTGGTGTTTACTTGCGTTTACAACAGGTTTGAATTATTTATGCAAAATTAATATATATTTCGTTAATGTGTCACTGTAGTTAGATGAGCATCTTAAATGTTTGTCTGGTGTTTACTTGCGTTTACAACAGGTTTGAATTATTTATGCAAAATTAATATATATTTCCTTAATGTGTCACTGTAGTTAGATGACAATCTTAAATGTTTGTCTGGTGTTTACTTGTGTTTACAACAGGTTTGAATTATTTATGCAAAATTAATATATATTTCGTTAATGTGTCACTGTAGTTAGATGAGCATCTTAAATGTTTGTCTGGTGTTTACTTGCGTTTACAACAGGTTTTAATTATTTATGCAAAATTAATATATATTTCGTTAATGTGTCACTGTAGTTAGATGAGCATCTTAAATGTTTGTCTGGTGTTTACTTGCGTTTACAACAGGTTTGAATTATTTATGCAAAATTAATATATATTTCGTTAATGTGTCATTGTAGTTAGATGAGCATCTTAAATGTTTGTCTGGTGTTTACTTGCGTTTACAACAGGTTTGAATTATTTATGCAAAATTAATATATATTTCGTTAATGTGTCACTGTAGTTAGATGAGCATCTTAAATGTTTGTCTGGTGTTTACTTGCGTTTACAACAGGTTTGAATTATTTATGCAAAATTAATATATATTTCGTTAATGTGTCATTGTAGTTAGATGAGCATCTTAAATGTTTGTCTGGTGTTTACTTGCGTTTACAACAGGTTTGAATTATTTATGCAAAATTAATATATATTTCGTTAATGTGTCACTGTAGTTAGATGACAATCTTAAATGTTTGTCTGGTGTTTACTTGCGTTTACAACAGGTTTGAATTATTTATGCAAAATTAATATATATTTCGTTAATGTGTCATTGTAGTTAGATGAGCATCTTAAATGTTTGTCTGGTGTTTACTTGCGTTTACAACAGGTTTGAATTATTTATGCAAAATTAATATATATTTCGTTAATGTGTCACTGTAGTTAGATGAGCATCTTAAATGTTTGTATGGTGTTTACTTGCGTTTACAACAGGTTTGAATTATTTATGTAAAATTAATATATATTTCGTTAATGTGTCACTGTAGTTAGATGAGCATCTTAAATGTTTGTCTGGTGTTTACTTGCGTTTACAACAGGTTTGAATTATTTATGCAAAATTAATATATATTTCGTTAATGTGTCACTGTAGTTAGATGAGCATCTTAAATGTTTGTCTTGTGTTTACTTGCGTTTACAACAGGTTTGAATTATTTATGTAAAATTAATATATATTTCGTTAATGTGTCACTGTAGTTAGATGAGCATCTTAAATGTTTGTCTGGTGTTTACTTGCGTTTACAACAGGTTTGAATTATTTATGCAAAATTAATATATATTTCGTTAATGTGTCACTGTAGTTAGATGACCATCTTAAATGTTTGTCTGGTGTTTACTTGCGTTTACAACAGGTTTGAATTATTTATGCAAAATTAATATATATTTCGTTAATGTGTCATTGTAGTTAGATGAGCATCTTAAATGTTTGTCTGGTGTTTACTTACGTTTACAACAGGTTTGAATTATTTATGCAAAATTAATATATATTTCGTTAATGTGTCACTGTAGTTAGATGAGCATCTTAAATGTTTGTCTGGTGTTTACTTGCGTTTACAACAGGTTTGAATTATTTATGCAAAATTAATATATATTTCCTTAATGTGTCACTGTAGTTAGATGAGCATCTTAAATGTTTGTATGGTGTTTACTTGCGTTTACAACAGGTTTGAATTATTTATGCAAAATTAATATATATTTCGTTAATGTGTCACTGTAGTTAGATAAGCATCTTAAATGTTTGTCTGGTGTTTACTTGCGTTTACAACAGGTTTGAATTATTTATGCAAAATTAATATATATTTCGTTAATGTGTCACTGTAGTTAGATGACCATCTTAAATGTTTGTATGGTGTTTACTTGCGTTTACAACAGGTTTGAATTATTTATGCAAAATTAATATATATTTCGTTAATGTGTCACTGTAGTTAGATGACCATCTTAAATGTTTGTCTGGTGTTTACTTGCGTTTACAACAGGTTTGAATTATTTATGCAAAATTAATATATATTTCGTTAATGTGTCACTGTAGTTAGATGAGCATCTTAAATGTTTGTCTGGTGTTTACTTGCGTTTACAACAGGTTTGAATTATTTATGCAAAATTAATATATATTTCGTTAATGTGTCACTGTAGTTAGATGAGCATCTTAAATGTTTGTCTGGTGTTTACTTGCGTTTACAACAGGTTTGAATTATTTATGCAAAATTAATATATATTTCGTTAATGTGTCATTGTAGTTAGATGAGCATCTTAAATGTTTGTCTGGTGTTTACTTGCGTTTACAACAGGTTTGAATTATTTATGCAAAATTAATATATATTTCGTTAATGTGTCACTGTAGTTAGATGAGCATGTTAAATGTTTGTCTGGTGTTGTCTTGCGTTTACAACAGGTTTGAATTTTTTATGCAAAATTAATATATATTTCGTTAATGTGTCACTGTAGTTAGATGACAATCTTAAATGTTTGTCTGGTGTTTACTTGCGTTTACAACAGGTTTGAATTATTTATGCAAAATTAATATATATTTCGTTAATGTGTCACTGTAGTTAGATGAGCATCTTAAATGTTTGTCTGGTGTTTACTTGCGTTTACAACAGGTTTGAATTATTTATGCAAAATTAATATATATTTCGTTAATGTGTCACTGTAGTTAGATGAGCATCTTAAATGTTTGTCTGGTGTTTACTTGCGTTTACAACAGGTTTGAATTATTTATGCAAAATTAATATATATTTCGTTAATGTGTCACTGTAGTTAGATGAGCATCTTAAATGTTTGTCTTGTGTTTACTTGCGTTTACAACAGGTTTGAATTATTTATGTAAAATTAATATATATTTCGTTAATGTGTCACTGTAGTTAGATGAGCATCTTAAATGTTTGTCTGGTGTTTACTTGCGTTTACAACAGGTTTGAATTATTTATGCAAAATTAATATATATTTCGTTAATGTGTCACTGGAGTTAGATGACCATCTTAAATGTTTGTCTGGTGTTTACTTGCGTTTACAACAGGTTTGAATTATTTATGCAAAATTAATATATATTTCGTTAATGTGTCATTGTAGTTAGATGAGCATCTTAAATGTTTGTCTGGTGTTTACTTGCGTTTACAACAGGTTTGAATTATTTATGCAAAATTAATATATATTTCGTTAATGTGTCACTGTAGTTAGATGAGCATCTTAAATGTTTGTCTGGTGTTTACTTGCGTTTACAACAGGTTTGAATTATTTATGCAAAATTAATATATATTTCCTTAATGTGTCACTGTAGTTAGATGACAATCTTAAATGTTTGTCTGGTGTTTACTTGCGTTTACAACAGGTTTGAATTATTTATGCAAAATTAATATATATTTCGTTAATGTGTCACTGTAGTTAGATGAGCATCTTAAATGTTTGTCTGGTGTTTACTTGCGTTTACAACAGGTTTTAATTATTTATGCAAAATTAATATATATTTCGTTAATGTGTCACTGTAGTTAGATGAGCATCTTAAATGTTTGTCTGGTGTTTACTTGCGTTTACAACAGGTTTGAATTATTTATGCAAAATTAATATATATTTCGTTAATGTGTCATTGTAGTTAGATGAGCATCTTAAATGTTTGTCTGGTGTTTACTTGCGTTTACAACAGGTTTGAATTATTTATGCAAAATTAATATATATTTCGTTAATGTGTCACTGTAGTTAGATGAGCATCTTAAATGTTTGTCTGGTGTTTACTTGCGTTTACAACAGGTTTGAATTATTTATGCAAAATTAATATATATTTCGTTAATGTGTCATTGTAGTTAGATGAGCATCTTAAATGTTTGTCTGGTGTTTACTTGCGTTTACAACAGGTTTGAATTATTTATGCAAAATTAATATATATTTCGTTAATGTGTCACTGTAGTTAGATGACAATCTTAAATGTTTGTCTGGTGTTTACTTGCGTTTACAACAGGTTTGAATTATTTATGCAAAATTAATATATATTTCGTTAATGTGTCATTGTAGTTAGATGAGCATTTAAATGTTTGTCTGGTGTTTACTTGCGTTTACAACAGGTTTGAATTATTTATGCAAAATTAATATATATTTCGTTAATGTGTCACTGTAGTTAGATGAGCATCTTAAATGTTTGTATGGTGTTTACTTGCGTTTACAACAGGTTTGAATTATTTATGTAAAATTAATATATATTTCGTTAATGTGTCACTGTAGTTAGATGAGCATCTTAAATGTTTGTCTGGTGTTTACTTGCGTTTACAACAGGTTTGAATTATTTATGCAAAATTAATATATATTTCGTTAATGTGTCACTGTAGTTAGATGAGCATCTTAAATGTTTGTCTTGTGTTTACTTGCGTTTACAACAGGTTTGAATTATTTATGTAAAATTAATATATATTTCGTTAATGTGTCACTGTAGTTAGATGAGCATCTTAAATGTTTGTCTGGTGTTTACTTGCGTTTACAACAGGTTTGAATTATTTATGCAAAATTAATATATATTTCGTTAATGTGTCACTGTAGTTAGATGACCATCTTAAATGTTTGTCTGGTGTTTACTTGCGTTTACAACAGGTTTGAATTATTTATGCAAAATTAATATATATTTCGTTAATGTGTCATTGTAGTTAGATGAGCATCTTAAATGTTTGTCTGGTGTTTACTTACGTTTACAACAGGTTTGAATTATTTATGCAAAATTAATATATATTTCGTTAATGTGTCACTGTAGTTAGATGAGCATCTTAAATGTTTGTCTGGTGTTTACTTGCGTTTACAACAGGTTTGAATTATTTATGCAAAATTAATATATATTTCCTTAATGTGTCACTGTAGTTAGATGAGCATCTTAAATGTTTGTATGGTGTTTACTTGCGTTTACAACAGGTTTGAATTATTTATGCAAAATTAATATATATTTCGTTAATGTGTCACTGTAGTTAGATAAGCATCTTAAATGTTTGTCTGGTGTTTACTTGCGTTTACAACAGGTTTGAATTATTTATGCAAAATTAATATATATTTCGTTAATGTGTCACTGTAGTTAGATGACCATCTTAAATGTTTGTATGGTGTTTACTTGCGTTTACAACAGGTTTGAATTATTTATGCAAAATTAATATATATTTCGTTAATGTGTCACTGTAGTTAGATGACCATCTTAAATGTTTGTCTGGTGTTTACTTGCGTTTACAACAGGTTTGAATTATTTATGCAAAATTAATATATATTTCGTTAATGTGTCACTGTAGTTAGATGAGCATCTTAAATGTTTGTCTGGTGTTTACTTGCGTTTACAACAGGTTTGAATTATTTATGCAAAATTAATATATATTTCGTTAATGTGTCACTGTAGTTAGATGAGCATCTTAAATGTTTGTCTGGTGTTTACTTGCGTTTACAACAGGTTTGAATTATTTATGCAAAATTAATATATATTTCGTTAATGTGTCATTGTAGTTAGATGAGCATCTTAAATGTTTGTCTGGTGTTTACTTGCGTTTACAACAGGTTTGAATTATTTATGCAAAATTAATATATATTTCGTTAATGTGTCATTGTAGTTAGATGAGCATCTTAAATGTTTGTCTGGTGTTTACTTGCGTTTACAACAGGTTTGAATTATTTATGCAAAATTAATATATATTTCGTTAATGTGTCACTGTAGTTAGATGACAATCTTAAATGTTTGTCTGGTGTTTACTTGCGTTTACAACAGGTTTGAATTATTTATGCAAAATTAATATATATTTCGTTAATGTGTCATTGTAGTTAGATGAGCATCTTAAATGTTTGTCTGGTGTTTACTTGCGTTTACAACAGGTTTGAATTATTTATGCAAAATTAATATATATTTCGTTAATGTGTCACTGTAGTTAGATGAGCATCTTAAATGTTTGTATGGTGTTTACTTGCGTTTACAACAGGTTTGAATTATTTATGTAAAATTAATATATATTTCGTTAATGTGTCACTGTAGTTAGATGAGCATCTTAAATGTTTGTCTGGTGTTTACTTGCGTTTACAACAGGTTTGAATTATTTATGCAAAATTAATATATATTTCGTTAATGTGTCACTGTAGTTAGATGAGCATCTTAAATGTTTGTCTTGTGTTTACTTGCGTTTACAACAGGTTTGAATTATTTATGTAAAATTAATATATATTTCGTTAATGTGTCACTGTAGTTAGATGAGCATCTTAAATGTTTGTCTGGTGTTTACTTGCGTTTACAACAGGTTTGAATTATTTATGCAAAATTAATATATATTTCGTTAATGTGTCACTGTAGTTAGATGACCATCTTAAATGTTTGTCTGGTGTTTACTTGCGTTTACAACAGGTTTGAATTATTTATGCAAAATTAATATATATTTCGTTAATGTGTCATTGTAGTTAGATGAGCATCTTAAATGTTTGTCTGGTGTTTACTTACGTTTACAACAGGTTTGAATTATTTATGCAAAATTAATATATATTTCGTTAATGTGTCACTGTAGTTAGATGAGCATCTTAAATGTTTGTCTGGTGTTTACTTGCGTTTACAACAGGTTTGAATTATTTATGCAAAATTAATATATATTTCCTTAATGTGTCACTGTAGTTAGATGAGCATCTTAAATGTTTGTATGGTGTTTACTTGCGTTTACAACAGGTTTGAATTATTTATGCAAAATTAATATATATTTCGTTAATGTGTCACTGTAGTTAGATAAGCATCTTAAATGTTTGTCTGGTGTTTACTTGCGTTTACAACAGGTTTGAATTATTTATGCAAAATTAATATATATTTCGTTAATGTGTCACTGTAGTTAGATGACCATCTTAAATGTTTGTATGGTGTTTACTTGCGTTTACAACAGGTTTGAATTATTTATGCAAAATTAATATATATTTCGTTAATGTGTCACTGTAGTTAGATGACCATCTTAAATGTTTGTCTGGTGTTTACTTGCGTTTACAACAGGTTTGAATTATTTATGCAAAATTAATATATATTTCGTTAATGTGTCACTGTAGTTAGATGAGCATCTTAAATGTTTGTCTGGTGTTTACTTGCGTTTACAACAGGTTTGAATTATTTATGCAAAATTAATATATATTTCGTTAATGTGTCACTGTAGTTAGATGAGCATCTTAAATGTTTGTCTGGTGTTTACTTGCGTTTACAACAGGTTTGAATTATTTATGCAAAATTAATATATATTTCGTTAATGTGTCATTGTAGTTAGATGAGCATCTTAAATGTTTGTCTGGTGTTTACTTGCGTTTACAACAGGTTTGAATTATTTATGCAAAATTAATATATATTTCGTTAATGTGTCACTGTAGTTAGATGAGCATGTTAAATGTTTGTCTGGTGTTGTCTTGCGTTTACAACAGGTTTGAATTATTTATGCAAAATTAATATATATTTCGTTAATGTGTCACTGTAGTTAGATGACAATCTTAAATGTTTGTCTGGTGTTTACTTGCGTTTACAACAGGTTTGAATTATTTATGCAAAATTAATATATATTTCGTTAATGTGTCACTGTAGTTAGATGAGCATCTTAAATGTTTGTCTGGTGTTTACTTGCGTTTACAACAGGTTTGAATTATTTATGCAAAATTAATATATATTTCGTTAATGTGTCACTGTAGTTAGATGAGCATCTTAAATGTTTGTCTGGTGTTTACTTGCGTTTACAACAGGTTTGAATTATTTATGCAAAATTAATATATATTTCGTTAATTTGTCACTGTAGTTAGATGAGCATCTTAAATGTTTGTCTGGTGTTTACTTGCATTTACAACAGGTTTGAATTATTTATGCAAAATTAATATATATTTCGTTAATGTGTCATTGTAGTTAGTATAGCATCTTAAATGTTTGTCTGGTGTTTACTTGCGTTTACAACAGGTTTGAATTATTTATGCAAAATTAATATATATTTCGTTAATGTGTCACTGTAGTTAGATGACCATCTTAAATGTTTGTATGGTGTTTACTTGCGTTTACAACAGGTTTGAATTATTTATGCAAAATTAATATATATTTCCTTAATGTGTCACTGTAGTTAGATGAGCATCTTAAATGTTTGTATGGTGTTTACTTGCGTTTACAACAGGTTTGAATTATTTATGCAAAATTAATATATATTTCGTTAATGTGTCACTGTAGTTAGATAAGCATCTTAAATGTTTGTCTGGTGTTTACTTGCGTTTACAACAGGTTTGAATTATTTATGCAAAATTAATATATATTTCGTTAATGTGTCACTGTAGGTAGATGACCATCTTAAATGTTTGTATGGTGTTTACTTGCGTTTACAACAGGTTTGAATTATTTATGCAAAATTAATATATATTTCGTTAATGTGTCACTGTAGTTAGATGACCATCTTAAATGTTTGTCTGGTGTTTACTTGCGTTTACAACAGGTTTGAATTATTTATGCAAAATTAATATATATTTCGTTAATGTGTCACAGTAGTTAGATGACAATCTTAAATATTTCTCTGGTGTTTACTTGCGTTTACAACAGGTTTGAATTATTTATGCAAAATTAATATATATTTCGTTATGTGTCACTGTAGTTAGATGAGCATCTTAAATGTTTGTCTGGTGTTTACTTGCGTTTACAACAGGTTTGAATTATTTATGCAAAATTAATATATATTTCGTTAATGTGTCACTGTAGTTAGATGAGCATCTTAAATGTTTGTCTGGTGTTTACTTGCGTTTACAACAGGTTTGAATTATTTATGCAAAATTAATATATATTTCGTTAATGTGTCACTGTAGTTAGATGACCATCTTAAATGTTTGTATGGTGTTTACTTGCGTTTACAACAGGTTTGAATTATTTATGCAAAATTAATATATATTTCGTTAATGTGTCCCTGTAGTTAGATGACAATCTTAAATGTTTGTCTGGTGTTTACTTGCGTTTACAACAGGTTTGAATTATTTATGCAAAATTAATATATATTTCGTTAATGTGTCACTGTAGTTAGATGAGCATCTTAAATGTTTGTATGGTGTTTACTTGCGTTTATAACAGGTTTGAATTATTTATGTAAAATTAATATATATTTCGTTAATGTGTCACTGTAGTTAGATGAGCATCTTAAATGTTTGTCTGGTGTTTACTTGCGTTTACAACAGGTTTGAATTATTTATGCAAAATTAATATATATTTCGTTAATGTGTCACTGTAGTTAGATGACCATCTTAAATGTTTGTCTGGTGTTTACTTGCGTTTACAACAGGTTTGAATTATTTATGCAAAATTAATATATATTTCGTTAATGTGTCATTGTAGTTAGATGAGCATCTTAAATGTTTGTCTGGTGTTTACTTGCGTTTACAACAGGTTTGAATTATTTATGCAAAATTAATATATATTTCGTTAATGTGTCACTGTAGTTAGATGACCATCTTAAATGTTTGTATGGTGTTTACTTGCGTTTACAACAGGTTTGAATTATTTATGCAAAATTAATATATATTTCGTTAATGTGTCACTGTAGTTAGATGAGCATCTTAAATGTTTGTATGGTGTTTACTTGCGTTTACAACAGGTTTGAATTATTTATGCAAAATTAATATATATTTCGTTAATGTGTCACTGTAGTTAGATAAGCATCTTAAATGTTTGTCTGGTGTTTACTTGCGTTTACAACAGGTTTGAATTATTTATGCAAAATTAATATATATTTCGTTAATGTGTCACTGTAGTTAGATGACCATCTTAAATGTTTGTATGGTGTTTACTTGCGTTTACAACAGGTTTGAATTATTTATGCAAAATTAATATATATTTCGTTAATGTGTCACTGTAGTTAGATGAGCATCTTAAATGTTTGTCTGGTGTTTACTTGCGTTTACAACAGGTTTGAATTATTTATGCAAAATTAATATATATTTCGTTAATGTGTCACTGTAGTTAGATGAGCATCTTAAATGTTTGTCTGGTGTTTACTTGCGTTTACAACAGGTTTGAATTATTTATGCAAAATTAATATATATTTCGTTAATGTGTCACTGTAGTTAGATGAGCATCTTAAATGTTTGTCTGGTGTTTACTTGCGTTTACAACAGGTTTGAATTATTTATGCAAAATTAATATATATTTCGTTAATGTGTCATTGTAGTTAGATGAGCATCTTAAATGTTTGTCTGGTGTTTACTTGCGTTTACAACAGGTTTGAATTATTTATGCAAAATTAATATATATTTCGTTAATGTGTCACTGTAGGTAGATGAGCATCTTAAATGTTTGTCTGGTGTTTACTTGCGTTTACAACAGGTTTGAATTATTTATGCAAAATTAATATATATTTCGTTAATGTGTCATTGTAGTTAGATGAGCATCTTAAATGTTTGTCTGGTGTTTACTTGCGTTTACAACAGGTTTGAATTATTTATGCAAAATTAATATATATTTCGTTAATGTGTCACTGTAGTTAGATGACAATCTTAAATGTTTGTCTGGTGTTTACTTGCGTTTACAACAGGTTTGAATTATTTATGCAAAATTAATATATATTTCGTTAATGTGTCTCTGTAGTTAGATGAGCATCTTAAATGTTTGTCTGGTGTTTACTTGCGTTTACAACAGGTTTGAATTATTTATGCAAAATTAATATATATTTCGTTAATGTGTCACTGTAGTTTGATGAGCATCTTAAATGTTTGTCTGGTGTTTACTTGCGTTTACAACAGGTTTGAATTATTTATGCAAAATTAATATATATTTCGTTAATGTGTCACTGTAGTTAGATGAGCATCTTAAATGTTTGTCTGGTGTTTACTTGCGTTTACAACAGGTTTGAATTATTTATGCAAAATTAATATATATTTCGTTAATGTGTCATTGTAGTTAGATGAGCATCTTAAATGTTTGTCTGGTGTTTACTTGCGTTTACAACAGGTTTGAATTATTTATGCAAAATTAATATATATTTCGTTAATGTGTCACTGTAGGTAGATGAGCATCTTAAATGTTTGTCTGGTGTTTACTTGCGTTTACAACAGGTTTGAATTATTTATGCAAAATTAATATATATTTCGTTAATGTGTCACTGTAGTTAGATGACAATCTTAAATGTTTGTCTGGTGTTTACTTGCGTTTACAACAGGTTTGAATTATTTATGCAAAATTAATATATATTTCGTTAATGTGTCACTGTAGTTAGATGAGCATCTTAAATGTTTGTCTGGTGTTTACTTGCGTTTACAACAGGTTTGAATTATTTATGCAAAATTAATATATATTTCGTTAATGTGTCATTGTAGTTAGATGAGCATCTTAAATGTTTGTCTGGTGTTTACTTGCGTTTACAACAGGTTTGAATTATTTATGCAAAATTAATATATATTTCGTTAATGTGTCACTGTAGTTAGATGAGCATCTTAAATGTTTGTCTGGTGTTTACTTGCGTTTACAACAGGTTTGAATTATTTATGCAAAATTAATATATATTTCGTTAATGTGTCACTGTAGTTAGATGAGCATCTTAAATGTTTGTATGGTGTTTACTTGCGTTTACAACAGGTTTGAATTATTTATGCAAAATTAATATATATTTCGTTAATGTGTCATTGTAGTTAGATGAGCATCTTAAATGTTTGTCTGGTGTTTACTTATGTTATCAACAGGTTTGAATTATTTATGCAAAATCAATATATATTTCGTTAATGTGTCACTGTAGTTAGATGAGCATCTTAAATGTTTGTCTGGTGTTTACTTGCGTTTACAACAGGTTTGAATTATTTATGCAAAATTAATATATATTTCGTTAATGTGTCACTGTAGTTAGATGAGCATCTTAAATGTTTGTCTGGTGTTTACTTGCGTTTACAACAGGTTTGAATTATTTATGCAAAATTAATATATATTTCGTTAATGTGTCATTGTAGTTAGATGAGCATCTTAAATGTTTGTCTGGTGTTTACTTGCGTTTACAACAGGTTTGAATTATTTATGCAAAATTAATATATATTTCGTTAATGTGTCACTGTAGTTAGATGAGCATCTTAAATGTTTGTATGGTGTTTACTTGCGTTTACAACAGGTTTGAATTATTTATGCAAAATTAATATATATTTCGTTAATGTGTCACTGTAGTTAGATGACCATCTTAAATGTTTGTATGGTGTTTACTTGCGTTTACAACAGGTTTGAATTATTTATGCAAAATTAATATATATTTCGTTAATGTGTCACTGTAGTTAGATGAGCATCTTAAATGTTTGTCTGGTGTTTACTTGCGTTTACAACAGGTTTGAATTATTTATGCAAAATTAATATATATTTCGTTAATGTGTCACTGTAGTTAGATGACCATCTTAAATGTTTGTCTGGTGTTAAGAAAGTCAAAGGAATTTTAATATTTTATTTACACATGAAAAATAAATCTTTCATGTGTGATACTGTATTCATGCTGTCATCTCATTTAGTTTTCAGCCTGTCTCAATTTCTATATATATACCCACATACATACTTACATGCATACATACATACATACATGCATAATGATGGCAACGTCTTGTTAGACGAGTGCCATCCATCAGGTACTGAAAGTCCATGAGCCCGACTATAACAACAACTTTATTCCTGCCGGGGAAAAAAATTCACACGCACAAGCAGACATGACACTGAAGACATATGCACATACACACATACAAATTACCCACATATATGTATACATACATACACATTACATATATGCATACATAGACATACGTATACATAAACATACACAAGACGGTAATTGGCATGCATACACACACATATATATGTATTTAAACGCAAATATACATATATACAGATACACACATAACTGTAAACATACACATATATGTACATACACCATGAATATGCATACATACAGATATACATACACACCTACAAATACATAGACATATACATACATAATCCATACGTACACATACGCACATACATATATACAGACACACTTACCTACATATACATACATGTACGTAAATATGCACTCAATCACACATACATACATGCCCACACATACACACGCCCATATACATACATGCACACATACACACACATACACATATACATACACACACATACATACACCCATACATACATATATAAATATATACATACATAGATACATATAATAATGGCAGATCAATTACTACATGCTTCCAGCATTTCAGACCTACATGCGTCACAACTTTTCCATCGCAATAGGACCGTTTTTTTTCTTATAGCCTGAGGGAGTATCTGTACCTGATGGTGTTACAGAGTTTTAGCTTTGTACGACAGCTAAATCTCTCTCTCTCGGGTCAAAATGTTGACATCCAGCAACAAGCAAGAGCAAGATAGCCAGCAACAAGTCAAACTGCAGACCAGCTCAATGCGGGTACTGGTCTCCTGCTTTATGTTTTTTAACTAAGGGATTTGCTTCTCCTAGAGGGTTGCCTTCACCACGGCTTACGGGAGCCCCCTCCACCCCGCATACACATGGAAATAAACACATGTGTATATAGACATGCGCACAGATATACAAACGTAATCACGTAGAGGCACACATATACGCATATACACACACATACGTACACACACATGCCAAATACACATGAATAAATAGTCCAAAAGTCATAAATCGTAAGTAAGTGATCAGCGATTGGACCATTTTTGTCCCTTTTTCTCCCTGCTTGGATTTTTTTAAAAATAAAGTTTGTTCCAAACTCATTTTTTTGGAAAACATGAATATAAAATTAACAGACTCGCATATAATTTTCCAAACAAAACAACGTACGAATTGACAAGACAGTCCAACTGAAAGTTATTTAAAGACGCTTGCACTTTTTTTTTAAAAATAAGTTTGTTTCAAACTCATTTTTTTGCAACACATGAATATAAAATTAACAGACTCGCATATAATTTTCCAAACAAAACAATGTACGAATTGACAAGACAGTCCAACTGAAAGTTATTTAAAGACGCTTGCACTTTTTTTTTAAAAATAAAGTTTGTTTCAAACTCATTTTTTTGCAACACATGAATATAAAATTAACAGACTCGCATATAATTTTCCAAACAAAACAACGTACGAATTGACAAGACAGTCCAACTGAAAGTTATTTAAAGACGCTTGCACTTTTTTTTTAAAAATAAGTTTGTTTCAAACTCATTTTTTTGCAACACATGAATATAAAATTAACAGACTCGCATATAATTTTCCAAACAAAACAATGTACGAATTGACAAGACAGTCCAACTGAAAGTTATTTAAAGACGCTTGCACTTTTTTTTAAAAAATAAAGTTTGTTTCAAATTCATTTTTTTGGAAAACATGAATATAAAATTAACAGACTCGCATATAATTTTCCAAACAAAACAACGTACGAATTAACATGACAGTCCAACTGAAAGTTATTTAAAGACGCTTGCACTTTTTTTTAAAATAAAGTTTGTTTCAAACTCATTTTTTTGCAACACATGAATATAAAATTAACAGACTCGCATATACTTTTCCAAACAAAACAATGTACGAATTGACAAGACAGTCCAACTGAAAGTTATTTAAAGACGCTTGCACTTTATTTTTTTAAATAAAGTAATATTAGCGAAACTATTAAAAAGATAAGAATATCTGTTGATTTCAGTGGCAAGTTATTAACGAGGTTGAGAAAAAACACTATATACCCTTAACTTGTTTATTGAAATAATTTTCAAACATTAAATGAACTAGGAAAATGCTTAGAACACAATAACTACATAAAAAATTCTACATTGGCATAATTAATAGGAGATATGCAATCCTTTTTAGGAAGGACTTGTAAAAGACGTTGGTCCACAGAATTAGTCAAATTTGTGATTTCATCAACAGTTATTCCTCGTGATACCTCTTGCACCTTAAATGTAGACGACGATGTCGTCCATCCAGGACCCATCACTTGCTCCAGTCACCTGGGCCATCAAGAGTGACACGCACTTCATCCAAGAACAAAACCTTTCATGTTGTCCTCTGCCCATTTCAATCGGTTTTGTATGTGATGTTGCTTTAATGGAGGTTTTACTACTTCTTTCAGGAGACGACATCGAGTGCCTTTGAGACATTCTTTTATCCGGCTTATTCAAAGACTTCTCGACTTGGCTGCCCAGGGTTCTTAACAACTTCACGTTAAATTTGGAGTAGAGAATGGCGTAAAACAACTTTAGATTTACTTTTATCAGCTCTCTTACCTATCTTTGTATATTCCCTGATAAAGTCCCTCATAGTTTGTAGGTATCTTCCTATGATTTTCGATATTTCGAGGGTAGTTTTACCTTTTCCTAGCTGTTCTGTTGTTAATAATTTGACACGCAGTGTAAATATATATGTATGTATATGTATATATATATAACTTAATTTCTAATATTTAATTCAATAACAGTATTTTTCGAAATGTTCGACATGAATATATATATATATACAAAATGGTTGACACATATATATATATATATATATATATATATGTATGTATAAATGATCGATATATATACATATATATATATAATATATATATGTCGACCATTTTGTAAAATACTGGTCGACGCGATTGAATGTAAATATATAACGGCACAAAATCTATTCATTTAAATGTAAATAATCTTAATATTATTTTTCTATCAAGTTTATTTTTGGATGATTGAATTTTATAAAGAATACATTGCACTCAAGATTGGTCCAAATGTATAAAACATATAAACGAATGCAAAAATATTTGTATGGTTTTTGCATTAATAAATTTATCTGCTCGCGTTTCATTAAGTATTATTCATTTAGAATGCCATCAATTTTAGTTTAACTCTAGGTTTACGTGTTTCATTATAAGTGGCCGAAATGCTTTATTTATCGATTTATCTATCTATCTCTCTCTATATATAATTATATACATATATTTATATATTATATATATACATATGTATATATATATACATATGTATATATATACATATATATATATACATGTATATATATATTATATGTATATATAATACATATATATATATGAAATAAAATAGAGATGGAAGGACATGAATACTCAACGTTTTGCCCGATATTTACGGCTTTTTCAAGAGGGGTGGTCATTGATGAGAGAGTCGGAAGATTTGGGGCTATATATAATGATGGGGGACAGCAGAGTGTTTTCCTTATGTTATTCCTTTGTTATTTATTTTTTCTAAAATCTGATTGCTGCATCGGAAAGGCCAGTTAAAAATACATAATATACTTTGTTATTTTCTTTAATTTAATCCCTGTTTAGAATTTATTAGACAAAATTTAACTTTTATTTTACCGTGCCATTAAATATGATCATCACTGTACATGTATACATTTTATGAGAGAAAATAATAAATTAGAGTAAACTAGCATAGTGGATTATGTCTAAAGATTAAAATATCGTAGAGATTTAAAAGATTGCGTAATGAAATATTACTGTGATAGATTAAGTAAATAAAATGAAACGAAGTTTTGAGGTTGAATTGGGTTAAAATAGCGTAGTAACTTAAAAGATGGCGTCTAAAAATAAGAATAGGCGGTGATAAAATTGGGTCTAAAAATAGACAGTGATAAATGGCCGAAATGTATAAAACATATAAACAAGATGTTGCCTGAGGAACTAATCTCAGGTTACACCGCTAGAGTAATGTCCCTTGGCGGTGACGGATATCATGGTGCAAGAATAAAATAAGATGCCAGTAAACCAAGTGAACGCATTGTGTCGTTTTCATTAATGGGAATCCGCATGTAAAGATAAAGAAACAGGTAGTTGATATTAGCAACACATTTAATGAGTTTGTCATTTCAATACAATATAACTGGCATGGGTAGTTGATTGGTTGCAGAGTGCTTTACAATGTGTTTGTTCAAAGTTTAGTTTTATGTAAAATATTAGCAACACATTTAATGAGTTTGTCTTTTCAATACAATATAAGATTGCGAAGGAAGATTTTAAAAAATAGAGATAATTGAATTGGGACAAAATAGCGTAGTAACTTAAAAGATGGCGTCTAAAAACAAGAATAGGAGGTGATAAAATTGGGTGTAAAAATAGACAGTGATAGTTGTTTCAAGTGTGTTCACAAGAATAGGATTATTTCTCTGGCATTTTTCAGCATATGCTCCGAGAAACATGCATTCTGTATTAAAACACGTGTTTCACAAGAATATAGTATTTCTCTATTTTTTCATTTTTCTTATCATTTTGTTTAAGCCAGGGATGGGCAACATACACCTGTTATTTTAGACACTCCAACCGAGAGATCTTTTTAAGATTCTAACCGTCCCTTTAAGTGCAATTGTTTGAATCTCCTTTGCACTTGGTTTACCTGGTATATTTGTAAGATAGTTTGTAAAATTCTTTTTCATAAGTCCGGTTGCTCCTATAATTACTGGAATGATAGAGATCTTCTTAAGGTTCCAGTTTCTTTTCATGTCATACATAAGACCCTGGTATTTAGTAACCTTTTCCCTCTCAGCTCTGTTTAACCCAGCATCATTCGGGACACTAACTTCCACCAAGGTTGCTTCCTTCTTCTTGTCCCATATTACAATGTAAGGTTTTATAGCTCCGTTTTCTAGGTACGTGGCTGTAGTCATAGTGGATGGTATATGACTTGTTTCCGACTGTTCTTTTGGGTATATGTTCCCATGACTTCTTGCTGCATTCGATATTTAACTTATTGCAGATCGTCCAGTGGAGATATTTGCATACATCATTGTGTCGCATTGTATAGTAGCCGTCCCCTAGCAGAACCTTACAGCTAGAAATCAGGTGGCTCACACTCTCTACATCTGTGTGGCAGAACCTGCATTTGTTGTCTTTGCTGAGACCAGTATATTTCTCCAGTATGTGTTTCCATATGCTCCAACAAAAGTTACTTCTTTTTTAAAAGAACGACACACTTAAGAAGCATACAGCTTTTCCCCAGTATGTTTCATCATATGCTGTGATAAACTTACCTTTTTTCTAAAAGAAGAACCACATACTTCACAAGAATAAGGGGTTTCTCCCGTGTGTGTTTGCATATGCTGTGACAAATTTGACTTCTGTGTAAAAGAAGAACCACATACTTCACAAGAATATGGGTTTTCTCCTGAATGTTTTAGCATATGCTGCAACAAACTGGTTTTCTGTATATAAGAAGAACCACAAATTTCACAAGCATATGGTCGTTCCCCAGTATGTATTCGCATATGCCGCAACAAATGTGACTTCTGTGTAAAAGTAGAACCACAGATTTTACAAGAATAGGGTTTTTCTCCAGTATGTTTAAACATATGCTGTGACAAACTTATTTTCTTTCTAAATGAACAACCACAGATTTCACAAGAATGTGGTTTTTCGCCAGTGTGTTTTAGCATATGCTGCAACAATTGTTGCTTTCGTGAAAAAGTAGAACTACACATTTCACAAGAATGTGGTTTTTCTCCAGTATGTGTCTGCACATGACGAAACAAATCTGTCTTCTGTGTAAAAGAAAAACCACATATTTCACAAGAATATGGTTTTTCTCCCGTATGTGTTCGCATATGACGGAGCAAATCTGATTTCTGTGTAAATGAAACACCACACACTTCACAAGAGTATGGTTTTTCTCCAGTATGTGTTCGCAGATGTTGCAACAAACTTGACTTCTGTGTAAAAGAAGAACTACAAACTTCACAAGAATGTGGCTTCTCTCTCGTGTGAGTTCGTATATGCTGCAACAAATTTGACTTCCGTGTAAAAGAAGCTTCACACAGTTCACAAGAGTATGGTTTTTCTCCAGTATGTGTTCGTATATGTTGCAACAAATTTTGCTTTTGTGTGAAAGAAGAACCACATACATCACAAGAATGTGGCTTTTCTCCAGTATGTGTTTGCATATGTCGCAATAAATGTGACTTCTGTGAAAAGCAAAAACCACATACTTGACAGGAATGTGGTTTTTCTCCAGTATGTGTTCGCATATGCTGTGACAAATTTTGCTTCTGTGTAAAAGAAGACCCACATACTTCACAAGAATGTGGTTTTTCTCCAGTATGTGCTTGAACATGACGGAATAAATCTGACTTCAGTGTAAAAGAAGAACGACATTCTTTACAAGAATGTGGTTTTTCTCCTGTATGTTTTCGCATATGATGGGACAAATGTGACTTCTGTGTAAAAGAAGAACCACATACTTCACAAGAATATGGTTTTTCTCCTGTATGTGTCCGCATATGTTGCAATAAATTTGACTTCTGTGTAAAAGAAGAACCACATACTTCACAAGAATGTGGCTTTTCTCCAGTATGTGTTCGCATATGCTGCAATAAATTTTGCTTCTGTGTAAAAGAAGAACCACATATTTCGCAATAATGTGGTTTGTCTTCTGTGTGTGACTGCATATGTCTCAATTAAAATAAATTCTTGGTTTTTTGCAGTTATGTATTTTAGAATTATTTATAAATGTTATATTTTAAAATGAGAAAACAAAAATGATACAAGAACAATTTGATATATTTTTTATCAAATATGATAAAAATGAGTTATGGCTTTTATCATATCTCCAAGAAATTTTCAATTGTTTTTAGACGATCTTATACACCAATGGGATTAAGATGCATTCAAATTCAATTGTAGAATTCTTTTCACCAATGTAGATTCTGTAATTAAAAAAATAAGTTTTTTAATTACGTGTCATGTATTAAAATTCAGTTATAATGTAAATTCTTATTAAAAGCACAAACTCGTTATTGAATAAATTCAAAATATAATAAGAAAATGGTTATGCAATACGGATCAAATTTAACTAATTATTAAAAAAAATTTTCAGACATTTACTTTAAAGAGTAATAACATAAAACGTCTTGTATACTTTATAGATATGTATGAATTTATGAACACTACTGATTAAAAACGTTCTGAAAAAAACCAAGGGCACATGACTCGTGGCGTCTGATTATGAATCATGTAATCAATATTATTAGAATTTCATAATACATACATAATGTAATTATAAAATATAATTAATTAATACTTTTTTATCCAAAGATGTAAAATAATTAATCATGCAATATTTCCCAATTACAAATTATTTGCAAAAGGAACCAGAATATTAACTTTTCTCATTTACTTTGTAAACTAAAGGTAGTTTTTATTTTTCAATGAAACAAAATCTGTGCCTTTCTCTGCCCCATGTCTCCTTCCTTTTTAATATACAACTTTATAACGAATAACTGTAAAGTCATTTAAATATACCTTCTATATCTATTGCCATATGATATACAACTAAACTGACGTAAATACAATACTATTTTCATGAGTCTTGAACAATACCAATCCCTTTTATTGTATACAACATCATAATGTAATACAATATTATTTTCATGGATCTTGAACAATACCAATACTTTTTCTTGTATACAACATCATAATGTAATACAATATTATTTTCATGGATCTTGAACAATACCAATACTTTTTCTTGTATACATCATCATAATGTAATACAATATTATTTTCATGGATCTTGAACAATACCAATACTTTTTCTTGTATACAACATCATAATGTAATACAATATTATTTTCATGGATCTTGAACAATACCAATACTTTTTCTTGTATACAACATCATAATGTAATACAATATTATTTTCATGGATCTTGAACAATACCAATACTTTTTCTTGTATACAACATCATAATGTAATACAATATTATTTTCATGGATCTTGAACAATATCAATACTTTTTCTTGTATACAACATCATAATGTAATACGACATTATTTTCATGAGTCTTGAACAATACCAATACTTTTTATTGTATATAACATCATAATGTAATACAAAATTATTTTCATGGATCTTGAACAATATCAATACTTTTTCTTGTATACATCATCATAATGTAATACAAAATTATTTTCATGGATCTTGAACAATACCAATACTTTTTCTGTATACAACATCATAATGTAATACGACATTATTTTCATGAGTCTTGAACAATACCAATACTTTTTCTGTATACAACATCATAATGTAATACAAAATTATTTTCATGGATCTTGAACAATACCAATACTTTTTCTTGTATACAACATCATAATGTAATACGACATTATTTTCATGAGTCTTGAACAATACCAATACTTTTTCTGTATACAACATCATAATGTAATACAAAATTATTTTCATGGATCTTGAACAATACCAATACTTTTTCTGTATACAACATCATAATGTAATACAAAATTATTTTCATGGATCTTGAACAATACCAATACTTTTTCTTGTATACATCATCATAATGTAATACAATATTATTTTCATGGATCTTGAACAATACCAATACTTTTTCTTGTATACAACATCATAATGTAATACAAAATTATTTTCATGGATCTTGAACAATACCAATACTTTTTCTTGTATACATCATCATAATGTAATACAAAATTATTTTCATGGATCTTGAACAATACCAATCCCTTTTCTTGTATACAACATCATAATGTAATACAAAATTATTTTCATGGATCTTGAACAATACCAATACTTTTTCTTGTATACAACATCATAATGTAATACGACATTATTTTCATGAGTCTTGAACAATACCAATACTTTTTCTGTATACAACATCATAATGTAATACGACATTATTTTCATGGATCTTGAACAATACCAATACTTTTTCTGTATACAACATCATAATGTAATACGACATTATTTTCATGGATCTTGAACAATACCAATCCCTTTTCTTGTATACAACATCATAATGTAATACAAAATTATTTTCATGGATCTTGAACAATACCAATACTTTTTCTGTATACAACATCATAATGTAATACGACATTATTTTCATGAGTCTTGAACAATACCAATACTTTTTCTGTATACAACATCATAATGTAATACAAAATTATTTTCATGGATCTTGAACAATACCAATACTTTTTCTGTATACAACATCATAATGTAATACGACATTATTTTCATGAGTCTTGAACAATACCAATACTTTTTCTGTATACAACATCATAATGTAATACAAAATTATTTTCATGGATCTTGAACAATACCAATACTTTTTCTGTATACAACATCATAATGTAATACGACATTATTTTCATGAGTCTTGAACAATACCAATACTTTTTCTGTATACAACATCATAATGTAATACAAAATTATTTTCATGAGTCTTGAACAATACCAATACTTTTTATTGTATATAACATCATAATGTAATACAAAATTATTTTCATGGATCTTGAACAATATCAATACTTTTTCTTGTATACAACATCATAATGTAATACAATATTATTTTCATGAGTCTTGAACAATACCAATACTTTTTCTTGCATACAACATCATAATGTAATACAAAATTATTTTCATGGATCTTGAACAATACCAATACTTTTTCTGTATACAACATCATAATGTAATACAACATTATTTTCATGAGTCTTGAACAATACCAATACTTTTTCTTGTATACAACATCATAATGTAATACGACATTATTTTCATGAGTCTTGAACAATACCAATACTTTTTCTTGTATACAACATCATAATGTAATACAAAATTATTTTCATGGATCTTGAACAATACCAATACTTTTTCTGTATACAACATCATAATGTAATACAACATTATTTTCATGAGTCTTGAACAATACCAATACTTTTTCTTGTATACAACATCATAATGTAATACGACATTATTTTCATGAGTCTTGAACAATATCAATACTTTTTCTTGTATACAACATCATAATGTAATACAACATTATTTTCATGGATCTTGAACAATACCAATACTTTTTCTGTATACAACATCATAATGTAATACAACATTATTTTCATGAGTCTTGAACAATACCAATACTTTTTCTTGTATACAACATCATAATGTAATACAAAATTATTTTCATGGATCTTGAACAATATCAATACTTTTTCTTGTATACAACATCATAATGTAATACAAAATTATTTTCATGGATCTTGAACAATACCAATACTTTTTCTTGTATACAACATCATAATGTAATACGACATTATTTTCATGAGTCTTGAACAATACCAATACTTTTTCTTGTATACAACATCATAATGTAATACAATATTATTTTCATGGATCTTGAACAATACCAATACTTTTTCTTGTATACAACATCATAATGTAATACGACATTATTTTCATGAGTCTTGAACAATACCAATACTTTTTCTTGTATACAACATCATAATGTAATACAATATTATTTTCATGAGTCTTGAACAATACCAATACTTTTTCTTGTATACAACATCATAATGTAATACGACATTATTTTCATGAGTCTTGAACAATATCAATACTTTTTCTTGTATACAACATCATAATGTAATACAATATTATTTTCATGGATCTTGAACAATACCAATACTTTTTCTTGTATACAACATCATAATGTAATACGACATTATTTTCATGAGTCTTGAACAATACCAATACTTTTTCTTGTATACAACATCATAATGTAATACAATATTATTTTCATGAGTCTTGAACAATATCAATACTTTTTCTTGTATACAACATCATAATGTAATACGACATTATTTTCATGAGTCTTGAACAATACCAATACTTTTTCTTGTATACAACATCATAATGTAATACAACATTATTTTCATGAGTCTTGAACAATACCAATACTTTTTCTTGTATACAACATCATAATGTAATACAACATTATTTTCATGAGTCTTGAACAATATCAATACTTTTTCTTGTATACAACATCATAATGTAATACAATATTATTTTCATGAGTCTTGAACAATATCAATACTTTTTCTTGTATACAACATCATAATGTAATACGACATTATTTTCATGAGTCTTGAACAATACCAATACTTTTTCTTGTATACAACATCATAATGTAATACAACATTATTTTCATGAGTCTTGAACAATATCAATACTTTTTCTGTATACAACATCATAATGTAATACAATATTATTTTCATGAGTCTTGAACAATATCAATACTTTTTCTTGTATACAACATCATAATGTAATACGACATTATTTTCATGAGTCTTGAACAATACCAATACTTTTTCTTGTATACAACATCATAATGTAATACAACATTATTTTCATGAGTCTTGAACAATACCAATACTTTTTCTTGTATACAACATCATAATGTAATACAACATTATTTTCATGAGTCTTGAACAATATCAATACTTTTTCTTGTATACAACATCATAATGTAATACAATATTATTTTCATGAGTCTTGAACAATATCAATACTTTTTCTGTATACAACATCATAATGTAATACAACATTATTTTCATGGATCTTGAACAATACCAATACTTTTTCTGTATACAACATCATAATGTAATACGACATTATTTTCATGAGTCTTGAACAATATCAATACTTTTTCTTGTATACAACATCATAATGTAATACAACATTATTTTCATGAGTCTTGAACAATATCAATACTTTTTCTTGTATACAACATCATAATGTAATACAACATTATTTTCATGAGTCTTGAACAATACCAATACTTTTTCTTGTATACAACATCATAATGTAATACGACATTATTTTCATGAGTCTTGAACAATACCAATACTTTTTCTTGTATACAACATCATAATGTAATACAATATTATTTTCATGAGTCTTGAACAATACCAATACTTTTTCTTGTATACAACATCATAATGTAATACGACATTATTTTCATGAGTCTTGAACAATACCAATACTTTTTCTTGTATACAACATCATAATGTAATACGACATTATTTTCATGAGTCTTGAACAATACCAATACTTTTTCTTGTATACAACATCATAATGTAATACGACATTATTTTCATGAGTCTTGAACAATATCAATACTTTTTCTTGTATACAACATCATAATGTAATACGACATTATTTTCATGAGTCTTGAACAATACCAATACTTTTTCTTGTATACAACATCATAATGTAATACGACATTATTTTCATGAGTCTTGAACAATACCAATACTTTTTCTTGTATACAACATCATAATGTAATACGACATTATTTTCATGAGTCTTGAACAATATCAATACTTTTTCTTGTATACAACATCATAATGTAATACGACATTATTTTCATGAGTCTTGAACAATATCAATACTTTTTCTGTATACAACATCATAATGTAATACAAAATTATTTTCATGAGTCTTGAACAATATCAATACTTTTTCTTGTATACAACATCATAATGTAATACAATATTATTTTCATGAGTCTTGAACAATATCAATACTTTTTCTTGTATACAACATCATAATGTAATACGACATTATTTTCATGAGTCTTGAACAATATCAATACTTTTTCTGTATACAACATCATAATGTAATACAAAATTATTTTCATGAGTCTTGAACAATATCAATACTTTTTCTGTATACAACATCATAATGTAATACGACATTATTTTCATGAGTCTTGAACAATATCAATACTTTTTCTTGTATACAACATCATAATGTAATACAACATTATTTTCATGAGTCTTGAACAATATCAATACTTTTTCTTGTATACAACATCATAATGTAATACAATATTATTTTCATGAGTCTTGAACAATATCAATACTTTTTCTTGTATACAACATCATAATGTAATACGACATTATTTTCATGAGTCTTGAACAATATCAATACTTTTTCTGTATACAACATCATAATGTAATACGACATTATTTTCATGAGTCTTGAACAATATCAATACTTTTTCTTGTATACAACATCATAATGTAATACAATATTATTTTCATGAGTCTTGAACAATATCAATACTTTTTCTTGTATACAACATCATAATGTAATACAATATTATTTTCATGAGTCTTGAACAATACCAATACTTTTTCTTGTATACAACATCATAATGTAATACGACATTATTTTCATGAGTCTTGAACAATATCAATACTTTTTCTTGTATACAACATCATAATGTAATACGACATTATTTTCATGAGTCTTGAACAATACCAATACTTTTTCTTGTATACAACATCATAATGTAATACAACATTATTTTCATGAGTCTTGAACAATACCAATACTTTTTCTGTATACAACATCATAATGTAATACGACATTATTTTCATGAGTCTTGAACAATATCAATTCTTTTTATTGTATATAACATCATAATGTAATACAATATTATTTTCATGGATCTTGAACAATACCAATACTTTTTCTGTATACAACATCATAATGTAATACAACATTATTTTCATGGATCTTGAACAATACCAATACTTTTTATTGTATACATCATAATGTAATACAACATTATTTTCATGGATCTTGAACAATACCAATACTTTTTATTGTATACATCATAATGTAATACAACATTATTTTCATGAGTCTTGAACAATACCAATACTTTTTATTGTATACATCATAATGTAATACAACATTATTTTCACGAGTCTTGAACAATACCAATACTTTTTATTGTATACATCATAATGTAATACAACATTATTTTCACGAGTCTTGAACAATACCAATACTTTTTATTGTATACATCATAATGTAATACAACATTATTTTCACGAGTCTTGAACAATACCAATACTTTTTATTGTATACAA
This sequence comes from Euprymna scolopes, assembly GCF_053919585.1. NCBI lineage: Eukaryota > Metazoa > Mollusca > Cephalopoda > Sepiida > Sepiolidae > Euprymna > Euprymna scolopes. The sequence goes on from NC_136527.1 coordinate 121,726,428, forward strand.
CATCATAATGCAATATCACATCATCAAAAACGACTGTAAACTTCTTTATCACAGGCACAAAAAATAAAAATGATTGAACAATTAGATTATGAAAACTTAATGAAACAGTGAAACAAAAACGACTGAAAGAATGCAAATTAAAAATTGCAACAAATAAGGAAGGTAAAATTTGAAGGAAAAATGAATGAAAAAAACTGAATGATGAAATGAATTCAGAAACAAGAATGATTGAAAGGTAAAAAATGTATAAAAATATTAATAAGAAATATAAATTAACATTAAGAAAATATGAATGGAAAAATAGGACAAAATGATCGGGAAAATGAAGGAAAGTACAAAAAAGTAAAAATATGAAAATATATGGAAAAAGTTAATAAATGGATCAAAATGAAGAATTTGGTTGAAAAATTTATGAAAAAATGAAGAAAAAACTCACAAAATTATTTAGAAAAATTAGTAAAAAATTTATGAAAAAATGAAGAAAAAACTCCAAAAATTATTTAGAAAAATTAGTAAAAAAATTTATGAAAAAATGAAGAAAAAACTCACAAAATTATTTAGAAAAATTAGTAAAAAAAGTTATGAAAAAATGAAGAAAAAACTCACAAAATTATTTAGAAAAATTAGTAAAAAAATTTATGAAAAAATGAAGAAAAAACTCACAAAATTATTTAGAAAAATTAGTAAAAAAATTTATGAAAAAATGAAGAAAAAACTCACAAAATCATTTAGAAAAATTAGTAAAAAATTTATGAAAAAATGAAGAAAAAACTCACAAAATTATTTAGAAAAATTAGTAAAAAATTTATGAAAAAATGAAGAAAAAACTCACAAAATTATTTAGAAAAATTAGTAAAAAATTTATGAAAAAATGAAGAAAAAACTCACAAAATTATTTAGAAAAATTAGTAAAAAAATTTATGAAAAAATGAGGAAAAAACTCACAAAATTATTTAGAAAAATTAGTAAAAAATTTATGAAAAAATGAAGAAAAAACTCACAAAATTATTTAGAAAAATTAGTAAAAAATTTATGAAAAAATGAAGAAAAAACTCACAAAATTATTTAGAAAAATTAGTAAAAAAATTTATGAAAAAATGAAGAAAAAACTCACAAAATTATTTAGAAAAATTAGTAAAAAAATTTATGAAAAAATGAAGAAAAAACTCACAAAATTATTTAGAAAAATTAGTAAAAATTTATGAAAAAATGAAGAAAAAACTCACAAAATTATTTAGAAAAATTAGTAAAAAAATTATGAAAAAATGAAGAAAAACTCACAAAATTATTTAGAAAAATTAGTAAAAAATTTATGAAAAAATGAAGAAAAAACTCACAAAATTATTTAGAAAAATTAGTAAAAAAAGTTATGAAAAAATCATTTAGAAAAATTAGTAAAAAAATTTATGAAAAAATAACTCACAAAATTATTTAGAAAAATTAGTAAAAAAAGTTATGAAAAAATGAAGAAAAAACTCACAAAATCATTTTGAAAAATTAGTAAAAAAATTTATGAAAAAATAACTCACAAAATTATTTAGAAAAATTAGTAAAAACATTTATGAAAAAATGAAGAAAAAACTCACAAAATTATTTAGAAAAATTAGTAAAAACATTTATGAAAAAATGAAGAAAAAACTCACAAAATTATTTAGAAAAATTAGTAAAAACATTTATGAAAAAATGAAGAAAAAACTCACAAAATTATTTAGAAAAATTAGTAAAAACATTTATGAAAAAATGAAGAAAAAACTCACAAAGTTATTTAGAAAAATTAGTAAAAACATTTATGAAAAAATGAAGAAAAAACTCACAAAATTATTTAGAAAAATTAGTAAAAAAATTTATGAAAAAATGAAGAAAAAATTCACAAAGTTATTTAGAAAAATTAGTAAAAAAATGATTACCATATTATTTCTGAGGCTACATTACTCTCCTAAAAATTGACTGATATCAAATTATTATTACGAATAGCTGTTGTATCTCTGGAGGGGTCATTAAGGAACACACAGATACGTTGATGAGTTGGAAAAGGTTGAAATGTTAATTATTTAAAATTGTCTATAGTTTGTTAATTAAATTAGTGTTCTTTGTCTATAGTTTGTTAATTAAATTAGTGTTCTTTGTCTATAGTTTGTTAATTAAATTAGTGTTCTTTGTCTATAGTTTGTTAATTAAATTAGTGTTCTTTGTCTATAGTTTGTTAATTAAATTAGTGTTCTTTGTCTATAGTTTGTTAATTAAATTAGTGTTCTTTGTCTATAGTTTGTTAATTAAATTAGTGTTCTTTGTCTATAGTTTGTTAATTAAATTAGTGTTCTTTGTCTATAGTTTGTTAATTAAATGAGTGTTCTTTGTCTATAGTTTGTTAATTAAATTAGTGTTCTTTGTCTATAGTTTGTTAATTAAATGAGTGTTCTTTGTCTATAGTTTGTTAATTAAATTAGTGTTCTTTGTCTATAGTTTGTTAATTAAATTAGTGTTCTTTGTCTATAGTTTGTTAATTAAATTAGTGTTCTTTGTCTATAGTTTGTTAATTAAATTAGTGTTCTTTGTCTATAGTTTGTTAATTAAATTAGTGTTCTTTGTCTATAGTTTGTTAATTAAATTAGTGTTCTTTGTCTATAGTTTGTTAATTAAATTAGTGTTCTTTGTCTATAGTTTGTTAATTAAATTAGTGTTCTTTGTCTATAGTTTGTTAATTAAATTAGTGTTCTTTGTCTATAGTTTGTTAATTAAATTAATGTTCTTTGTCTATAGTTTGTTAATTAAATTAGTGTTCTTTGTCTATAGTTTGTTAATTAAATTAGTGTTCTTTGTCTATAGTTTGTTAATCAAATTAGTGTTCTTTGTCTATAGTTTGTTAATTAAATTAGTGTTCTTTGTCTATAGTTTGTTAATTAAATTAGTGTTCTTTGTCTATAGTTTGTTAATTAAATTAGTGTTCTTTGTCTATAGTTTGTTAATTAAATTAGTGTTCTTTGTCTATAGTTTGTTAAAAAGTGGAAACTAACGACAGTGTACAAAAATCTAAAGTATATAAAGAAATTTTATTTGAAATTTTCTCATCCAATCTGGGAAAATGCACCAAATATCAGCCAGATTGAAACTCTAAGATAATACACAACCAGTATTTAAGAAATAAAGAAATCTGCTGCTCGCTTTATTTGAGAATATTTATGAGTTTGAAATACTTGTTAAAACGGGCATTCTATGAAAAGTTGAACTCAATCAATACACAACAGTCTATATAAAAAAGAAGTAAAAAACTTTTACTGACTTTAGCGTGGGTTTAAGCTCGATGATAAAAGACCCACTTCTTAGCGCTAAAACCGTTTTCACTAAGTTAAAGAGAGTAAAGATATTCTATAATGTATATCTGAGTGATATTTACATTTAAATTCCAGTTGAGAAAAAATAGCGCAAATTTGCTTTTTATCAAGGTCTTTAATATTATTCAAATTCGAAAGGTTACCTCTTGTAGTTAAGGTGGTGCCGACCATTTTAGTTCTGAATATTATGTTGAGCAGCTTTGATTTCGTGATATCAGACCTGGTTGATACTATCATAATAAGTAAGACCAGAGAAGAAAGAATATCTACAAAGGTGACACCGACCATTTTACAAGAAATTATGGATACTTTGGTTTTGTGATATCAGATCTGAATGATATTTTCATACTAAGTAAAACCAGGGAGCAACACCGATCCACAAAATATTCTCTCGGATAGAGGATTTACGATTTGAAATAGAAGAAAAGTGTTATTTTCTCACAGAGACATATCATCGATAAAAACTGTAGAAGACCAGACCTTGAAAAGGTTACATGTATAAAGGATATGCCTGCTGTGAAATATATTTAAAAATTACAAAGATTGGGGGGGGGTAGCAAGACTTTTATTTCCAATATGCATGACTTACAGGACTAGGTGTATCAGAATTTTTGTAGGAATTTTTGACACCCCTAACACGAAACTGTGAATAAAATATTAAAAAAAACTCGTAATTTCTCTTGGAAAGACAGGGGGTGGAATTATTCAATATTTTTCACGAAATTTCTGACACACCTATTACAGTACCCAACTGAATGGAAAATTGCCATCTGAATGCTAAAAGGCATTCTATAAAAACCCTGACGTGAGATCTATTCCTCACGCATGCTTACCCAAAACTAGATCTATTATTCACTAGCAATGCAAGCTCATATAAAAATAGGCCCCTGTATTTTACACAAAATGCAAGAGAAGCAAAAAAACGATTGAACACGAGTACAGATCTCTGTTTCTGGTAGAAAAAAAAAACAGTTACAGATCGAAAAGGAAGCTCTTGCTTTATATTCACAGCTAAAAAGTTTCATTAATATTTAACCGGATGATTCTTTATACTGCAGATCATAAACCTCCATTGATCTTCTTTGGGCAGAGATAAAAAGTTACTCATCTACTCAGCAAACGGTCTGTAGAGATAGGGTACTATTCTGATAAATTACAATTTCAAGATAGAGTACTTCTCTAAGCAGATTGGCCATGGAGACAGAATGTCTTGAGGACTCAGTAATTTTTATAATTTTAAGGGGATTAGAACAACAGTCTAAAGAGCAGAGTTTATTTTAATGTATTCGTAAATGCATTAATACAATTAAAAGAAAACAGTGCTTGTTGTAATGTCTATTTTACTTCTATAGCAATTGTAAGGACATTTCGTTTTGTATTTTTTATTTATTTTGGTTTTGTTTTTTTGTTTTATTTTTAAGAATTGAAATTACAGCAAAAACACTGGTTAAACACTGGAAGACTTATTTTTAAGAATTTGGGATAAAAATGTTAAGTAAAAATACAGAATACAAAACACCCTCTCCTCTACACATGTTAAACAATAGGTTTCTAAATGATTTACCCCAAAACAGAATACGTTCGCCAACAAATACCTAACTTCTTAAAGGTGGTCAACCAGCGCATTTTTAGCAAACACTTAACAAAAAATTACTAAAAAGAAAAAGACACGTTTGCAAAAAACATAATAAAAAAATGCAATGAATATAAAAACATTTAATAAGCAAATACTCATAAAAATGAAGAGAATTTGGGACGCTGAAAACGTAAACAACTTATTAAATTATTCTTTCAAATCTATTTTTAGTTTAAAAGTATTCTTTCATTTATTTGGAATCTTATATAATCTATATTGTTTTATTTATTTATTTATCTTTCACTGTCGCTGAGTTTGTTTTGTTCTGAAAAAATACTTTCAGAAGATAAAAATGATGTTTTTAAGTAAACGATAAAATAATTGTTGTTTCCTAATTTTTTAATCATTTATTAAAAACAAAATAAAAACATCAAATACAATCAACGACTAAAAATCTAAAACAAAAAAAGTTGAATGAAGAGAATTTTAAATCTGTTTTTTTTTAAATAATTTTTTTATTGCAACACTCATGTTAAGTAGGCACCGCCAAAACTGGGGGGGCAGGTCAGTACTTTTTGACGGACCGTCTTTTTAAAAATCTACCAAAAATCAGGTAATTATCCGATCAATACGAAATTTTCAGCGATTATTAGGAGAAGAATGAACTTTATAACAGTGTACTTATTTTTCATAAACGATATTTATATATATATATTTTTTTGATTACAAAACCCCCCCTTGTTTTGAAGTGGGAACAAATATGCTTAAAATAATCATCTGAAACTGAAATCAACATATTGTGTTGTTGTAAGGTTATTATTATAGATTAAAAAAAAAAAAAAAATTGTTTGCATGCATTATTTTGACGTCTGAATATCAGAACTTCGATTGTGTTTAATTATCCCGCTTTTGAGTTTTGAAGTGTGAAATTCGGTGAATATGTTAAGTAAAATAATTAATTTAAGTTAAGCAAAACAAAAAAAAAATTTTTTTAATATTTATACGAAAAAAGCTATTTTAAAATTTTTGATAAATAAATTAACAATTTTTTTTTAGCGAGCCGAATAATGCATTACCATTATTAAACAGGGCATGCTTTGAATAATCGATACCAAAAAAAAAAATTCGATAAATATTGTGCCCTTTGTGTTAAAAATAGCATCATTTTTTTTCGATCCCGTTTGAAAACATTTGCCGCCTTTCGACTACGGTGGACCAAACGCGCTGAAATAATTTTTTTTTATTCTGCTTTAAATTGCCCCCCCCCCATTTTGGGGAGCCTGGCCCCCACACACATACACATTAAAAACCAAACGCATACAAATGGTCACCCATCTGGTACTGGCCAGCCTCAGCTTAATAATACATTGAAATTTTCGTCACTGAAAAATAAGTTTTTTTGGCCTGTTTGGTCTTCCATAGTTTTCTCCTTATCAGACGCAAACGTAAACAGAGTCGCGAAATCGACGCGAAATCTGGTTAGCTATATGAATAAGTGGAATTATTTGAAATTCAGGTACTTATATTATAATATTTTTGCATATTCTCTTAGAAAATCATCCTAAATCTTAGTTAGACAATAAATAAATTAATTAATTATTTCAAAAACCCTTTTTTTTAAATATTTAAGTACGTTTTTTGTGCAAGACAAAAAATGTCAATTGTTAACTTTTTGGGAAAATTTAACATTTAAAATTGAATTAAAAATAGTAGAAAAAGTTTTACATTATTCTGTTTTCTATATGATAAAATTCAGGGTTTTATCTTTCTGGAAAAAAAAAGTTACTCAGAAATAATGGATTTTAATAAATGTAATTTCGTTTTAAAAAACAACAACAACTTGATTTTGCGGCCATTTTTGGCGGTGCCTAATGTTAAGTAATAAGTTTATAAATAATTAACCCTGAAACAGAATACGTTCGACAATTAATAAAAACCAAAAGACATACATATCAAAAAAATGCAACGAAGATAAAAACATTTACTAAACAAATACTCAAAATAATGAGAGTTTGGGACGACGAAAACACAAATCATTAGATTCTTCATTATTTTTTTAATTAAAAAAATCTTCATAATGTAATCAGTTAAAAACATTCTTGCAAACTTTTTTTTCTTCCACTGTTGACGAGTTTATTTTGCTCGGAAAAAAAATTCGAGAAGATGAAATGATGTTTTATTTATTTAGAGATTTGATGCCGTCGATTGTTTTGTTTCTTTTAAAAAATTATTTTAAATCAAAAACAGTGAGAAATCTCTTTACTTCATTTAAAATATTTTTTAATAAACGATAAAATAGTTGTTGTTTTCCTAATGTTTTTAATCATTAATAAAAATAAAATAAAAACATTAAAAACAATCGACAAAAAAAATCTTTAAAAAAAGTTTTCATAATGATTGTTTAGTAAACATGTAATTATCTCCCTTACATTTGTAACGTATTCTGCAAATGCACAAAAAATCGATACTAAATTCATGTAGTAATACTTACTTTTTGTTTTATAATCTGATTTCGACTGACTTTAACTGTTTTTATAAAGAAAACAATTTTTCAAATGTGAATGACTTCGAAAACTGAAATTCAAATTCAAGATGGCGAACGGAAAAACAAGTTCGCAGAAATAAATTGAAGAAGAAAATTAAAAATGAAATTATTTCGAAATAGAACCGATATTTTTGGTGAATATCACGGATAAAATTAATATTGTTTTATTTATCTCAATATTTTAATATTTACATGGAGAAAAAAGATTGAAAGTTTCATCTTCATTAAATTGATATTAAATTAAAGCAGACGACAGATCTGGTATTTGTGGTATTTGTTCAGTGCGGAGAAGCCATGCTCCCAGGCATTAGTTGATATTTGAAAAAAGAAAAGGGATGACTTTTAAGGGAAGTGTATTCTCACTCTAAACTGACCTTTATGGAAAATCGTAACTTATTAGGATAACTTGTGAGTGTGCGTGCTTTGTTAGCTGAATCAGAATTTGGGGGGAATTTTTGACACCTCTAACTAGGTATGTGAAAATGCCTTTGCGAGGGTTAAGTGGCATTGGTAACTTGAGTAAGCCGTAATTCTGTGCACTGAGGTATGTGTCATAAATTTGCCCCTACCACCTATATCCGGGGGGTTAACTACACTGCAGGGATACTGATGAGGTAGCACACATGTTTCGCTACATGCTGGTATTTGAACTATTTCCATACGTTCAGTAGAAGTGTAAAAAATTTTGAAGTGAAGTTTTGTGTCATTTAAATCATCATTATTAGACCTGAAGGTAAATTGTAATAGTTTTGAAACTATATATATTCGTTAATATAGATATTAAACCTTATTTGTGCGAAATATCAAGCCTATATGACTTTACCTTCATTGGTTTTTAGTTTACCTAAAATGTGAAGCCGTTACGAAAATTTTCAAAATTTCACTAACGCCATATCGTTAACCTACGCACTTTGTTTACAAATATTTTCCAACAACAACGGCAATGACGCTAAACTACGGCTGGCTAAAAAAATTCTTTTAAATTATTAAAATTTATTTCAGCATAATGAACTTTTAGGATTTAAATTATTTTACTTTCTTTAAACCAAAACATTTCTCCCCGGCAAAATGTATTTTTTTCTATTTTATCATTTTATCGAGCTGCTTTTTTTTTCTTCCATTTTGTTACTTTGCTTTTTTTTTCTATGATAAACTAATAAACAAATTTACAATTAAAAAAAATACAAGAGTTATTTTTAAAATTAAAAAAATAAAACTTTCATGAATATATTTTTTATTATGCACATTTTGCAAACTTTACATTCTAAAAGTTTTAATAATTTCAAAGAAATTTTGGGTTTGTATTACTGTACACATTCGAAAAAGTTGTCAAAAAACAAATATATAACAAATAAATATTATCAAAGGCAAGATAAGTTACTTTTCTACCAAACTGGATACATTTTTTGTTTTTATTCAATGTAACATGTTTATTCAGCTCGAAAAACATGCAGTGCTTACCGTTGTATTGGAAAATTCAAAATGGCGGTCACTCTCTCTTAAACACGGTAAGTTTGGGAAAAGGTGTTATAAATAATAAACTAGACAAAATACTATTAAAAAAACACCGAATATATGCCAACTTATGTCACGGTAACATATAATGAGCGAATTTCTAACAGTATTTTGTCTAGTTTATTATTTATAACATCTTTTCTTGAACTTACCGTGTTAAAGAGAGTGTCGGGCGCCATTTAGAATTTTCCAATACATCGATAAACACTGTATTCGAGCTGAATAAAAACACGAAAAATATATCCAGTTAAGTAGAAAAGTAACTTATCTTGCCTTTGATAACATTTATTTGTTATGTATTTGTTTTTTTTGACAACTTTTTCGAATCTATGTGTACAGTAATACAAACCCGAAATTTTAATTTATATGCTAAAAGAAATTTTAATTTATATGCTAAAAGAAATTTTAATAATTTATATGCTAAAAGTTCATGAGAAATGTAAAAAAAAATAATATTTATTGGTGTTTGTATGATGAGAAATAAAAAAAAAACGGTGCTTCTGCAGTTTATTTTGACATAAAAAATCAGCATTAGCAGCAGACTTCATATGCGGGGATGTAATATTGCCTTAGTAATTGACTGCATCTTCCGCCCCAGCATCCCCTTTCACCTCTTGATCTTGTAAATAATTCATTAATAAAGTTTCAAAGTATATTTTTCTTGTTCTCCATTCAATAAGCTCTTCAGTGATATTTGTCTTTTTGAAATCGGACAAGAAATAAGAAAGTTATGACAAAATAACTGAAAAATTTTGATATCGGTCACAACTTTGTTAAGGAAATCCATTGATTCTATTGTCAAAAATTAGCCTCAAATTTCAGCTTTAGAATTGTTGTAACTTTCTTATTATTTGTCCTACAGAGATAGTTCAAGTATCATTAGAATGGTCTCTGCATACTCTCTCTGCTGAGCTGTTCCATTTTGAGATATGTTAACTTTGAATTTTTCTTTCACGTACCTAATAGTAGCCCCCTACACCAAAGTGGCAATGTGTCTTATATGGGGTGAAAATGTAATTAAAGATTTAATATCGCTAAAAATTTTGTTTTTGAGATTAATAGTACATTATTAGTAGATAGGTTTGGAGTTGAAATTAATTGTAAATTAATCGCTAATAATTTTGGGTTTGAGATTAATAGTACATTATTAGTAAATACGTTTGGAGTTGAAAATATTTGAAAATCAACCGCTAATCATTTTGGGTTTGAGATTAATAGTACATTATTAGTAAATACGTTTGGAGTTGAAACTTATTGTAAATCAATCGCTAGTCATTTTGGGTTTAAGATTAATAGTACATTATTAGTAAATAAGTTTGGAGTGCAAACTAATTGTAAATCAATCGCTATCCATTTTGGGTTTGAGATTAATAAAACATTGTTAGTTTTGAGTTAAAACTAATTGTAAATTAATCGCTAATCATTTTGGGTCTCCGATTAATAGTACATTAAATACGTTTGGAGTTAAAACTAATTGTAAATTAATCGCTAATCATTTTGGGTTTGAGATTAATAGTACATTATTAGTGAATATGTTTGGAGTTGAAATTGTAAATTATTATTATTATTATTATTATTATTATTATTATTATTATTATTATTAATAATAATAATAATAATAATAGTAACATTAACAATAATAATATTAATAATAATAACGATGATGATGATGGGAGTTGAAACTAATTGTAAATCAATCGCTAATGATTTTGGTTTTGAGATTAATAGTACATTATTAGTAAATACGTTTGGAGTTAAAACTAATTGTAAATTAATCGCTATCCATTTTGGTTTTGAGATTAATAGTACATTATTAGTAAATACGTTTGGAGTTGAAATTAATTGTAAATTCATCGCTAATAATTTTGGTTTGAGATTAATAGTACATTATTAGTAAATACGTTTGGAGTTGAAATTAATTGTAAATTCATCGCTAATAATTTTGGTTTTGAGATTAATAGTACATTATTAGTAAATACGTTTGGAGTTGAAATTAATTGTAAATTCATCGCTAATAATTTTGTTTTGAGATTAATAGTACATTATTAGTAAATACATTTGGAGTTAAAACTAATTGTAAATTAATCGGTAATGATTTTGGTTTTGAGATTAATAGTGTAATTAGTAAATACGTTTGGAGGTGAAATTAATTGTAAATTAATCGTTAATAATTTTATTTGGAGATTAATAGTGTCACGCTGTGTTAGCTCGTGTTGTGTGGCTGGTTAATAGAGAGAAACGAAAAGACGCGTGTTGTTAGTTTTAAATATAAAACATGGAGGCCTTTATTTTCAGTGCGCATGCGTGGTTGTTACAAAACAAGGATTGTCATGAAACAAAATGATAACGTTGTTACAAAACTAGGATTGTAACGAAACGAAACGATAACATTGTTACATCCCCCTTTACGAATATTAAGATTATGATATTGAGCATATTCAATATATGATAAAAGGTAAGGGCTAATTCAGGGTAGACTGCCTGAATAGCTACAGCAAAGCAGGGGATTATTCTGCCCCATGAATTGCTTGCTATACTTCTCTAGAAATTTTCACAAGTTCATTTTTGATGGTGGCCGTACCATCCTGCCACTGCGAGTGTATTGTTGGGAGTCTCTTTGTGGAAACTGAGTTGTACATGCAGGTGGTTCTGCAAATGTTACATGCTTTGGCGTTTGTGGTGGTGTTGGCCTTATTGGAGCACTCCTAATATGCTGCCGGTTTCTCCGTATCATATATCCGTTTGCAGTTTGTAGGAGATATGATCGGGGACCATCTGCTTGAGAAGCTACGGTTGCTAAGTCCCAGTTTCCGTGTGTAGGGTTTTATGCTCTTACCCTCTGGCCAGGATATAAAGGTGGTAGGTCTTCCTTGAGCGCATGCTGGTCAAAATATTTCGTTTGCTTGTGTTGCCTTTGTTTAAAAGCATCATATATTTGATCCTGATCTTGGTGGTTGTTTTCTTGTTGCTGGTTGGTTTCGTTTGTTGACCACTTTTCTTTAGTGTAGTTCGTTTTTCTAAAAATTGGCGGGTGAATTCAGCAACAACTTTGCTCTCTCCCAGGTAAGAATGTACGTAGTCAATAACCTCTTTCTGGGAATCGACTTCTTGAAGAAAGGCCACAAAGGTTGGAACATCAAGGTTAACTTTGAGGTTCTTAAGCAGAGATTCGGACCAATGAATAAAATCATCATTTGAATTGGATGACTGAAACAATTTTAGCACACCATCCGTATTATGTTTGTTTTTGGATGATTTTGTTTTTGTGTTTTGAGACGTTGTTGCAGTCAGACTGGGAAAACTGTTTGTATCAATCGTTGCGTTGCTATTTTTGGTAGGAGATGAGACTGACTGCTTTTTATTATTCTTTTGAACTTCCCATGTTGAACTGGCATTTGATTTGCTGCTTGCCTGCACTTGCCAGGGAGATGACTCACAGCTCCAGCCGGAGGTAGGAGAGGTTGATAACACAGGAGAAGTACGACCCCATGCGGCAGTCGACAATGGCATAGAGACTTTCGGTGCTGGTTGTTGAGGTTGGGCGTTGTTATTTTTTTTCTTTTTCTTCTCCTCTTCCAATTGTTTTGCCTGTTCCTGTTGGATTTCAAGCAACGATTTTGCAGCTGATTTCGACACAGTTACTTTATTTTTGGCCCATATCTTCGCCTGCTGTGCAGATGAATTGGTTGCTTCTTGTTGTTGCTGTTGCTGCTGCTGTTGTTGTTGTTGCTGTTGCTGCTGCAAAAGAAGTTGTTGTTGTTGCTGCTGCTGCTGTTGCTGCTGTTGGAGAAGTAATTGTTGGGCTTCAGCTTTACGTCGACACTCTTCTTCCTGTTGGATTTCAGCAAGTGACACAGCGTGGGCAGCAGCAGAATTGGTCTTGGCCCAATTGGCACCAGCAGGAAGTTGTATTTTTGCCAATTGTTCTTTCGGCTTTTGTTTGACTTTACGCAAAGCTTCTTGCTGCTGCTGCTGCTGCTGCTGCTGACGGGCTTCTTGCTCCTGCTGCTGTTTCCGCTGCTGTTCTTGCTGTTTCCGTAATTCTTGCCTCCGTAATTCTTCTTGTCTTCGTAACACTTCCTGTTGTCATAATTCTTCCTGGCGGCGTAATTCCTCTTGGTGGTGCAATTCTTCTTGGCGGCGTAATTCTTCTTGACGCCTTAACTCTTCCTGCCGCTGTAATTCTTCTTGTTTCTGAATTTCTTCAGCCCGGATCCGTTCTTCTTCAAGCCGTTGTCGTTCTTATTCTTGTCTTCGCACTTCAAGTTTCTCTTCATGTGGTGGTTGCGTTTTCTTGAACTCGCCAATGCGGTCGAATCTGACGGGATATAAAGGCATCAGATCATCTATGCTGTTGATAGGTTGTTGCTGAACGGATATGGCACAGTTCATTGTCACAACGTTGAAGGCTCCAGATGTTGGCAGGCCCAGTATAGCTGGTCCTGGAGTGTTGACCACATGAAATTGAGTGTTGAGCCATGAAGAGTCCTTGTATTTGCACCTGATGTTTGTGGTGCCATGGCATTTTATTTCAGTGTTGTTGTATGCTGTCAGTACGCATTTCGTTGGGTTTAGTGATCCAGGTATTGGGTTTCCGTCTTCGTTTATGGCGGAGGGGCATATACTGCCTGCGGAATATGCGTAAAGGTAGTGTGTTTGCCTGTGCACCCGTGTCTACCTTCAGTTTGAGGCTGTGCGTACCTGGGTGGTCTGTCAATATAACGTTGATATTGACAAACGCTTCATTTTGTGTTGTTTTTTGTTTGTGCAGTGGATGTTCACTGTTAATAGTGCTGAATGTGAGGTGCTCCATCGCCGCATGTAGTTTTGTTGTGGCTTGGTCGTCATGTTCAGCAACGCTGTCGACTTTTCGGCCTGTTCCATGTTGTCTGTGCCTTGGCTGGCTGCGGCTTTTGTGCCAGGGTTTTTCTTGTTTCCTGGGTCCGAGTCTCGCTGAGAAGCACAATTTGGCCCAATGGCCCATTTTCCCGCAGGAGCTGCATATATTGTTCTTGGCAGGGCAATGCTCCTTGCCAAACCGGCGGTCCCGTTAACAATTTTTACACGTTTCTGGTATTTCTGTTGCCTTCCTGGCGTTCGCGACCACCGCGATTTATGGTGTCTATCTGTGACAGGCCATGTAGTTGGTGTATTTTGTTTATATACACGGCTGAAGCCTCATATGTGCGTGCTAATTTCACAGCCTCTTCTATTGTGTAGCCCTTCGGCTTGTTCAACTTCTTTTTGTAAGTCCGGTATGGGCGTGTTGGCTATCAGTATTTCTACTAAACGTTCGTTCATTTCATGGGCTGTGAAATCGCATTTCTTTGCCTGTAAGCGACACTTGTTTAGAAATATGTCTGTCGTCTCGGTAGGTTTTTATTGGTATCTACTGAGTTCGAGCCTACATATACGGTGGTTGGTTGCCGGTTCCAGCTGCTCCAAAAATGCGTTGAAAATTTTGTTGGCGTCTCTCCGGTCTTCGTTTGACATAGACCAACTGTTGTATCTACGAATTCCTTCCTCGCCAGTTGCGAGTAGAATGATAGGCACTTTCTCTTCTTCTTTAGTTCCCTTCGCTGTGAAATAAAGTTCCAAACGTTGAATATCTTGAATGACTCTGCAGTGTACGGCGAGTCCCAGTCGAGAATGGGAACTGGTATCGATATATTAGCCATGGTAGCAGTAGTGTTGTTGCGAGCTTCAACGAGCGTGTGTGTGTGTGTGTGTGTGTGTGTGTGTGTGTGTGTGTTTTACGAAGTTTTGGTTCGAAAAGAAAAGAGAAAAAAAAAGTAAAAAAAAATAATGTCTAACTTTTATCGTTGTTTTATTTTATTTTTCCCTTTATCTCGCCGTTGTCACCATGTCATGCTGTGTTAGCTCGTGTTGTGTGGTTGATTAATAGAGAGAAAAAACGAAAAGACGCGTGTTGTTAGTTTTAAATATAAAACATGGAGGCCTTTATTTTGTCATGAAACGAAATGATAACGTTGTTACAAACCTAGGATTGTAACGAAACGAAACGATAACATCGTTACATCAATAACGGCAAAGTGCATCGTTCGTGAGAAAAATCGAAATGTTTATGAAGTCTGTTGATATCGCCGAAGCTTTTAACAGACATCGTAATTCATAAATGCGTTTCATAAAAAATGTGAAGAAGAGAATAAAATTTTTTTAATGTGAGTGAATATAGCTAAAACTTTGTGTTTATAATTATTTAGGTTGCTATGGAAAAGGTTTGTTTTTTGTTTTTTTTTTCGAAGGCAGTTGTGTTTACGTTTTAGCTAAAATAAAGATGGTGGGGTGGACAATAGATAATCGACGCACGTGTGTTGGGCGGTAAATATTTGAGAATGAGACGAAAAAGTTTTTTTTCTTCTTTTCTTGTTTTTTAAAATATTTTTAACGTAGATTGTTCAGCTTTATGAGAAATATTCGTTGGGTCATTATTCTTGAAAGAGATCGCGTCAAGATCTAGCACTTTGTAGGAGGACAGAATGATCTGCTTGTTTTTTTTTTTTACATAGGCATCACCACATTATCAAGGCCAAGAGGCCACTCAAGGATAAGGGTTAAAGAGTGTACAGTAGAAATTGGACATTATAGTAATCATTAGTAATGAAAATTTGGTAAAGTTGATTGGAACGGCTCATCAAGAACTTATTTACGTTAGACTTGAAGACAACCATATTGTAGTCAGCCGGAAAGCAGGAAAACGGAAGACAATTCCACAGGCGTGCAGTTCTAAGAAAAAAGCTTTGTTCATGGAATCTACGTTTAGGTTTAGGCACAGATAAAGAGTGGGGGGAATTATTGATAGTGTTTACAGCCAGACGAGTGTTTCTTGTGAAAGTTTGGCGAGGGGGGACCATAGATTGAAGCTCATTCGAACACTTTCCATGAAAATAACGATACACCAGAGACAAACTCGCAACATCTCTTCTGTGAGATAAAGGTTGTAAGGAAGAGAAAAGGACATCTCCTACAAGGCTACGAAGTCTATTTTGAACTCTATCTACTCTTGTGTGTTATAGACGATCCCATCCTCCATGTCAGTGAAGAAATGAATGTATGGTAGCAAAGGGTCGCATAATGACGAGAAACCGATTGAGATGAGCAAAAAAATGCAGATTTACATAAATTTGCATGAGAAATAATAAGGATATAGATAGCGAGAAAAGAGTTCAGTGAGAAGGAGTAACGTTACTTGCGCTTACTCACGAGAGCGCGCTCTTTCTTACATCTTCACTAGTCGAGAGTTCAGCGGAAAAGAAAAACAGAAAAGAAACAGTAAGTCACATGGCTGTGTCGCTCCCGGATATCAGAGTTAAAGGGCGACAAACGAGTTAGCCTGGGATTATCTTTTTGTATCTGTGTGTCCGTTAGCTGGGAATTTGAATTCCCACAAAGGTAGCTCAATGCAGTAATTTCAAGACCCCAGGCATAGACCACATACCAAATTTCTGGCTGAAAAAACTTAGCGGATTTTATCATCACTATGCCAAAACATTCAATAGAATCATCAGTGGTGATGAAGAGCCGCCTTGGTGGCTTACTGAAGCTAGTACATTTTGATGAACAAAAGAATGCAGATTTAGTTATATAAATTTACATGAGTTTGTTGTGAAGGAGTAACGTTACTAGCGCTTAGTCAGGACAGTTGATTGATGGCCATGCCACTGAAGCATGCGTTTTTTTACATCTTTACTGGTCGAGAGTTCAGCGGAAAAGAAAGAAACAGGAAGTCACGTGGCCGTGTCGCTCTCCGGTTATCAGTGTTAAAGGGCGACAATCGAGTTAGCCTGGGAGTACCGATGTATGTCTGTGTGTCTGTTGGCTGGAATTTGAATTCCCACAAAGGTAGCTCAATGCAGTAATTTCAAGACCCCAGGAATAGACCACATACCAAATTTCTGGCTGAAAAAAAAACTGAGCGGACGTAAATGTGCCAAGGCATTCTGAACGGACATCAACATGGCAAGGCATTTAATAGAATCATCAGTGATGATGAAAAGCCGCCTGAGTTGCTTACTCTAGGCAGGACATCACTTATTACCCAAAATGAGGACATCCACATGGCTAACAAATCTCGACCAATCTGCTGTCTTACAACAACGTACAAGCTCCTAACAGGGATAATTGCTGATGCAACATACGGCCATCTGACTGCTCACAATTACCTCGAAAATGAGCAGAAGGGGTGTACGAGGAAAAAGCTTGACAAAAAGCCCAACTCCTTGTAAATAGAACAATGCTAGAAGACTGCAGAAGATAATGAAATCTCTCTATTGCCTGGATTGATTACAAAAAGTCTTTGACAGTATACCTCATCACTTGGTACTACGCTGTTTACAGCTGTATAATGTGCACAGCGATATTACATCATTCCTTCAGAAGCAAATGACCGAATGGTGCTCATCAATTACACTACAGCATATAGGAAGAAGGTTACAGACCTCAAACATAAAGATCAAACGAGGAACATTCTAGGGAGACAGCCTCTCACCGGTCCTTTTCTGCCTCACAATGGATCCACTAAGTAAGCTACATAAACTGCTGGATACAATCTCAGCATGGGCAGAAGCAAGTTGGAAAATAAAAGAGTAAATTATTTACTCTTTATGGACGATCTGAAACTCTGTGGCTCTCTTGAAGACCTAGAATAATATGTTCTCTATAAATAAATAAAAACTTGACTGAACAATAAGTCTATAAAAAAACTTACTTACACCTAGAAGAATATGCTGTCTATAAATAAAACAAAACTTGACTGAACAAGTCTTTAAAAAAAATTTTACTTACACCTAGAAGAATATGCTGTCTATAAATAAAAAAAAAACTTGACTGAACAAGTCTTTAAAAAAAACTTTTACTTACACCTAGAAGAATATGCTGTCTATAAATAAAAAAAACTTGACTGAACAAGTCTTTAAAAAAACTTTTACTTACACCTAGAAGAATATGCTGTCTACAAATAACAAAAAACTTGACTGAACAAGTCTTTAAAAAATTCTGTATTTACACCTAACAATTTACGGTTAAAAAAGTAAGGCATTCATCTTGTCTTGATGAAAAAGAAAACAAATTTATCGAAAAAAATTTGGAAAAAAAACATGATTAAAATAAATTTTAAAACATTCAGTAATTTTAAGATAGGTTTTTGATATTTTTTTATTATTTGCATTTCCCCTCGGTTTGTTTGTTATGATATTGTGTCTGTTACAACGCTCAGCTGAAACTGATGATTCTGGTCTCACCCAATCCATGCTTGACAGGAATTCCTGAGAATTCGGGCCAAATTATGCAAGCGTGCCTTCATATAGTTTTGTTTTTATGGAGATGGTACATCATAGAATATGTGTTTGTTTCACGTTCATGATCACCAACTTGTTTCACATTCAGGATAAACTTGTAAGGACCTTTTGAATGGCGGGTGTCACAAACTTGTAGTCGTGTGTGTTTGTTTCACATTTCCGGTCATCCACCACAAATAAAATAAAAATAAAACATGTGAAAGTAACGGTGTTTATTTACACATGTCTGGGTAGACAGTTTTTGCAAATTTCAAAGTTATTGAGACTGTTATTTTAATAAGAAAAAGCAGAGAGTGTCCTTTGTTTTTCTCGCTTATGTTTTGTGTGTAATACGATAAAGAAGGTAAATGTCCTTGCATGCGGCCGACTGTCTGCATTATTCACCATGTGCGTGCATGCACGTGGATGAGCGCTTCTCTGTCTGTGTGTGCATGTGATAATCATGTTTTGTCATGCTGGCGAAAAAATACAGAGCATGACATGAATAGAAAAATGAGTGAAGAGTGAGCATGAATTCATTTAAGTATTTCCAGGCGGTGAGAAAAAAAATTTGAAAATTAAATCTTTTTTGAGCATGGATTGGTACAGCCGTACACTCTATTATCACGTGGTATGCTTTTAACTACGTTTGCGAAAAAAAAACACAGTTTAAGTGTTGTTCCTTGCAGAATTTGCATGGGCGTATTTTTTAAAGCTTTGCGCCTCTGAATTTTTTTTGTTTGCTCGCGTAATTGGATTTTACTTAAATTATTTTTTTATTTTTAGAACAAGAAGTGGATGAATTTTTAGGGGTGTTTAAGTTACAACACCATCTTGAAAGTCAGTCGAGTGTCCAGAAAATAATCAAGTGAATTTTACATTCGTCGAGTACAAAAAAACCCCCGGAAAACTCATGAAACAAATAATTACCCAAGAACACCATAAAAAAAGTATTATTCGTTTTAAAAATGGTAGACACATACATATTGATTAATTACTTTATGACTTTATATTCGTTGATTAGCTTGTAGTGCAAATATATTAAATCGGATGTAAATTATTTGCCAAAACATAATATATTATACTTTATTGAACATCATCGTTTAACCAGTAAATGGTAGGTTACAGTAATAAAATATTTATATCTCTGGATTATGAAAGTTAATATTGAAAGTATTGTAGCCAAGAAAATATAAGATCTATTAGGAGTCTGATCTTCAGCACTTCATACATGTTTTTCTTCCATATGTAAATACGAATATCATTTAGTTTTTAATAATTATTTGTAAGGTTACATTAAAACATATGCGTGTATATATATGTATATATATATGTGTGTGTGTGTAAAAATAATAACTAATGTGTATATAAGTAAATTGGTTGCAAAAACATAATATATTATACTTTATTGAACATCATCGTTTAACCAGTAAATGGTAGGTTACAGTAATTAAATATTTATATCTCTGGATTATGAAAGTTAATATTGAAAGTATTGTAGCCAAGAAAATATCAGATCTATTAGGAGTCTGATCGAGAAAATCGTTATAAGTTCAACATATTTGTCTTCAGCACTTCATGTTTTTCTTCCATATGTAAATACGAATATCATTTAAAGTTAACTTTTGTCTAAATGTCATTTGTCTCTTTTTTTTTCTTCCTTTGAAGATTGTAATGCCGGGTATGGGGCAGCCAAACTAGCTGCAAACATTGCCCCGCTTTTTTATTGAAACCAACCGAGAGCTCTTTTTAGTATCCTCGCTGTTCCCTTAAGTGCAATTGTCTGAATCTCTTTTGCACTTGGTTCACCAGGAATATTAGTTAGGTAGGACTTCAGGTTCTTCTTCATAAGTCCTGTGGCACCTATGATAACTGGTATGATCGATATCTCCTTTAGGTTCCAGTTTCTTTTCATATCATACATGAGACCTTAGTATTTGGCCTGTTTCTCTCTTTCAGCTCTGTTAAGACCGCCATCATTAGGAACACTCACTTCAATCAAGGTTGCAACTCTCTCTGACTTATTCCATATAACTATGTCAGGTTTCACAGCAGCATTTTCAAGGTAGGTGGCTGTAGGGATTACATGGTCGTAATGTATGGTATATAAATCATTTCCAACTGTTTTTTCAGGTTGATGTTCCCAGGACTTGCTGCTACATTGGATGTTTAATTTTTTACAGATGATCCAGTGGAGGTACTTGCATACTCCATCATGTCTCGCTGTATAGTAGCCGTCCCCTAGAAGAACTTTGCAACTTGATATCAGATGACCAACACTTTCCAATTCTGTGTGGCAGAATCTGCATTTATTATCATTACTGATCCCTGCCATCTTCTTGAATGCATTGGTTCTCAATCCCTGGTCTTGGGCAGCCATTATGACCCTTTCCTGATCGTGGTGGAGGGATCCTCTTTTGAGCCAGTCCAAAGAACCTTCTTTATCTATGTATTCCCGAGAAAGTTCCCCCAGAAAATACTTTGCACGCTGATGTTGGTTCCATTCTTTAAGGTTCATCTGTTGAAAGGTCTCGGTATATTTCTGCCGGCTCTTTCTTGCTATTTCTGTGGCACATTTGTTTGGTGTTTCGTCCTCATCTGAGAGACAACTCTGACCAAAATGTTTGGCCAGCTGGGTGACTGATGTTGTTCTGCTGGCTCTTGTCTCTTGATGTTCATATACTATTGAGAGGGTGTCATTTTGGGAGCTTCTCAGATACTGACCGGTGCTCACAATAGTTGCCCTATGTTGATGATTAATCTCTGAGAGTCCCAGACTTCCTTCTCCCCTGGGCACATACAGCCTTGGTAGACACTGATTTCTATATATTATTTTATGAAGCGTTAGTAGCTTCCGTGTCTTTACATCTAGCCGGTTGATGTATTTTTGTGGCCAGTCAATGATACCAAAGCTGTATGTCATTACTGGCATTGCAAACTGGTTTATGGCAGTAATTTTATTTTTATTGGTGAGCTGGGCTTTGCATATTTTCCTCACCCGGCGTACATATTCTTTACTAATCTTCTCCCTCATCTTGGCATGTTGTATGTTCTCGTTTTCCTCAATGCCAAGGTACTTGTAAGGCTCATGCTCTTCTAGATCCCTGATGTCGATGTTTTCATTAAGCTGCATATTTTCTGTGTGGGTCTTCTTCCCAGCTCTGAGTGTACATTTGGCACATTTATCCAGGCCAAACTTCATTCCGATGTCACTGGAGAATGTGTGTACTACCTGCAGAAGGTGGTGCAGATCGGTGTCAGAGCTAGCATACAGCTTAAGGTCATCCATGAAGAGCAGATGGTTTATTCTCTTGCTTGGATCTCGATGGCGTCCCTGACTCAAATTGTAGGCGCCTCATTTTTATTCAGGAGCTTGCTTAGTGGGTCTATTGCCATACAGAAGAGTAAGGGAGATAAGCTATCACCTTGGAATATTCCCTTTTTGATTTTTACTTCAGGGATGATGGTTTTTCCTCCATTGTGATTTAATGATATTGTAGTTTTCCACATCTTAAGGTGAGCAGCCATTGTTTTTCTAATTACCGGGTGGACTTTGTATAACTCAAGGCACCGAAGTAGCCATGAGTGTGGCACACTGTCAAATGCCTTCTGGTAATCAATCCATGCCATGCTCAGGTTTTTGTGTCTCTTCCTACAGTTTTCTAGGACGGTCTTGTTGATTAATAGCTTAATTAATTAATTTGTCTCCTATATGTGTTTGCATATGTCGCAACATATGTGCCTTTTGTGAAAAAAAAGAACCACATTCTATACAAGAATATGGTTTCTCTCCTGTATGTGTTCGCATATGTCGCAACAAAGATGACTTCATTGAAAAAGAAGAACCACATACCTCACAAGAATGTGTTTTCTCACCTGTATGTGTTCGCATATGATTCACCAAATGTGAATGACATCTAAAAGAAGAACTACATACTTCACAAGAATGTGGTTTGTCTCCTGTATGTGTAAACAGATGTTGCATTAAAGATGACTTTCGTGCAAAAGAAGAACCACATACTTCACAAGAATGTGGTTTGTCTCCTGTATGTGTTTGCATATGTCGCAACAAATATGACTTCTCTGTAAAAGAAGAACTACATACTTCACAAGAATGTGGTTTGTCTTCTGTATGTGTTCGCATATGTCGCAACAAAGATGACTTCTCTGTAAAAGAAGAACCACATACTTCACAAGAATATGGTTTCTCTCCTGTATGTGTTCGCATATGTCGCAACAAATATGACTTTCGTGCAAAAGAAGAACCACATACTTCACAAGAATGTGGTTTTTCACCTGTATGTGTTCGCATATGATTCACCAAATGTGAATTACATCTAAAAGAAGAACCACAAACTTCACAAGAATGTGGTTTGTCTCCTGTATGTGTAAACAGATGTTGCAATAAATTTGACTTTCGTGCAAAAGAAGAATAACATACTTCACAAGAATGTGGTTTTTCTCCTGTATGTGTTTGCATATGTCGCAACAACGATGACTTACATGTAAAAGAAGAACTACATACTTCACAAGAATGTGGTTTGTCTCCTGTATGTGTTCGCATATGTCTCAACAAAGATGACTTCCATGTAAAAGAATTACCACATACTTCACAAGAATGTGGTTTATCACCTGCATGTGTAAACATATGATGCAACAAAGATGATTTCTGTATAAAAGAAGAACCACATACTTCACAAGAATGTGGTTTGTCTCCTGTGTGTTTTCGCATATGTCGCAATAAATGTGACTTCTGTGTAAAAGAATACTCACATATTTCACAAGAATGTGGTTTTTCTCCTGTATGTGTAAACATATGTCGCAATAAAGTTGTCTTATGTGTAAAAGAAGAACCACATACTTCACAATAATGTGGCTTGTCTCCCGTATGTATTAACATATGTTGCAACAAATGTGGTTTCTGTGTGAAAGAAGAACCACATACTTCACAAGAATGTGGTTTTTCTCCTGTATGTGTTCGTATATGGTTTAACAAATGTGAATTACATCTAAAAGAAGAACCACATATTTCACAAGAATGCGGTTTGTCTCTTTTTTTTTTCATTTTTCTTAAACTTTTTCTTCTAGGGGATGGGACATCCAACCAGATGTTTGACATTTACCCCTATTTTAGTGAGTCAAACCAAGAGATCTTTTCAGGATTCTAGCCGTCCCTTTCAGTGCAATCGTTTGTATTTCACTTGCACTTGCTTCACCGGGTATGCTTGCTATGTACTTTTTAAAGTTCTTTTTCATAAGCCCAGTTGCTCCTATGATGACTGGTATAATTGAAACGTCTTTTAATTTCCAATTTCATTTCATATTATACATAAGTCCTTGATACTTTATCTTTTCCCTCTCAGCTCGTTTAAGCCCTGTATCATTGGGTACACTGACCTCTATTACGGTCGCTTTTTTGTTTGCTCTGTCCCAAATCACTATATCTGGTTTAACAGCTGCGTTTTCTAGATATGTAGCAGTAGGGATTATGTAGTCATAGTGAATAGTGTAGTTGTCATTCCCAACTGTTCGTTCGGGTATATGTTCCCAGGAGTTTTTACTACACTGAATGTTGAGTTTCTTACATATCTTCCAGTGAAGGTATTTGCAAACTCCGTTATGGCGATCTGTATAATAACCATCTCCAAGTAGGACTTTGCAACCAGAAATCAGGTTGCCCACACTCTCAATGGGAAAAAACACAATTTAATAAAATTATTAATCTATAGTACGTGTTCGAATGTTCCACAATAAAACTGATTTTCACTAATAAAAACCACCTACATTTATTGCAGATTTTTTTTATTTCTTTTCCCTTTGTTTCTATTTTCTTAAGCGTTGGTCTTTGATTCACTAGATTTTTAAAGAAATAATTTTCTTGTTTCGCCATAGACTTTAAGTTTTCTTTTATTATAAACGTATGATTTTTTTGCATAGTTATTTTCAGGCATTTTTCCGATTTTTAGTTTATTTTGCAAAAACCAAAGCAACTCTTAAACATTCACATATTTTCACCTTTGTTAGTAAACTATGTTTTCATTTTATCAACTAGAATTTGTACTGATTTTAGTTTTAGTGAATGTTTATTCTGTTGAGATAATAAAATTTGTATTTTTCTTAAACATTATCGATGTATAATTTATTTGCATTTTTTCCATGCATTTTTTTTCCAAATATGTTATGAGTTTCTTACATCATCAACGGAAAATGAAGATCCATTCTTATCAAATAATTGATTTCTGTTAATTGCTGCAAACTCTGAAAATATAAAATGAATATATGAAATAGATTTCATGCGATATTATTTAATTTTTTAAACATATACTTATAAAAATGTGAACAAATTAGTTATTGTTAAAAAAAACAAAATATAATTAGTATTTCTTCATGTAATATTTCTTTGTAAACAAAATGGATTTACAATTCTGAATTTTGGAGATGAGTTATGAATGCTTGTGTTATTTTGATTAATCAGACTATTATTCTTATCTATGTGTTATTAGCACAACGTTACGGTCGCTATACCCTGTAACCTTCTTCAGGTGTTGAAAGCATGATACTTTTTCTCTACTAAGAAAAAATGGGTTGGCTCTGCATTACAGGAATTCTTACTGTATAAATCATAAAAAATGTTCAAACATCATTATTATTGAAAAACAAAATATAATTAGTGCTTTTCCATGTAATACTTTGTTTGTAAAAACAAAAATATAATTAGTACTTCTACATAAGACTTGTTTGTAAACAAAATATAATAATTACTTCTTAATGTAATATTTGTTTGTAAACAAAATGAATTTACAATTTTGAATATTTGTGATGAGACGTGATTGCTTGTTATTTTGATTAATCGGACGTTTATTCTTATCTTGAGTGTTTTAAGCATGACGTAAGTAAAAGATAAATTATATTTGCTTAAGTAAAAAATTAATTATATTTGCTAACGTAAAAGATTAATTATATTTGCTCAAGTAAAAGACTAATTATATTTGCTAAAGTAAAAAATTATATTTGCTAAAGTAAAAATAGTTTAATAATATTTGCTTAAGTAACAGATTAATAATATTTGCTAAAATACAAGATTAATAATATTTGCTAAAGTAAAAAATTACTTTTATTTGCTAAAGTAAAAGATTATTAATATTTGCTAAAGTAAAATATTAATTATATTTGATAAATTAAAAGATTAATTATATTTGATAAAGTAAAAGATTAATTATATTTGCTAAAGTAGAAGATTAATAATATTTGCTAAAGTAAAAGATTAATTATTTTTGCTAAAAAGATTAATTATATTTGCTAAAGTAAAAGATAAATTATATTTGCAAAAGTAATAGATTAATTATATTTGCTAACGTAAAAGATTTATTATATTTGCTAAAGTAAAAGATTATTTATATTTGTTAAAGTAAAAAATTATTATATTTGCTAAAGTAAAAGATTATTTATATTTGCTAAAGTAAAAGATTATTTATATTTGTTAAAGTAAAAGATTATTTATATTTGCTAAAGTAAAAGATTATTTATATTTGCTAAAGTAAAAGATTAATTATATTTGATAAAGTAAAAGTTTAATTATATTTGATAAAGTAAAAGATTAATTATATTTGCTAAAGTAAAATTTTTTAATAATATTTGCCAAAGTAAAAATATTTTAATAATATTTGCTAAAGTAAAAGATTGATTATATTTATATTTGCTAAAGTAAAAGATTAATTTTATTTGCTAAAGTAAAAGATAATTTAATTTGCTGAAGTAAAAGATTAATGATATATCTAAACTAAAAGATGAATAATATTTGCTAAAGTAAAAGATTAATTATATTTGATGAAGTAAAAGATTAATTATATTTGCTACAGTAAAAGATAAATTATATTTGCTTAAGTAAAAGATTAATTATATTTGCTAAAGTAAAACAGTAATTATATTTGCTAAAGTAAAAGATTAATTATATTTGCTAAAGTAAAATTTTTTAAATTATATTTGCTAAAGTAAACGATTAATTATATTTGTTAAAGTAAAAGATTAATTATATTTGCTAAAGTAAAAGTAGTGGTGGGACGATTAATCGGAATCGGAATCGTTAATCGTAAGAATCGTGTATTTTGGGAGGTATCGGAATCGGAATCGCATCGGTAAAAGTACCTTAATTTTCCGATTCCTTCATTACGATTCTTTTAGTCTGATGTTGAAAAAAAGAAAAAAATTTCCTGATATTTCTAACCGCAAGAGAGAAATAAAAAGAAACCAAAGAAATTCATTATTAACAGGGCAATGCTTAGTGCCCCTCCCTTACAAGGTTCATTCATTCAGATCTATTGTAATCAAAACTACAAAAGAGTTAACTTGAAAAGAAGTATGCAGGACTCTACATTGTGAGTAAAAATAAAAAAAAACGCTTATCTTTTTGGCGATTGTTTTTTTTTACTGACAAATCTTCTAATAGTGAGTGAAAATGCTTTTTCAACTTATATTTTCTTAAATTAAAACGAGCAAAGTCAAATTATTTAAACAGTAAAAGGTTTAATAGAACAATATACTTTTTTTTTCTTTTTTTAAAAGAAAGCTTTTGAAAGAAATATCTCTAAAATGAAATTGATCACGTTGTATTATTTCGCAAAGTTTTGACAGTAGTCGGTTTCTTTTGAAGTTTCAAAAAAATCGACCCCATACCTATCTCTTCCAAACCTAAAGTTATTAAATAACCCCTTCGTTAATTTAAAGGGTAATTAATTCAATTCAGTCAAGTTTTTTTTTAATTTCATTGAAATAAAATCCATTATTTTTTTTTTCTCCAGAAAGATAAAACCCTGAATTTGATTATATTAAAAGCAGAATAATATAATCTTTTTTCTAGAATTTTAAATTGAAAATTAAATGTGTTTTGCGCAGTTTTTTTCCGAACGAAAAAGAAATATATATATTTTTAAAAGGTTTTTTAATCAATTAATTTTTATGTCTAAATAATATTTACGATTAATTAAATAATTCCATTTTAAAAAGTATTTATAAATAGAATTTTACTAAGGACTTATAGTTTAGCAATATTGAACCGCATCAACCATGTGTGAATTGAACACAGTCAACCAAAAAAAAAAAAAAATTCAAAAGAAAATGCGGGTTTGTATTACTGTACATATAGATTCGAAAAAGTTGTTAAAAAACAAATATATAACAAATAAATGTTATCAAAGGCAAGATAAGTTATTTTTCTACCTAACTGGATATATTTTTGGGGTTTTTATTCAATGTAACATGTTTATTCAGCTCGAAAAGCATACAGTGTTTACCGATGTATTGGAAAATTCAAAATGGCGCCCGACACTCTCTTTAACACGGTAAGTTCAGGAAAAGATGTTATAAATTGTAAACTATACAAAATACTGCTAGAAACTCGCTCAATATATGTTACCTTGACATATTTTTACATATATTCGGTGTTTTTTTAATAGTATTTTGTCTAGTTTATTATTTATAACACCTTTTCCCGAACTTACCATGTTAAAGAGAGTGTTGGGCGCCATTTTGAATTTTCCAATACATCGGTAAACACTGCATGTTTTTCGAGCTGAATAAACATGTTACATTGAATAAAAACAAAAAAAAATGTATCCAGTTTGGTAAAAAAGTAACTTATCTTGCCTTTGATAATATTTGTTTGTTATATATTTGTTTTTTGACAACTTTTTCGAATCTATGTGTACAGTAATACAAACCCGAAAATGCATATTTGCATTTCATTATGTAAACTTTTATACATTGGTTTCAAAAATTAAATTCTATAAGTTTTTTTTGTTAACTACCGGTTGGTACAATTTACCGCCCCATCCCTTTATATTTTTTCTTTTTGTCTTTTTTAGCGGATTATTTTCAATTAATTATCCAAATAAGTGACTACTAGCTTTAAAACAAAATTTGATAGTAAATTATTTGTTTACAGATAAACTGAATTTTCTAATATGGCCCAAAGTCAAAAAAAAAGTCTTTTTGAATTTTAGGCGGCACTCCTCGGCGATTTTAAAGCACTCTCTCTCTCTCAAAAAAAAAAAAAAAAGATTTAATTTTTAAGTTTGGGAAAGATAGGAAAGTAGGGATTATGTAGTCATAGTGAATAGTGTAGTTTTATTTCAATGTTTGTTTTCCATATTACTTTGTATATAGAAAGACAAACTTTATTTCAATGGTAAAAAACACAATTAAATAAAATTATTAATCTATAGTACGTGTTCGAATGTTCCACCATAAAAATGACTTTTCACTAATAAAAACCACCTACATTTATTGCAGATATTTTTTATTTCTTTTCCCTTTGTTTCTATTTTACTTAAGCGTTGGTCTTTGATTCACTAGATTTTTAAAGACATAATTTTCTTGTTTCGCCTTAGACTTTAAGTTTTCTTTTATTATAAACGTATGATTTTTTGCATAGTTATTTTCATGCATTTTTCCGATTTTTAGTTTATTTTGCAAAAACCAAAGCAACTGTTAAACATTCACATATTTTCACCTTTGTTAGTAAAATATGTTTTCATTTTATCAACTCTAATTTGTATTGATTTTAGTTTTAGTGAATGTTTATTCTGTTGAGATAATAAAATTTGTATTTTTCTTAAACATTATCGATGTAAAATTTATTTGCATTTTTTATTTTCCATGCATTTTTTTTCCAAATATGTGATGAGTTTCTTACATCATCAACGGAAAATGAAGATCCATTCTTATCAAATAATTGATTTCTGTTGATTGCTGCAAACTCTGAAAATATAAAATAAATATATAAAATAGATTTCATGGGATATTATTTAATTTTTTAAACATATACTTATAAAAATGTGAACAAATTAGTTATTGTTAAAAAAAAACAAAATATAATTAGTATTTCTTCATGTAATATTTCTTTGTAAACAAAATGGATTTACAATTCTGAATTTTGGAGATGAGTTATGAATGCTTGTGTTATTTTGATTAATCAGACTATTATTCTTATCTTTGTGTTATTAGCACAACGTTTCGGTCGCTACACTCTGTAACCTTCTTCAGGTGTTGAAAGCATGATACTTTTTCTCAAAACAAAATATAATTAGTGCTATTATTCTTATCTTGTGTTATTAGCACAACATTTCGGTCGCTATACCCTTCTTCAGGTGTTGAAAGCATGATACTTTTTCTCTACTAAGAAACAATGGGTTGGCTCTGCATTACAGGAATTTTAACTGTGGATTCGAGCGTGGGTGTGTAAATAATACAAAATGTTCAAACAATATAATTAGTGCTTTTCCATGTAATACTTTGTTTGTAAAAACAAAAATATAATTAGTACTTCTACATACAAGACTTGTTTGTAAACAAAATATAATAATTACTTCTTAATGTAATATTTGTTTGTAAACAAAATGAATTTACAATTTTGAATATTTGTGATGAGATGTGAATGCTTGTATTATTTTGATTAATTGGACGTTTATTCTTTTCTTGAGTGTTTTAAGCACGACGTAAGTAAAAGATAAATTATATTTGCTTAAGTAAAAAATTAACTATATTTGCTAACGTAAAACATTAATTATATTTGATAAAGTAAAAGATTAATTATATTTGATAAAGTAAAAGATTATTTATATTTGTTAAAGTAAAAGATTAATTATATTTTCTAAAGTAAAAGATTAATTATATTTGATAAAGTAAAAGATTAATTATATTTGTTAAAATAAAACAGTAATTATATTTGCTAATGTAAAAATATTTTAATAATATTTGCTAAAGTAAAAGATTGATTATATTTATATTTGCTAAAGTAAAAGATTAATTTTATTTGCTAAAGTACAAGATACTTTAATTTGCTGAAGTAAAAGATTAATGATATATCTAAACTAAAAGATGAATAATATTTGCTAAAGTAAAAGATTAATTATATTTGCTAAAGTAAAAGAATGATTATATTTGCTAAAGTAAAAGATTAATTATATTTGCTAAAGTAAAAGATAAATTATATTTGCTAAATTAAAAGATTAATTATATTTGATGAAGTAAAAGATTAATTATATTTGCTAAAGTAAAACAGTAATTATATTTGCTAAAGTAAAAGATTAATTATATTTGCTAAAGTAAAAGATTAATTATATTTGCTAAAGTAAAAGATTAATTATATTTGCTAAAGTAAAACAGTAATTATATTTGCTAAAGTAAAATTTTTTAAATTATATTTGCTAAAGTAAAAGATTAATTATATTTGTTAAAGTAAAAGATTAATTATATTTGCTAAAGTAAAAGATAAATTATATTTGCTAAATTAAAAGATTAATTATATTTGATGAAGTAAAAGATTAATTATATTTGCTAAAGTAAAAGATAAATTATATTTGCTAAAGTAAAAGATTAATTATATTTGCTAAAGTAAAAGATTAATTATATTTGCTAAAGTAAAAGATTAATTATATTTGCTAAAGTAAAAGATTAATTATATTTGCTAAAGTAAAAGATTAATTATATTTGCTAAAGTAAAACAGTAATTATATTTGCTAAAGTAAAAAATTTTAAATTATATTTGCTAAAGTAAAAGATTAATTATATTTGCTAAAGTAAAAGATCAATTATATTTGCTAAATTAAAAGATTAATTATATTTTATGAAGTAAAAGATTAATTATATTTGCTAAAGTAAAAGATAAATTATATTTTATGAAGTAAAAGATTAATTATATTTGCTTAAGTAAAAGATTAATTATATTTGCTAAAGTAAAAGATTAATTTTATTTCCTAAAGTAAAAGATTAATTATATTTGTTAAAGTAAAAGATTAATTATATTTGATGAAGTAAAAGATTAATTATATTTGATAAAGTAAAAGATTAATTATATTTGATAAAGTAAAAGATTAATAATATTTGCTAAAGTAAAAGATTAATTTTATTTCCTAAAGTAAAAGATTAATTATATTTATTAAAGTAAAAGATTAATTATATTTGCTAAAGTAAAAGATTAATTATATTTGCTAAAGTAAAATTTTTTAAATTATATTTGATGAAGTAAAATATTAATTATATTTGCTAAAGCAAAAGATTAATTATATTTGCTAAAGTAAAAGAATTATTATATTTGCTAAAGTAAAAGATTAATTATATTTGTTAAAGTAAAAGATTAATTATATTTGCTAAAGTAAAAGATAAATTATATTTGCTAAATTAAAAGATTAATTATATTTGATGAAGTAAAAGATTAATTATATTTGCTAAAGTAAAAGATTAATTATATTTGCTAAAGTAAAAGATTAATTATATTTGCTAAAGTAAAAGATTAATTATATTTGTTAAAGTAAAAGATTAATTATATTTGTTAAAGTAAAAGATTAATTATATTTGCTAAAGTAAAACAGTAATTATATTTGCTAAAGTAAAAGATTAATTATATTTGCTAAAGTAAAAGATTAATTATATTTGCTAAAGTAAAAGATTAATTATATTTGCTAAAGTAAAACAGTAATTATATTTGCTAAAGTAAAAGATTAATTATATTTGCTAAAGTAAAAGATTAATTATATTTGCTAAAGTAAAAGATTAATTATATTTGCTAAAGTAAAAGATTAATTATATTTGTTAAAGTAAAAGATTAATTATATTTGCTTAAGTAAAAGATTAATTATATTTGCTAAAGTAAAACAGTAATTATATTTGCTAAAGTAAAATTTTTTAAATTATATTTGCTAAAGTAAAAGATTAATTATATTTGCTAAAGTAAAAGATAAATTATATTTGCTAAATTAAAAGATTAATTATATTTTATGAAGTAAAAGATTAATTATATTTGCTAAAGTAAAAGATAAATTATATTAGCTAAAGTAAAAGATTAATTATATTTGCTAAAGTAAAAGATTAATTATATTTGCTAAAGTAAAAGATTAATTATATTTGCTAAAGTAAAAGATTAATTATATTTGCTAAAGTAAAACAGTAATTATATTTGCTAAAGTAAAATGTTTTAAATTATATTTGCTAAAGTAAAAGATTAATTATATTTGTTAAAGTAAAAGATTAATTATATTTGCTAAAGTAAAAGTAGTGGTGGGACGATTAATCGGAATCGGAATCGTTAATCGTAAGAATCGTGTATTTTGGGAGGTATCGGAATCGGAATCGCAGCGTTAAAAATACCTTAATTTTCCGATTCCTTCATTACGATTCTTTTAGTCTGATGTTGAAAAAAAGAAAAAAATTTCCTGATATTTCTAACCGCAAGAGAGAAATAAAAAGAAACCAAAGAAATTCATTATTAACAGGGCAATGCTTAGTGCCCCTCCCTTACAAGGTTCAGTCATTCAGATCTATTGTGATCAAAACTACGAAAGAGTTAACTTGAAAAGAAGTATGCAGGGCTCTACATTGCGAGTAAAAATAAAAAAAACGCTTATCTTTTTGGCGATTGTTTTTTTTTACCGACAAATCTTCTAATAGTGAGTGAAAATGCTTTTTCAACTTATATTTTCTTAAATTAAAACGAGCAAAGTCAAATTATTTAAACAGTAAAAGGTTTAATAGAACAATATACTTTTTTTTCTTTTTTTAAAAGAAAGCTTTTGAAAGAAATATCTCTAAAATGAAATTGATCACGTTGTATTATTTCGCAAAGTTTTGACAGTAGTCGGTTTCTTTTGAAGTTTCAAAAAATCGACCCCATACCTATCTCTTCCAAACCTAAAGTTATTAAATAACCCCTTCGTTAATTCAAGGGTAATTAATTCAATTCAGTCAAGTTTTTTTTTTAATTTCATTGAAATAAAATCCATTATTTTTTTTTCTCCAGAAAGATAAAACCCTGAATTTTATTATATTAAAAGCAGAATAATATAATCTTTTTTCTAGAATTTTAAATTGAAAATTAAATGTGTTTTGCGCAGTTTTTTTCCGAACGAAAAAGAAATAAATATATATATTTTTAAAAGGTTTTTTAATCAATTAATTTTTATGTCTAAATAATATTTACGATTAATTAAATAATTCCATTTTAAAAAGTATTTATAAATAGAATTTTACTAAGGACTTATAGTTTAGCAATATTGAACCGCATCAACCATGTGTGAATTGAACACAGTCAACCAAAAAAAAAAAAAATTCAAAAGAAAATGCGGGTTTGTATTACTGTACATATAGATTCGAAAAAGTTGTTAAAAAACAAATATATAACAAATAAATGTTATCAAAGGCAAGATAAGTTATTTTTCTACCTAACTGGATATATTTTTGGGGTTTTTATTCAATGTAACATGTTTATTCAGCTCGAAAAGCATACAGTGTTTACCGATGTATTGGAAAATTCAAAATGGCGCCCGACACTCTCTTTAACACGGTAAGTTCAGGAAAAGATGTTATAAATTGTAAACTATACAAAATACTGCTAGAAACTCGCTCAATATATGTTACCGTGACATATTTTTACATATATTCGGTGTTTTTTTAATAGTATTTTGTCTAGTTTATTATTTATAACACCTTTTCCCGAACTTACCATGTTAAAGAGAGTGTCGGGCGCCATTTTGAATTTTCCAATACATCGGTAAACACTGCATGTTTTTCGAGCTGAATAAACATGTTACATTGAATAAAAACAAAATAAATTACCAAGTTTGGTAAAAAAGTAACTTATCTTGCCTTTGATAATATTTGTTTGTTATATATTTGTTTTTTGACAACTTTTTCGAATCTATGTGTACAGTAATACAAACCCGAAAATGCATATTTGCATTTCATTATGTAAACTTTTATACATTGGTTTCAAAAATTAAATTCTATAAGTTTTTTTTGTTAACTACCGGTTGGTACAATTTACCGCCCCATCCCTTTATATTTTTTCTTTTTGTCTTTTTTAGCGGATTATTTTCAATTAATTATCCAAATAAGTGACTAGCTTTAAAACAAAATTTAATAGTAAATTATTTGTTTACAGATAAACTGAATTTTCTAATATGGCCCAAAGTCCAAAAAAAAGTCTTTTTGAAGATGATGAGCTGAAAGCCATTTGCAAAGTCTGTCAAATAAAAATATCGCGAGGAATAAAACCATCTAACATGACCACAACCAACATGTTAAAACATTTAACTATGAAGCATCCAAATAAATTGGAGGAGCAAAATAAAAAAGAAAAGGAACAAAAAATTACCAACTAGTCACTCAGAGCAGTTTTATTAGTGAGGGTCGAAATCGCAGTGTCTTTTTTTTTTTTTTTTTGCCTACGTCACCATCTAGGTGTCACCATTTTTTTTAACCCTCCTTAAATTCAAAGAGTAAATACAATATATACAACTAAAAAAATAATTTTAAAAAATGCTGATCCCATTCATGAAAAATTCTTTTAACTAGAAATTAAAACTTAGGTAAAGATAGCTGACTGACAGCACTGGTTAACTACTGAACCACGTGGAAAGGTGTGGGGGGGGGAGGAAAAAAAAGGAAATTAAATGATGATAATAAATTATGATAACCGTCTTTGAAAGGCACTAAACTCCTAAAATTTACTTCTTTAAAATTTTAGGCGACACTCCTCGGCGATTTTAAAGCACTCTCTCTCTCTCAAAAAAAAAAAAAAAAAAAAAAAAAAAAGATTTAATTTTTAAGTTTGGGAAAGATATATTTATTATAACCAAATTCCTGTATGAAGACTGGATCTACTTTATTGGACGTTAATTTGTGAGATAAGTAATTTTTCAATGTTTAATATGTTTTTAAAGTTTCAATTATCAATTAAATTTTTTAATTGCATTTATTTTTCAATTTATTTAAAAAAAACAGGGTTTTAAATGTATTTTTCAAGGTAACAAGCTTCGAAAGAAGTCTAATAAAAAAAATCACTTAATTTTTAATTTCGACAACCCTGAGAATTAAATTATTAAAAAAATATTGAAATGTGACATTTTTTTATTTAAC
The DNA here is from genome assembly GCF_053919585.1 of Euprymna scolopes. NCBI lineage: Eukaryota > Metazoa > Mollusca > Cephalopoda > Sepiida > Sepiolidae > Euprymna > Euprymna scolopes. Next base: position 121,761,600 of record NC_136527.1, read on the forward strand.
ATTTCTATTAGTTCAATTAATTTTCTTTCAATAATTCATTTCACTCAACAAACTTCACCATTTTTTTTTTTTTTTTAAATCTTTTTCTGTAATTTTGGTAATTATGTTTGCTCAATTTTATCTAGTATTTCATTTGTTTTTTATAGTGGTATCATTTTTATATGTGTTCCTTTGATATACCCTATTTCAAAATTAGTTTGGCTAAACTTATTCTTCACGTTAGAAACAACGTGTAAAAGCAATGAAAAAGTAAGAAAAAATAATAGGTGTTAACTACTCCTTGTGAATTATGGAGGTCTGAAGAACTGCCGTCAAAAATACAACTATCATTAGCTAAACAAAAAATCGTTTTTGAAATTCCTTTAATTGTAACTTTTCGCTATACCTACGTTTTGGTATAAAACACAAAAAACTTTCGATTAATGGTATTTCTCATATATGGTCGTTAACGTTGGAAAGGTTATTTTGTATCTACGGCGCCATGTCACGTGGTATATTGTTTTTTGTTGTCATTACGCACGTTCATTTATAAATTATTAAATTAAATATTTATCTTTTTATATTTAATTAGTATATATTTTCTTTCTCTTCCGCTATATTTTTTTTATTTAATTCATTAAATCTGTTAATTATGAGGACCAAAATAATGAATAATGTGTATTTATTCTCTAATTTTCTTGTTTTTGTTCTGTTATATAAATTCTATTTTATTTGTTTTTTCTCTGAAGGATAAATTCTATTTTCTTTGAGTTTTTTTTCTGTATTCCAATTAAGTAAAATAAATTTTCTCTAAAATAAATTTTGCTAATTTTTCCGTTTAGTTTACTATATAATAATTTTATTTAAACCAAAACATGACGGTGTAGACATAAAATATCTCTTCCAAAGTTAGGGAACATATTTGGGAACTACTGACCATAAGTATAAAACTACCTGGTATATTTGAAAACAATAAATTCCCTAGGAATCGGAATCGGAATCGTACTTGGTATCGGAATCGTTAATCAATATTTTCCTGGAATCAGAATCGGAATCGTATAAAAATTAGGAATCGTCCCAACACTAATAAAAATGCATATATATGTTGTATATGTGTATATGTATATATATATATATATATATATATATATATATATATATATATATATATATATATATATTTATAAAAATGCATATATATGTGTATATATATATTTATAAAAATGCATATATATGTACATATATATTTTTAGAAAAATGCATATATATATATATTCATAAAATGCATATATATATATATTCATAAAATGCATATATATATATATATATATATGCATTCGTAAAATGCGTATATATATATATGTATTTATAAAAATGCATATATATATACTGATAAAAATGCATATATTTTTTTTATAAACTGCATATACATATATATTTATAAAAAAGCATATATATTTATATATTTAAAAAGTGCATATATATTTATAAAGATGCATATATATATTTATAAAAATGCATATATATATATTTGTAAAAATGCATATATATTTATAAAGATGCATATATATATATTTATTAAATGCATATATATATATTTATTAAATGCATATATATATATTTATTAAATGCATATATATATATTTATTAAATGCATACATATATATTTATTAAATGCATATATAGGTATATATATATATATGTATATATATATATTTATAAAAATGCGTATATATATATTTATAAAAATGCACAGATATATTTATAAAAATGCATATATATATATTTATAAAAATGCACATATATATTTATAAAAATGCACATATATATTTATAAAAATGCACATATATATTTATAAAAATGCACACATATATATATATATATATATATATATATATATATATATTCATTTGTTTACTACTTTTGTATAAGCGTTAGATTAATGCCGACAATGGAAAGATACCTGTATGATACAACGAAGACAAAAAGCGACCCATACCAGCTGGTTATATCCCACGAACCGATTGTGTTGCTGTTTCCATGTGCCAATCGTTGGATATCGTTTGATACCATGTTTAAACACTCGGGGAGCTGGTTGCGTTCCCAGGATGTACCTCAACCAAGTAACTCTCACCAACAAACGATAGATTTTATATATATAACTATATATATATATAGTGCCAGACCTTCTAGTTTGAGATTCAGGTTCTCAGTGGTAATTACATACCTAGTTTGGGATAAAGTAGGTATATTCCATAGTTAGATTTCACCTAGGTTTGCTTGATCTGTGTTAGCTAATAGATTTTATTGTGTACATTTGATAAAGTTACAGAGTTTACTTGGACTCAACAAACTATTCCCTCCCTGATTTTCCTCTGCAAACCGAAACCACACTAAAAATCACCTCTTCTCAAGTACATGACATGATAAAAAACCTAGACGCCTCAAAACCATATAAACCTGAACTCATCACCATATAAACCTCAAAACCATATAAACCTGAACTCATCATCATATAAACCTCAAAACCATATAAACCTGAACTCATCACCATATGAACCTCAAAACCATATAAACCTGAACTCATCACCATATAAACCTCAAAACCATATAAACCTGAACTCATCACCATATAAACCTCAAAACCATATAAACCTGAACTCATCACCATATAAACCTCAAAACCATATAAACCTGAACTCATCACCATATAAACCTCAAAATCATATAAACCTGAACTCCTCACCATATAAACCTCAAAACCATATAAACCTGAACTCCTCACCATATAAACCTCAAAACTATATAAACCTGAACTCATCACCATATAAACCTCAAAACCATATAAACCTGAACTCCTCACCATATAAACCTCAAAACTATATAAACCTGAACTCATCACCATATAAACCTCAAAACCATATAAACCTGAACTCATCACCATATAAACCTCAAAACCATATAAACCTGAACTCATCACCATATAAACCTCAAAACCATATAAACCTGAACTCATCACCATATAAACCTCAAAACCATATAAACCTGAACTCATCACCATATAAACCTCAAAACCATATAAACCTGAACTCATCACCATATAAACCTCAAAACCATATAAACCTGAACTCATCACCATATAAGCCTCAAAACCATATAAACCTGAACTCATCACCATATAAACCTCAAAACCATATAAACCTGAACTCATCACATTTAATTATTAAAAAAATGCTTTGCTGAATTTGCTCCAGTTCGCTCTAAACCCTTTAACAAATACCTTAACAAATCTTTCTTTCCTGCCTGCTGGAAAACTGCTTCTGTGGCACCAGTTTACAAAAACTCTGACGAAAGAACTGACCCACTAAATTATCACGCAATTAGCCTCCTCCCTCTTTTCACCAAAATATCTAAGTCCTTAATTAATCAAGCTCTAGTCCATCATTTTCCAGCTGCAAAACTTCTGTGATCACCAATATAGATTTAGGTAATAGCATTCTCCTGCAGATATTCTAACTGAAATCTCTGAACGTTTATACCAAGCACTGGATAAGGAAGGGCAATAGTTCTAGATATACATAAGGCTTTTGACAGGGTATGACACGATGGTCTTATAATCATGAAAATAAAATCCTATGGTATTACTGGACGAATGCTTAGCATAATTAAATCCTTCTTAAATGAGAGAAATCGCCAGGTTGTCCTTGATGGGCGTACACCCAAAAAATATGATATAAATGCAGGTGTACCTCAGGGATGAATCATTGGACATTTATTTTTTCTGATATTCATAAATGACGACTTACCTGATAAAATTGTCTCTGAGATTGGTATATTTGCCTACGACACCACGTTCTATAGTAGGCGCGTGGGGAAAATTAATGAGCACATATCGAAGGTAATGGCAGAAAGCGTTGAGGAATACTTTCAGTCTATAGTAGAATGAGGTTAAAAACGTTCGACGCTGTTGAAACAATAAAAGTTTTCTACAATGATTACATGAAACCATCTAAAGATGGCTAAAGATACATTACCTGAAAGTACTTCCTTCAAGCTCCTCGGCTAAACGTTCACAGGGAACATGAGTTGGAACAGATACATGGAAATCCTTGCTAAGGCTGCTGTGGAGAAGGTGGGATCTCTCTACTGTGCTAAAAGGTTATTTATGCCTGAAAGTATCCTGTACCTCTACAAAGCCTCCATTCGCCCATGTATGGAGTACTGCTGTCACATTTGGGCTGCTGCATCTTCTACTAGTCTCTTGCTCCAGGAAAGGGTTCAAAGAGAGTCATTAACCTGAAAGATCCTGAATTGTCATCTAAGCTTCAACTTCTGTCCCATCCAGGAAATATTGCATCCCTCTGCCTGTTTTACAAGTATATTAATGGTGGATACTCTGATGAACTACAAGCCATTGTACCCCTCAACGAAAATACCCCTAACAAACTCGACAAGCAACAAATTTCCACCCCTGCACAGTAGGGATCCCTAGAGATAAGAAAGCTTTCTACTTTAATAGCTTCTTGCGCAGAACTGCTAGACTTTGGAATTCTCTTCCTGCTTCTCCAACTGTACTGACATGCAGAACTTCATATGCAATGTGAACAGACATCTTGCTGCTATACTGCCTACATAGTACCCCTGCAACTTAGGTTCTGATAGTAGCCACCTACATCAAAGTTGCATATTCAAATTGATATTTAAAAAGTGCCATCTATTTTTCTTACTTTCAATAAAAATGAAGCTTAAATTTCAATTTGAAATTCAAGGAGGGGACAAATTTTTACTCATACATTCTATTTGTTAAAAAAGGACATCTCCAATTATTAATAATAATGGTATTATTTAGAAAGCTATTCTTAACGATAGAGGGGTTCTTGCTTACTAATTTGTACTTTTGCCTAACAATTTAATAAATTAAATGGGCATTTTAGACGAAAAGAAAAATTGTAATAAAAAAAATCAAATCGATAACCAATGATTGAAGGTTATATAAGTAACTCTTCTACCTACTTGGATAAACTTATTTCGTGTTTTAACTTATTTTAAAACGTTTATTTACTTTTAAAAATTCGTATTAAGCTTTATGTTATGTTAGAATTAGAAAAAAAAATGGCTGATATAACACAGTCATACAGGAAGTCCCGATAATCATTCAAAAATCGGTAATTAAACAAAACACTGTTAGAAAACCACCAAATAAATGTCACGATGACATTTTATGGAGTTTTGTTATGCCTAGTGATTTTTTACGGTATTTTTGGTTTATAAAATTGTTAAGTGGAAGTACAGAATAGTTAACAAAACATAGGATCTAATCCCCAAGAAAAACAAACAAAACAAACTAAGAAAAAATAACAAAATTAAAATGTCAGATTAAATAATATAATTTTTGGAGATTTTTTGTACTTGTTTAAGATAGAGTTGATTAATCGATTTTTAAACATATTGGGTTTTAAGCAAAAACATTAATACGTACTTAACTGTAATTTTAGAACAAATAATATTTTTAAAAATTACGAAAATTCACCGAGTGGAAAGTTATTTATAGGTAAAAGTTACTTATAGACTTGATAGATCAATTTTTTTTAAAATATGTCGTTTTAAGCAAAAACATTACGAAACAGCAATACGAAAATAGTAAAAAAAAAAATTTTAATTACGAAAATTAAACGAGTAGTAAGTTATTTATAGGTAAAAGTAACTTTTTCGGAAAATTGGGTAAAATTGCATTTTTCTTAAATGTCATAGAGTAGACAATGAAGATTTAACACACTCGGAAAGCAAAGTTTAGATTAAACCAACATGTGTCGTCTATAGTGATAGACTTTTTTTTTAAAAAAACTAAAAATACAATAATAGTTGTTGAACTTGATGAGTTTTCGTAATTTTTGAATATGTTAATAATTTCGACATGCTTATAACGAAATATTAAAAAAGATCGATCTGTCAACTCGATGTTTTTTTTTAATCAGAGATTCACACTTTTTATTTTATTTGCAGAATTAATTTTTTTTTTTTTTGTTTTGAATGTTTAAAATTATTTTTAAGTTATTGAATTTTTTAATTGTTAAAAAGCAAAAGAAAAAAAAAACTTACCTTTCTTTCCAGGAATTCAATAAATAAATAAATAAAAAGTGGGATGAATTCGTTTTTTCTTTTTTGTTCAAAACAGAAAATTTGTTTTTTAAGATTTCTTTAGTAAATTGAAACAACTTTTGTTTTTTGTGTTCAATTCATTAAGAAATAAAATATATGAAAATATAAAAGAATCAAAATTAAAAGATGAAAAACATGATTTAAACGTGAAATTATTTAAATAGAAAATCAACTGCTAAAGAACAATGAATTTAAGTCATCATGAAACGGTGTAATCATTATTTTGTTCCCCGTGTAAAAATGTCCGTTCATTAGTTAAAATTGTTTTTCTATCAAGTTTAGATTATTTTGTCAATGTTTAAGGCTTGTTTGGATTTCTTTGGTAAACTTATTATCATTCAAAACTAAATTATATGAAGATATAAAAATCAGGGTTTTTTTTAAGACTGAACATTTCATTGTTATTTCGAACTAAACAACTCAACGAATTGCACAAACGACAAATTCAGTTAAATTACAAAATTACATTCGAACAAAGAAATAAATTAAACGATTAAAGTGTAGTAGCTGTTTCTGTTTCTGTTTCTTCATACCTTTGCGCTATTATCATTCTGGCGAGTTAGAGAGGCAACTCTTGTGGAAATGAGATAACTTCAGCTCAAATATTATGAGTTTCATCATCCCAGGCATTAACTCCTCCTTTCAGAGTGAAGTAGCTAATAGTCAAGAACTGAGGCGCTGCTACTCAATAATGTCAATGGATCTTTCTATAGTATTATTAGTTTTGTGTGTGATATGACCCCTTGAATTAATTTTATAAGGAAACGAAATATATGACGTAAAACAAACCCGCGTGTGTTTTCATATGAGTCAACAAAGTTGACTTCCATGCAAAAGAAGAACCACATACTTCATAAGAATGTGGTTCCTCTCTTTTTTTTTTTTTTCATTTTTCTTAAACTTTTTCTTCTAGGGGATGGGACATCCAACCAGATGTCTGACATTTACCCCTATTTTAGTGAGTCCAACCAAGAGATCTTTTCAGAATTCTAGCCGTCTCTTTCAGTGCAATCGTTTGTATTTCACTTGCACTTGGTTCACCGGGTATGCTTGCTATGTACTTTTTAACGTTCTTTTTCATAAGCCCAGTTGCTTCTATGATGACTGGTATAATTGAAACGTCTTTTAATTTCTCCCGTATGTGTTTTCATATGAGTCAACAAAGTTGAATTCCATGCAAAAGAAGAACCACATACTTCATA